>NW_020173068.1:11557854-11652779 GCF_003031525.2 Neophocaena asiaeorientalis asiaeorientalis
CTCGCCTTCCCTGCCAGCCCCCCCGCCTCCACCACCATAGGCTGGGCCGCCTCGTCCACCCCTTCGCTCTCTCTCCTCCCTCTTTACCCTTGGCTCCCCCAACCCCAGTCCGTGTCACCCCCAGGAGGCTCAGAATGAGCGCCGGGACGACACCTCTCGGGTCCATTGTTCCCAAGCGTCCCCCGCCCAGTGGGGGACGCTCCGTGTGCAGCGCGGCCGCGGGCCGTGTGTGTGCAGTGCGTGGCTGTGTTTTTGCAGGGCTGAGCATGTTTGTGTGTTGGGGGGCAGGGTTGGGGCTCGAAGAGTTGTGTTCAAATCCAACTCAGCCTCAGAGGACACTCCTCGGGCCAAGCGGGAGCCGTCCCCCTCCTGGCGGGTGTGGTGGCCGAGCCCCGAGACAGGACTCGGCGGGCCCCGCCGCTCCCCGCACACCCCACCCACAAATGCAATAGATGAAGGGAGTGGGGAAGGAATCGGCCCAAAGGCTCTGAAGCCCTCTCCCCAGCCAAACGCAGTAAACCCTGAGTTCTCCGAGGTTGGGGGCTGAGGCCAGCCCAGGACGGTGCTCCGGGTGGCTCTTGGCTGCTGGGAAACCGGCCCTGTTTTTGTTTGAACGTTTTGTAACGATTAAGCAGATCCCGGCGTCAGCCAGCCGAGGAGAGGCTCAAACAGGCATAAAGTGCGACCCCAAGTGGCCACTGTGCGCAAAGGCGCGCAGAATCGCGGGGCCCGCAACTAGAAGTCTCGGCCGACGACTCGGACCCAGCTGGGTCTTCCCAGCTCGCCCAACCCAAGCCGGCCCGGAACGCAGGCTGTGTGTGCACCGGAGCCCAAGACAGATTCCCCTAGAGCCACGTACAGGTTCTCGGGTCGGTCCTCGGACTCGGCCGCGAGTTCCACGCTGATCTCCCCCCCATGAAACTCCGCGCCCCGGCTCCGGGGATCGGGGGGCGGAGGGGCTGGGAGGGGTGCTCGGCGGCGGCTCCCTGCTCGAGAAGATCCTAGGCCGAGTTAAGCGGATGGCTGAAAGCGGAAACGCCACAGCGAGGGGCCCCAGGGCTGTCAGATGAGAAACCTACCCCGAGCGCAGACGGGGACCCCTGAGCGCACCGCACTACGGCATCCAGACAGTGCTTGGGCGCTGCGCACCTTCCGTATCGGGTACAGGATGGCCCGAAATAAGAGCTCCCTAGACCCCGGCCCGGGCGCAGAAACCGGATAAATCGCAAATTCGCTGTACCCGGAGACCCGACCCGCCTCCCGCGTCGCCTTCTGCTCTTCAGCTTTGGGCGCGAGCAGCGAAAAGCAGAAGAAGCGCGCACTGGGTGAGTGTGTCCAGCCGCTGCCTGTACGGGACCAGCACGACTGACGCAGCGCGTAGGGGTCAGGTGGGCCCACTAATGCGGACGCAGCCAGATTTTTTTTTCAAGTGTTAGAAGGTAGAATATTTTCCTCCAATTAATTTTGAAAACTGTTTTCTCTTGCGCCCTCGGTAAGGCTCGAGTGAGGTATGATATTGGGCCGCCTATTTTTAATAAAATGAATATATTTGAACTAAAATTTGGACTGAAAGGTTTGGATCAGCAACTGTAGTGCTGGAAGAGCCCGTCTTCAACCCTCTGCGAGAAGCGTGCTCTCCGCAGAAAGGATCAGGCTGTCTCCAGGGAGAGCTTCCCCGGCGGGCCATGCCGCCGCCCCGCCCCTGCTCGGAGCTGGGCGCTGCGGACCAGCACCCTGCTTGTCCCTGCCGCGTTCTCACGCAGCCAGAGCGTACTCGGATCGCGGCTCAGCAGGGGAACGTTCCGAGGCTACGCTGGGTCGGCCGTCTCGGTTCTATGCAGACTATGGCTGAGGCTACAGGCGGCCAGGTCCGGACAAACGCACTGGCCTCTCCCGGTGACGCTGAACCCCAGCCGCCAGCGCCCTCCTTCCCGTGGACACTGTGGCCTTCTGCGAGTGCAGGGAGGCGGCCGGGCCGGTCTGTGCCCTCATTGTGTCCCCTCTGGTCTGTCTGACCCTTGATGTCGAGGACCAAACCTGAGTCTCGGGAGTGTGGCCCATCGAGGCCCTAGGGTTCCTTCAGCCCCAGCTCTGAGGGTTCTAGCCTCCTGCTCCCCTGCGGGCATCCTGCCGCGGTCTCAGAGTCTTCTAGCACTCGGGCTTTGTCTGGGCTGCCGCGTTCCTCTTTGTCCCTGTGCCTCTGTCTCGGGTTTCGGATACTCCCTTCCCCTGGGCTCTGACTGAGGCTCTGACTGTCCATCCTTAGGTCCACCTTCCCCAATAACCCGTTTCTTTGCCGCCCTCCCAGCCTAGCCAGTCCCTCTTCTACCCACCCTACCCATAACCACCTCCAACAAAAACTGTTGGAAACTGGGTAAAAGTGAAGCAGACGCTCAGGTTGCTCCGGAATGAAAGCCGCTGCAGAGCAACCGACCTCACGGTGGGGCCCGGCCTCGCCTTCCTGGCTGCTGCTGCGCTCGGCCCGCGCGGTCGCGGCGTCCCAAACCCCTTGGCATCCCTCTCCCGCCTGCGGACGCCGGCGTCTCCTTTCCGAGCCTGGGGGCTGTAAAGGTCAGAGTGCCGGGCTCCCGGTCGACGCGTACCCGGAGGCTACACGCCATCCCTGAAAGACTAGTGGGGTAATGGGTGGGGGGAAGAAAAGAGAAGGGCTGGTGAGAGAAGTGGAGAGTCGAGGAAGAGAAGTGGAAAGGAAGGAGGCCAGGAGACACAGGAGTAGTACCCCAAGCCTCTTCTGAAGGGAAGCTAAGGAGGACTGGTGGCGGCCAGAGACCTCTTCTGAACAGTTTGTTGTCTCTAACCCCCCAAACTCTAATTTGAATTTTTCACCCCTTATCCCTACCCACCCCAGGTTGAGCCCGAGGCGATGCGTCTGAGCGCACCACCTTGGGATTCTTCAGCTACCGATGGTGATCAAGGAGATGTCCGAGCTACAGCGGAGCCTCGGGGCACCCCGTGTGGAAGTGGGTGGAAAAGTTACTCCCTAAGGGAACGAAGGGTCCACTGCCATTCGCCGGCTTCGAGGTTCGCCGCGCCGCTCCCCGCCGCCCCTGCCCAGCCCGCCCGCTAACCCGAGAGCGGCGCGCTCTCCCGTGCGCCTCCGGTCTAGCGCGGCGCTCCCAGCAGCCGCGTTCAGCCCCGAGGTGCACCGTACACCCGTCGTTGCCAGAGGACTGCAGGTGTTTGGTGTGCGAGTGGGCGTCTCTGTGCGTGCATGGGTGCAGTGGCAGGCAGTGCGGGAGGTGTGTGGGGCGGTATGGGTGGCGGGTGTTAGGGAAGCACGGCACGCGGAACGCTTCGAATCGCAGAGCCAGCAACTCCCGGCCCCTGCGCCAAGTGCGTTGCAGGATCGTACTATCCCGGGTCGCCAAACGGAAGCCGGTGGTCCCAAGGGCCCCAGGGTGAGTTCTGCCGGGGAGGAACCTGAGTTAGGGGACCCCCAAGAGCCTGCCTTGTGCGTTTGCATCACCCAGATGTCAGATTGCCTGTCTCCTGCAAAGAGCCCTGACATCTCGGCTACCTTTCCCGAGGCCCTTGGGAGGAGGGGATTCTTTCGCTCCCGTTGCCTCTGAGCCTCCCAAGGGCTTCGGCTTCCAAGAAGAGGCAGAAGATAGTTGTCCCTTCCTCTTCCTCTTTCCCAAAGGCAACTGGCACTTGCAATGTTCCCTGCTTCACACAGTGGCCATCAGATTCTAACCCAATGCTTCTTAACAGGTATTCTTGGGCTTCTGTATCCTGGTGGCCTTAAGCACCCAAAGGATACAGCAGGTCCCAGTAGGGAGCCAGTTACCCCAACTCTGCAGAGCCTTTTCCCAGCTCCCTCCCTTGAAGACCAGGGACACCCAATGCCACCCCCCATGCACACTCACACTGGGAATGGGAATTTATTATTAAAGCTATTTTACCCGCTTCTTTTTACTTTGTTTTAATGTGAATTCTAGAAATTTTTGAATTACCTATGTGGCTTATATTCTATTCCTATTGGACAGTGCTGTGTTAGACAACCACTGGCCAGTATAGCTCCCAATACCGATGGGATATTTAATAATAATTTCCAGTCCCAACTGTACGGAATTTTCAAAGCCTTTATCATCCACTTTTTCTTTCAATTCTCACAACTCTATAAGGTAGTGCCTATCACTATCTTTATTTTACAGAGATATGTAGGCAGGGAGGTAAATACAGATGTATTGCAGTGTCCTAAGAGTTTTATCAACTCATTCAGTCCCACTGCTGCCCTTGGAGGTGGGGAGGATTATCCCCATCTTACACAGAGAAAGAAGCTCTGAGAGGTTAAGTAATTTCTTTAGTGACACAGTGGCGACAAGCTGGAGCTTCTGGCCCTAAGTCCAGTACTCTGGATACCATGAAGCACATGGTCTTGATCTCGACTGGGTGGCATCCCAGGGACCCAGGGGTCAGCACAGCACTTCAGCTGCTCTCTGGGTCAGGATCTCCAGCTCTCCGCAGACTTAGTGGTTCCTTTCAGGTCACAGTTGAGCCTCTAGCCTTTGCCAAGTCTCTGCCGAGGGCTCAATTATCAAGGCAGTGATGAACGTGTCTGTCCTCTGGTCGATGGCATTCAAACATCCTTGGGCTGACTCTTGTTCTCTTCCCTCTTCCCTGACTGTGTGGGGCGGGAGGGTGGGAGTTAGAAACCAAGGTGGGATGCAAGCCAGAAGAGAGAAAGTTTGCAGAGTCCTCTCCAAGGTCCTGTCCTTTACCCTTGGCCTCAGCCTGACCCCTAATCTTGGCCTTGATCCCTCGTCCTGCCTCTGGTCTGAGTTGGAACTTCAGCCTGTTTGACCTTCAGCCCCCATCCATCCATATGGTGGGGTGGGGGGAGAAGATGGCTCAATGCTGACGAGAAGTTCGCTGTCACTCAAGGCTAGTGAGGGATGACCAGCAGGGCTGCCTCCCCCCACTCCCTCCCCATGACCCCAAGGGCAGCATTACAGACTCTGAAGCCTCATCATTGCTCCCCAGGACTGAGGCCTTCATCCCCCCACAGCTCAACCATCACTTAAGACCTCAGTTTCTCCATCCAATGCCTTCACCCTCATCCAAGCCACCCTCATCTTTTGCTTGGATGACTACAGAGGTCTTGGTTCAGACTTTCTTCTCCCCAGGACAGTAGAGCCAGTTTTCATGTTATATGAATCTGTTCATTCTACCTTCACCCCCTACTCCTGGGCTTAACTACAGATTCCTTCAATACTTGGACAAAGAACTGAATTCCTTAGCAAGGCCTTCAGGCCCTGAATGATCTGTCTGCTCCCACCTCATCTCTCACTGTACCCCCCCCAACACACACACACACAATGCTCCAAGCACACTGCCTTCTATAAGTCCTTCCACAGCCCAAGCTCTGTCTTCCACCAGGCATTTGCACATGCCATCCCCCTGCCTGGACTGAGTCAGTCCCTTGGTTCTGAAGACCTTAGACAGAAGAGGCGGTCTGTGGCTCTTCCCAGGCCTCAGAGAGACTTGGGGTGTAGCTGGGAATGCAGGTGGAGAGAAGAGCCCAGGAGCCAGGGTAAGGTCATGGTCACTCTGCGGAAATCACACACACGAGAGTCATGCGGCAGGGCTCCCCTCCATCCCTTCCCTCTCCAAGCTGGATCAGCGTAGACCTCAGATTTGGGAGAGGCCTTAGGAGATAATACAAGGAGGTCAGGGAAAGGCTTTGGCCAACGAGTCCAAATGTTTTCTGCTTTAGAAAACATGTTGCAAATACAGATTCCTGAGCCACAGTCTGGCTTTATAGGTCTACATGGAGCCTAGGAATTTGCATTTTTGTAAGTTCCCTAGGTAATTCTGATGTTTGAGATACAAGAAACACACCTTAGGAAATTATATAGGAGTTGACAGTTATCTCCGTATCTCATACCAGGAGAAACCAGATTACAGTTGTGGAATAGTAAATGAATGAATGAATGAAATTAACAACTAGACAAACATGGAGGCTGCCTTGCAGTATGATATCTCAGAACCCTCAGGCCTTTCCTGAATACCCCTCAGCCCTCTCCTCTCCCTTAATTAACAATCATTTCTAAACCAATCCTTACCCTTCCTCTTTAGACCAAGGACCAACTCAGGAGAAATCTGGATGACCTGAGTGATTCCATCCCACTGGTCTCCCCTCTTCCCTTCTCCTCTATCTGGATGCTCTTCAGGGGCCCAGGGGTCCAGCTTCCCACCACATTCTCATCACAGCTTGGGGAGCAAGCTTCTGAGTACAGGGAAAGTGGGTGGCACCATCCCACTGCTGGAAACTGCGGTCCAGGGCTGATGGAAGGAATCATGTTTGACTGCATCTGAGCCCAGGCTCATTTCAGCCAGGAATTTCTATGGTTACTCAATCTCTTTCTTTCCTTTCTTCTTTTAAAGATGAATTATACAAGATATACGAGCCTACTTTCTCATTGTAAAAAAATGCAACAATGTAGTTTTAACAGATATGTCCAAAGCTACAGCTTTGCTTTTTATTTTTATTCAGCAACTTCTGCATCCATACGTCGAGATCTACTTTTTGCTTTTTAACTCATGCGCGACAGTTCGTCCAATGGATGCTCTGTAGTTTTTTATCCAGTCTTGCATTTATGGACATTTAAATGCTTTCCCATCTTTCACGATTGCAAACAATGCTACAACAAATCACTTTTTACATGCTCCTTTTTGCGTGTGTGCAAGTATGTCTCGGCAATAGAGAGTAAGGAATGAAATGGCCGAACTGAAGGAAAGATGAGCACATTTATAACGTTAACACTGTCAAATTAGCTCTAAGAAGATTAGACCTCTTGAAATTTCCGCGGGAAAAATATGAAAGTAACCTGTTTCTCCACGGCCACACCGACAATGGATTTCAACAAGGTTTTTCGTGTCAATTCTACTTATGTCCATTCTGTGACCAGTACTGGGAAATGAGGCACAGGGGTGGGCATGGCATATTTCCTCCCCTCCAGAGAATTGCAAACCTTGCTGTTGCAGCTGGAGAGGCAGTGTGGTGATGCTGGCAGATCCCCAGCAAAGGAGCCCTTGGTTCTGTTGGAGGGGGTTAGAGGAGGGGTTGGCTCTTAAGGCTGCACTTAACTAAGGCTTTGAAGGCTGAGCAGATATATATCAGAGAAGTACAGGAAGACCCAGGCACTTGGGGGGCTATTTCAAAGAGGCTAGATTTAGAGCTGCAGAAGCCGACACTTGAAGGGCCTCGAATGCCCCGCCAGAGTCAGACCCCATTCTTGACTAGAAGATCACCTCCACTTGGGCAGATATTTTTCTTTGTTTGTTGCACTGCTGGGCACATAGTAAGCACTCAATAAATATCTGTAGAAATGAAAAGGAGCATCCCAAAGGTATTTAAGCAATGTTCTTAATTTCTCTTTCATCTCTCATGGAGACAAGGTGCCCTCAGAGCCCGGGACTGTGAGTCTGGCTCCATTCTGCACGCTGGAGAGACGGCACAGAAAAGCCCGGCTCAGGAATCCGTTCCTCGGTCTCAGCACCCCCATCCCGGCCCTGTGCCAGGTCCCTTTCACCTCTGCCCATTAGAGATTGCTTTTGGTTTGTGTTGACAACCCCTGTTTCTGTGTTTGGAGCGACTGTTCAGTGCCATTTCCTGATTTAATATCAGAGACAGCACGGAGCAAGGATGCACAGTTAGCAGTTTTTGCTCCAAGTATTTTTCAAGTTCCCTTTTGATGTAAGGGTTGGGTTTGCAGCTTCCCTGATCTCGCTGAGCAGGGAGGGACAGATGGGGGCTGAGGCTGGGAGCTGGAGGTGGGAGTAAAGGGGAAGACCCAGAGGAGATTCATCCCATGCAGCTGAGCTAAGAGACTCCAAGCACCTTTCTAGAAAGGGGGATGGTGGAGGGCTCAGCAGAGACAGAGGGGCGGGTTAAAGGGTCTGCTGAGTGTTGTGGCCACCATGAAGCAAGGCTGCTATCACCCTTCTGTGTGGGTGTACAGATTTGTTCAAAGAAAACTTTAAGGTAGATACAGCTCCCAGGGGCACTCAGGTTACTTTGAGCATTTACCATACACGAGGTCTTCTGCAGGGCTAAATGTCGGGTTCAACCTGAGGAACTCATCTTCTTCAGGTGGAAACTAATTTTCCAACTACTTGACTATGGTCAGTGCAGTGATGGAAGCATGCACAGGGGAGTGCGCGCACGCACACACATACATGCTTGAGGACGGGACGTGGGAAGAGACTGGGGTCTTCGAAGGCCTGACCTCCCACCTATAGGCACCCGTGTGACCTGCTGTGGGTCGCACATTTCTCTCTCTGCCATCCGCCTCTGGGATGCTTCCCCTGACTCTCTGTGTCCTTTGGGGTGTCCTGAGGAGCAAATGCCAGGACAAGATTAGACATGCAAGAGGTTTACTGGGGACATGCCTGTGAAGGATAAAGGATGAAGAAGCAATAGGAGGCAGGGAGGTGGGCCTGGCATCTGGGAGAGGGGAGGGCCAAGGAAGGAAGGCAGGAGGGAAGAGTCGAAGACCACAGCAGTGTTCTAGAAATGTTTCAGCCAGGCTGGTGGGGCATCCCTGGGCCAGTGTCACGCATCTTGTAGGAAAGGGCCAGCCCCAGCATCACGACCCTGTGCTCCGTCACTGGCTGAGAGCAGCGGAGAGGAAATGTAGCCTCAGCGCGAACACGCTGGGGGATCCCGAGGGGTGGTGGCTAGGACTGTCAGTCACCTCTGCTCCCTGCAGCAGTTTCTCCTGAAGGAGACTTAAGCCGGGCATTTCCATGGCCACCACACCCTCACTTTTTCCACCCAATCAGGGAAGACGGCCCCAGGGAGAGAAACTAACACCAGCAAGCATCTTGCTGAGTGTTTGCTACCTGTGAGGGTCGTGCCACATCTAGCTTACAGCATCTCAGTAACCCAATGTAGTCTTATGAGATAGAAACTGTTATCATTACCCCCCGCCCCCATTTTATAGACAAAGAGGCTGAAGCTCAAATTAATGAAATCACTTCCCAGAGGCCATAGCTAGCAAGCGGCAGGAAGAACATTCAAAGTTGGTTTGACTCTAACCATTGCGCTAGACTGCTTCGGCCAGGGAGAGGCTTGGAAAGGGTAAATGGGAGGCTCACTTCTCTCTTTGCACCCATCTCTCTTGCTACTCATCCCTATGATGTGTTAACCACACAGTCCCCAAGAAAAACCCCTCAGGTCTCATCAGGGCCGATGCCAGCCCATTCCAGGTTAGCACTGGAGTACAAACATCCTGCCAGTCAGCTCCAAACAGAAAGCCCAGAATGCTCACCTGAAGTAGGCACTCTCCAGCAGCCACATATGTCCTTTTCTCGAGCATCACCTCCTCCAGGAAGCCTCCCTGACTGACCCATGTTTCCATAGCACCTTATACTGACCTCCATCCATGCATTTATCACACAGTGTCCAGAGTGTCTATTTTACCTGTTTCTACCACTAAAATGGGTTCCTCCAGGACCCAAACCGGGTCTAAGTCATGTTGTGGTGCCTAGCACCCAGCACATGGGGACCTGGAACTAGAGGGGTGGCAATACAAGGAAAGGATACTCTGATAAATGAAGGCTGGTCCAGGGCAACGAGAAGACTCTCTTGGTGGATACGGGCCCCTTTTCCTGAGACCATAGCTTTGTCCTTGAAGGGTACAGCCTGCACTCCCCAGCTTGGCCGCCAGGGGCCTCATCAACCCCCAGACAGTATTAACCCCGGGGCTTCTTGCATCTCTGCAGCAAATCCATCCCTCCCACTGCGGCGCCAGCATCTCTATAGGGACCAGGCCCTGGCCCTCCAAGACCTCAGCATCTGCTCAGCCGCCACTGGCCCAGTGGGTAGCCCCAGCCAAGGAGGAGAGTTATTTTTATTTATTTCTTCTTAACCATGAACTTAATTTAGCTGCTAATCAGGTTACCATGGTGACTTGCACTGGATTTATAGCAGTTTCCTAAAGTGTCTTTTTCTCACTCTTTGGATAAATGAATAAAATCTGGGTGATGAGCAAAGCGCATAAATATTGGGTGTCCTAGAAAAAGGTCAGACGCTTCCGTTTTGTATTTGCCTTTCACCCGGCCTGATGTGCTTAAGAGAGATCCATGACTCTGGGCGGTCCCCAGCATTCTCTCTTCTGCCCTCCCTTTGAGGCCTCAGTGGATCCTTATTGCCAATCAGGTACAGTCTAGATTTTTGCCTTGCCTTCAAGGTCTGCCCTTCTAGCCTCACCGCCCTAATGCTCTACGTTCCTTTCCCCTGTGCTGCTCCCCGAGTGCTTGGGCCTCTGTTCCTTTGCCTGTGTTGTGCTGAGGACTGCTTTCAGAGATGTCTCCCCTGTCTTGGGAGTGATGGTGGCCTGGCTTACCTTGGGATCACAGTGTGGCATTTGAGGACACCTTTGAGCCCTCTTATTGGTCCCACTACCACCCTGGCAGGTATGCAGAATATCACGCTAGCCAGCCAGGAGCACAGGGCAGGGAGGCAGCAGAGAAAGGAAGTGAGGAGTTGGCATTCTGACAGTTTTCTGCACAGTCTGGAAGGCTCATCTAGTGTTCCAGTTCAGTGGCTGTGGGGTGGCGGGGACACAGTTCATCTCCCCTCACCCCATGGGCTCAGAGGCACTCCTGCCTTGGATCAACCGGAACCCCTCCTCTCCCCCCTCCCCGTGGCTCCCAGAAGGGACAGTGTCTCCGGGCTGGAGGTCACTATTTCCAGGTTTCCCCTGAGGATCTCAGGGCTGGTTGCCAATCAGTCCCGGGATCAGCCACAGTCCATTAGTGAGCGCCCAGGGCTCAAGGCACCAGTGGAGCCACCAGGCACTGGCGCCGGATCCTGCTTAAGGAACCCAAAGACACCTTTCATTATTGTCTTGGTCTTTGTTATCGGTCCAACAGGAGACCACTCTGGGGACCTCCCGGGTTGCAGGAGGAACAGTCCAGCCCGTGCTGCCGCCCACACTGTAGGCGAGGCTACGTGAGCTCATTGGGTTACCACCCCTCTCTGAGCCTCACTTCCCTTATCTGGAAGATAGAGCTGTCGTCATGGCAGATGTGCTGGCATCACTTCTGGCCCTCCTAAACTAGGAGCCAGAAGAACTGGGCTCAGGGCTTTTATTTGCTTTGGCTTCAAGACTGAGGCCAAGGGAGAGGAAAGTTCGGCTTCCAGAATGCTTTGGGGAGGATGAGGTTAGCAGGCCTGGACATCTATGATAGTGACCAAGACAGGAAGGTCTGTGATGTGCCAAGAAAGCCCTAAATGGCTACAGTGACTTTGGCAAGCATGTTTGTCCATTTTTCTCCCCACAGGAGTTCTGCCCCAAGTGAATATGACTCATGGGGTATCGGTGGGGAGTAGAGAGAGAGCCCGCTCTACGTGGGCATGGAAGGACCTAGGAATCCAGATACAGTGGCCCAAGGCTTGAGAGAGTCTGCGATTCTAATCCTAGCTCAGGGGCAAACTTGCTGTGTGATTTTGGGCAAGTCACTTAACCTCTCTGGGCTTCAGAAGAGTTTTTCTAGGAAAGTCAAATCCCACCCAAATGAGGGTAGGACTTTATACCTCCAGTCCCCTCTCCAGCATGTGACTTTGTCAAGCTGGTTCTGGCCCACGTCAAAGCAGTGGGGGACAGAAGTAATGACTTCGTAAAACTCAGAGAGCAAACCCCCTTTGGCCTTGGAGGGCTGCCTTACTCCACCCCAGCATACCCCGTAGTGTAGGAACTAACAGCCGCCCATTCCCTGCAACGACTCAGCAAGCATCCAGCATGGAAGTGCAGGCTCTGGAGCCCAACTGCCTGGGTTCAAATCCCAGTTCTGCCACTTACTAGCTGTGGTGTCCTTGGGCAAGTTAGCTAACCACTCTGTGTCTACTCTCCTCCATACATATAATGGAACTAATAGCACATATACCTCAAAGAACTGTTGAGAAGATTAAGCGGGTTAATCCACAGTGAGCATTTAATGTTGTGTGTTGACGTTATCTACCAACATTTCCCCCGTCAGTTAGTTCTCAAAGCTGCTACTCTTAGCCCCATTTTACAGCCAGGGAAACCGAGACACAGAGAAATTCAACCTCTTCTCTGGGTCTGCTGCTCTAAATCAGTGCATTTGTCACAAGACCTTGCTGCTCCCACATCTGCTCGATATGATCAATGCTCTCAACTAGCTTGTTTTGCAAAACAAGTTCTTATAGCCATGGAAATAGAGATGGGAGCAGGGAGTTCCTTAAGAAGGGCGGGCTGAGCCACTTTCAAGGAGAGACAACTAGACATTAGGATGTGATACAACAGGGGTTGCACAACACCGTCCACGAAGGCTTCTGGCCAAAAATCAAATGCAACTCTGATCAGGCCTCTGGATCTGAGTTTCTGGGAAACACAGGGGACAGAGGAACACGTTAGATCACACCACCAAGAGGCAATCAGCCAGAACGTGAAACAGAATGCAGGATAAGTGACCTGTGTTCATCAAAAAACAAATGGCATTTTAAAAAGAGAAAAAAATGACATTTTTTAATGTGAGGAGAACGGGGGACTATTACAGATGAAAAGAAATTTAAGAGACGCATCAACCAAAAGCAATGTTTGTGGCCTAATTTGAGCAACCTAAATGTAAAAAGACATTTTGAGGCAATCGGGAATATCTGAACATTGACCAAATATTAGATATTAAAGGAACTGGGTGTTTTTAAAAAAAAAAATTCTGGGGACTTCCCTGGTGGTGCAGTGGTTAAGAATCCACCTGCCAATGCAAGGGACACGGATTCAATCCCTGGTCTGGGAAGATCCCATGTGCTGCGGAGCAACTAAGCCCATGTGCCATTTTTAAATTTAAAGTTCATGTCTATTAGCAATGCCCCCTAAAATATTTATGCATGAAATAAGATGATAACTGGATTTATTTTAAATGCTCCAGTGAGGGATAGGGTAAGGAGTACACGAGGGTTTACTATAATTCTCTCTACTTTTGTGTCTGTTTGGAAATTTTCATAATGAAACGTTTAAAAGAAAAAGAATGGCAAAGGATGAAGACAGATCACTGTATAGGAAGAGTTACACGTACAGGTTTCAGAAATTCTGGTTTTGAGTGAGGTTTGGCCCCATAAAGATGGGTGGGACGGTGCAGACTCCCCAGTCCCTTGGACTTCAAAGAAGTGGCACGTCCCTTAAAATCAGCCTTTGCATGCCACCCTGGAATTCATTCATTCATTCACTCACTTGCTCATTCATTCACTACCTCATTCACTACACAGTTCATTCATTCATTCATTGGCTCACACATTCATTCACTGTCCAATTCATCCCTCAATCTATCAATTCATTCATTTGTTCAGTCACCACCCCTATTTGTTGAGAGCCTATAATGTGCCAGACTCTGAAATAGACACTGAAACGAAGGTGGTCAGCTTTGTCCTTGTAGTGCTGACAGTGGAAAGCAGGGAAGGGATTCAACTTGTTCAATCTTCCATCACACAAATATATCTTCACAAACCATGAAGAGTCTGAGGAACAAAGTGAATTGTGTGCCTTCAGGGAGTTTAACATGTTGGGACATGACGTGGTCTGGGGTGAGGGATGCTCAGGGAAGGACCCTCTGTAACATTTCAGCTGAGACTTGAAGGATAAGAAGGAGATGGCCATGGGAAGAGTCCAGGAAGGTGAAAGACATTCAGGCCAAGAGAACAGCAAGAGCAAATGTCCTGGGGCAGGAGGGATGGTCAGGAATGTGAGGTCCGGGAGGGTGGCTGGGGCAGACGGCCAGAACAAAGAGCTTGTACCAGAGGAGAGCCTGTAGGCTGGGGAATGTCTGGGGTGTTCACCGCTGCTCTTGAACCAAAAGAAACTTCTCCCCCGGAAACAGAACACATCCTGTCGTGACATAAGCCTTGGGCCAGCGGACAAAGGCTCCTGCAAGTTATGTAGACAAGCACTGGGAAAGTTTGTGTAAGTGTCTTCCAGCAAAAATACTCTACTTAAGAATGTTAATCTGGAAGCAGGGGGAGGAGAAGAGAGGGAGCCTGCCCTGGGGCAGAGAAGAGGCTGCTACAAAGGGAACATTGGAATCGCTGAGTAAGTAAGACTCCCAATTAGAGATTGAAAAACCTGCGGTGAAGAGGTGGCCGGCTCCAGCCCCTCCCTCCTTCAGCCACCCCACCAGGGGAAGGAAGTCCCAGCCAAGCCAACCGTGGGGACAGTTGCCCAGTGATTTATAGTCCTGAAACAAAGGGTCCCGAGGAAAAGCCCTGTGAACCTCAGACATGTTGTTGGAACAATTAGAGCCCATCCATCTATTTGAGTCAGCACAGTATCTGGAAAATGGGCCTGGGGCAGGGTTGGCACGGGCTGAGCGCCAGCTCTTCACCCAGAACTTTCTACATGGTGAGCAGGCACAAAAGCCTGAGAGATGAGGGCTATAAGCCCCATTTTTCAGATGAGGAAAATGATGCTGGGAAAGATGACCTGCTCAAGATCTCCAGCTAGGAGATTCAAATTCGGGCCCTTTGAGTTCCATCGAAGGCCACACTCTTTCTTGTCAAATCTTAGTTTCTGCAGCTGCCTGGGGTTTACGGTCCCTTGGGGGCTACAGGGCTTTTTCTCCAGTTTTCCAAGATTGAGCTGCTATTACTCATGCAAGAGGTTTTGGCTCCCAGCTCCCAATCCACCCTAAAAAAACCAAGCTAGGGTATCCAAAGCCAACAGCAGCCTTCTGTCCTGCAGAAGCAGTGCTCACTTTCTCTTTTGGAACTCTGATTCTACAGGGACCTTGGAGGCGTCATGAGTAAGAGTCCCCCGCCACCAAACCATCTGCAGTGTTTTGGGCCAACGTGGGAGATATGGGTGATACAGTCCCCCGCAGGGCACAAGCACAGCCCTGTGAGCTGACCCCCAGCACCTCTGCTTCAGGAGCACTGCATCTGATCAGCGATGTGATCCCAGCACAACACAATCTGGCCCAGAGAAAACCCACAGCAAATGGTCACTGAACCAAAGAATGGGCCTTTGGCACCGGAGACATTGCAACAAACCCAACTTGAGAAAGAAACAAAATAGTTCATATTAAAATGAAGAAACGGGGAGGTACTTATGGTATAATGTTCATTATAAAAAGAATACAAAGACACATAATTTTTTTTAACAAGCCCACATAAATCCAGTAGGATTTTCATCATGTAAAATAACGTGCGTGTATATGCATATAGCAAAAGTCCTAGATGAAAATGTAAACCAAAATATTAATAGTCATACCATTGTGCATTTGGTTCGGGCAGGAAAAAAATCTGTTTATTTGTTTCTTTAATTTTTTTCCTAAGTGTATTAAACGAACATGTGCAATTTTCCAAATAATAAGGAAAAGCTGTAACTAATTTTTTTTAGTACCATAGCTCTAAATAATAACGTTTAGGGCACTGCCTGCCTCTCTGAACCCAGAGCCAGCTGCTGGGTGCCAGACAGGGGTTTGATATCCCATGAGCTCAAGGAGAACCCCCCCTATGCCTGCAGGACCCAAACCATGGCACCAGGAGCTGCCCGTTCTCTGCCCGGGGCCTCGGGGTTGAGCACGTGGGTGCCAGTTCTCACAGCCATCTGCCAGACCTCACCACCATCAAGTACATTTCCACGACTCCTTTCCCCAGAAGCAAGTCAGTAAATCAAAGCACGCGAGGTGGGCCCTTTCGGCTAAAACACAAAAAAACTTAATCTTTGGTCCAGAAGCAGTAGATTGCGGCGGTAGGTCAGCAGCCAAAACCATTAATCTTTGCCGCGTTCCCCAACTGGCCCGAGTAGTAAAGAAGATAATACCCCAGCAGAGTCAGTGACCCACTACAAATTGGTCCTGAAAGGTCCACCAGCATAAATAGACTTTTGCTGATCCAACACTTGTTAGGAACCCCAACAAAGAGACTATTGGCTCATCTGATGAGCCGCTAGCAATGGGCCCTTGTAATGGCTGGTGATGGATGACCACCCTCCCTTAGAGGGGAAGATGCAGCTCCTGGTATGGGGCCCTTTCTCATCTTAAATTTGTCCTCAATAAATCACAGGTGCGGAGGAGCCGGCATCAGTTTCATTACACCTACATGCTCCAGTATCAATCACGCCACCATGGCGGCCTGTCTGGGCGCAGTTCATTTCAAGTGGCTTTTTCTGTCCTGATTCTGTTTCCATCGCGATGCGTGCCTCCGTGGGCGGGAGGAAGAAGCTTCTCCCTGAAGGCCTCTGCTTCTTTGGCTTCGGCACCTACTCCTTCCTCTTTCTCCATTGACTATTCTCCAGATGAGAGCCATTCTGAGCTCTGCACCCAGTGGCCGTTCAAAGACTTAGAATCAAGATTTGTTTTCAGATAACGGCTCAGACATCTGCAGACTTGGAGTAAGTCACTTTACTTGGCTAAGGCTCAGTTTCTTCATCTGGAAAATGGGGCTAATAACACCTATCTGTTGCGACCAAACACGGTGATATGTGTCACAAGCCTAGCGCTGTGCTGGGTCCAAAGTGTCGTTAGTCCCAACCCATGTTCATTCCTGTCTTGGATGCTGGCTAGAAAGTATCACAGAGATGGCTGATCTTGCTTTCCTCTGGAACCAGACCCACGAGAAAATAGAAACTCCACTGTTCCTCTTCCTTGTATCCACCTGCCTGGACCATTCCTGGTGTCAGCAAAGGTGTGTCAATTACAGCTCAGAATTTATGAAGATGCGGCCACAGCTCGTTTTTTGTCTTGTTCCTTTCATTGTAGGCAGTTAAAATACGCTTAAAACTAAGAACACCAGAGAGCTCTCAGACCTCTTCTTAAGGCACATAATCATATACTGTAATGTCATTAAATGCATGTATAAGGCTCATCATAAAAGCTGTGAACTTCTGTTTTAAAGAATCATAAATGAGAATAAATGGTTTCTTTTTAGGCAGACCCTGTGCCTGTTTCCCACGGCCACCAGAGGCAGGACCGATGCAGCCTCCAAGACGGCCAGCGGCCTCCTCTGGAGGGCATAGCCCGGCTGCCTCTTCTGTGAGTGGAGTGCTCAAGGCCCATGGCAATCCTGGAAATCGTTAACCACAGGAGCAGATCTTCTAGCAGAAGGGAGGGGAGCACAGGACCCTGCTGCTGAGCCGGTCAGGGATGTCAGAACAAGCTTTTCAAAAAGACACTTCCATTCACTCTAAACCTACAAGAGATTTGGAGTGGCAGAACCATTTATTTGCAGAAGAGCTGGGGAGGGGTGGAAAGGACAGCCAGAGAGGAAAGGAGGAAGAGAGGAAAAGAGAAAGGCAGGAGAGGCAGGGGGGCAGAAGGAGAAGGTTCAGAAAGCAGGTAGGGGGGAAAAGAGATAGAAAGGGATATGAGGCAGGCTTTACCTAAGCACACCGTAGTTCATCAGCGCTGCACACTGGCTCAGAGTCTGGAGGAAGATTCTACAGAGCCGAGTGTATATGCAATACGTCTCAGAGAACAGAATAGAATACAATAGCGATGCTGGTGCTGATGATACGATGATGTTGAGCACTCACTGTGCGTCCAGTCTTTGGTTTAAGTTCTTTACAAACACAGCCTCATTTAATTCTCCTAATGACCCTATAAGTTAGCTACTGTATTTCATCATTTCTAAGATGGACACTTTCTTAACATTTTTTTTTTCCTTTTTGCTGTACGCGGGCCTCTCACTGCTGTGGCCTCTCCCGTTGCGGAGCACAGGCTCCGGACGCGTAGATGGACACTTTCTTTTCCTCGTTTTAACATCTCTGAAATTGAGACGATTTTACAATCACTGTCAGCCTGGCAGCAGTCTTAATGTCATTGCCACATCTGGGGACACATCAAAACTTGCAGAATGGGTTGCTGTGGCTTAAAATTCTGAGGAAAATAGAGGACTTGTTCTTAAAGAAATGCTACTAGTGATGTTTGTGATGTTACAGAAGATGCTACTATGTAGAAAAACATGGACCACGACAATTCTGAGTCAATTTCAGAATATGAAGAAGCTTTAGGAATACCTTAAACAAACTATTTCATCTGTATTTTCCTTTTTACGTACGTACAATGGCCTTATGATAAAAACCTATGTCTAAATAAACCCGTAGAGCTCTTTCCATAAATACAAAATTAAAATTCTAGAGGATAAGAGAGTTATCATATCATAGTTTAATTAGCAATGATTCTGTTTTCCCAGGCATGACATTAAATAATGGTGTAACATACAATCACTGGCTACTTGACCTAAAGGAAATACAGTATTGTCCCATCTTACAGATGAGCAAACTGAGGTTTAAGCACCTTTGTTACTTGCTGGAAGCCACATAGAAAGTCAAACCCCCAGATCTTCCTGATTCCAAAGCCTATGTTCTCAGCCATGACTGCTGCACATCTCAGCCATCCCTGGAGCCAGACCAACATAGGTTCAAATTCCAGCTTTGTCCACTTATTGGCTTCTTGACCCAGAAGAGTGACTTCTCGTGTTTGAGCCATAAGGCAGAGCTGATGATGAAATCTGCTTCTCCAAGTTGTAGGGGAGAAAATCTTTATGTGAAAAGGTTCAGCACGGTGCCTGGCCCCAAGAAGAAGACCAGGAAGTGGGGGGGTGAATGAGGGTCTGCATACAGGTCCATGGGACATCCAAAGAGCATCCCTTTAGCTTTTGTAGCAGCTGACAAAAGGCTTGCTGCACCAGAAGCCCAGATGTAGGACTAGAATGATGGGCACCAATAAAAGATGCTTTTAGCCATATCCCCGGACAAGCCAGTCTATACACACCTCTAGGTACCTGCTAGATGCTCGGCCCGTCCTTCCTACTAACAAAACAAGAGCCACATCATTAATGTATTACTATCATTATTACTATTTACATTTACTGAGAGTCCACACTGTGCCAACACTGTTCTAAGGCCTTTATGCATATTTTATCTTCACAGTAACCCCATGAGCAGGTATGTTATAGGTGACAGGGAGACCCAGAGAGCTGAACAACACACAGGGTTGCTTTCAGCTGTCCCAGATCTATGCAGGGAGCAGTACACCCAGCATCTTAGGGGCTCAGCAATTCATTAGCTCTGCGATATAAGCGAAGTTGATTTAAGTGATAAAGGGTGCCCCCACGCCTGATGACAAGTAAAACATGTTTACTTTAGAAAATTTGGAAAATACTTCATAACAAAAAAGATATGATCATACAAAATCCAATAACACAGAGAACAGCCCCTGGTTCACGTATTTTACACGACTGACATTATACCTACAATTTTATACCCTGCTTTTTTTTCCACTCGGCATAACCATTTCCCCATGTTCTTAGGAACTCTTTCACAACATCTTCTTTGTTGTTTTCAGTATTTTATTGAATGAATGGACCATAATCTACTTACCCATTCCCCTAATGTGGGACAGTTAGCCAATTTCCAATGCTCTAATGCAGACTTATGTGTATAAAACTTTGCTTACATTTTCATTTCCTTGGATAAATTACTTACAATGGCTTTGCTGGGTCAGATAAATTTTTGAGACTTTTGATAGAGATTGTCAAATTGCAGTTCATATTTTTAAATGTCTGTTTCAACCCATCCTTGCCAGCACTGAATATTAACATTTTAAAATTCTCTGTTAATTTGACAAATGAAATTTTTCTCTGTTTTAAATTGACATTTTGTTTACTGGTAAACATGAACTTTTTTTCAACCTTATTACATGATTATGTCTGTGAATTTGTGGGATTATAGCAGAGCAGTTAAGAGCCTGGGCTAGATCAAGCTGCCTGATCTTGAATCCTATTTAACTTTTCAAAGCTTTATTGTTCTTCATTTTTTAATAAGGATGAGAACAACAACATCTACTTCATAGGGTCTTTGTAAAGAATGAATGAGAGATCCCTTGTAAATTACACCTAGTAAATGTTCAATAAATAATAGTTACTTGAATTTCTTCATTGTAAATTCTTTTTCAAACACTTTTTCTCCTAGCATCTTGATGTCTTATCAGTTTGAAAGAGCTCTTTTTATATGAAGGACATCAGCTCTTTTCACATTTATTGTGACTATTTTTTAATTGGCTTTTAAAGGTATATTTTTTCTGCTTTGATGGTCACTGAAATGATCTTAGTGCCACCCATATCTAGTAAAGCAGCGAGGATGAGTTATTTCTATTAAATAAAGGTTTAGAAATAAGAATGGGGGTTGATTTCCAGCAAATGTACCTCAGAAGACATAACTTCAATTCTCAATGCTGCATCTCTAAGCGATGAGGTAGGAATAGGTGGGATTTATTGTACCCACGAGACAGAGCCCGAGCTGTGTGCCCAGAGAATGTTGCTACAGCTCTGATGTCTTGATGCCTAAACATGGTAACTGACACTTCATGTCGGGGAAGGAAACAATGGAGCTTTCTGGAGCCCAGCCTTTCTTAGTTCTGAAGCTGTCCTTGTGTTCACAAGAATATTTCAGTTAAACAAAACAAAACAAACAAACAAAAACCCTCTTACTCCAAGATTTCCATCCATACTTCGGCGCACTCAGTATTTTTCTGTCAATGAGGGTTTAGAGGAGTAAGAAAGCCTCTATTTTCATTTTTTATGTCTATTAAAAATAAACATGCTGAGAAGCTGTCTTTTAGTCTCTTTATCAAGCCCCAAACGACGTGTAGCCCTTGTCGACTCAGCGTTGACGAAAACAACCAGCACGATTTATAAGGCGTCAGGAGCAAAACTTAGTTAAAGGCCAGTTTCCCTTCCACTGATTAAAACAGAGTTTAGCCCAATGATAAGCAGCCAGTCCCCTGGACTCAGCTACAGCGGACAGGTGGGCAGGACGCTGTCCCCAGCTCACCTGCCTGGGCCCAGCTCATGGGACACCTGGTAAGCTCTCCTAACAGGAGAGCTGGGAAGCCACCTCTTTATGGGTTGGCACAAACCAGACACATTTCATGCTGAGTCAATTTCATCAATACTTTTCTTGCTCTGGAAACTCGGGGCGCTGAGAGAGAGCAATGCCATGATACACAGCAAAGCAGCTTTAAATTCTAATGAGCTTCTCTGTGCTAATTAGTGACTTTGCTAACGGAAAGCTTTCTTTGTTAGAAAACACACCCTCGCCTTGAAGTGACGCAAAATGCCAGCTTTTCCTCTCCCAAATGTATCTCCCTTCATCTTTTATTATCAAGCCAAAAAGGGAAGTACTTTGTTCCTCTTGCCCTGTTAAACAGATTTTTTTTTTTTTTAATTTAAGTGTCTAGCATTGCATTGTGCCTTGTAAAAGCTGGAAAGTGCAAATGATCCATTTCTCCTAAATCCTACCTGTCACCCTCCTGGCAGAAAACGGTCCAGGGGAGCTCTGGAGAATACAGGCATGGCCCAGCCACTTCTGGAAGAGATACAACAGGATGCCCCTCCCGCCCCCTCCCGTTTCACGGTGGGATGGTAATTTGCAAATTGAGCAGCCATCATTATTTTCCAAGGAGGAAGCAGTCTCTCCTCCTCACTAGGAGAATGTGACCCAATCATTTGTCTTGGCAACTCATGGATTCTAGAGCACTTGAGAATTCTTAGCCATAAAGCTGATTACTAACACAGGGAGGATGGTTGGAAAGAAAAGTCTTTCTAATCTGGGAAGGAGGGGAGGGGAGGATGAAGAAAAGAAGGAAAAGACATAGAGCTCACTAGCGTGGTTATCAGCCCAAATCGGAGCTTTTTATGAATCAGAACTAGAACTCGGATATGTAAGTGGAATTCTTCTCACTCTCACTTTTCTGCCTTGTTTTCGTCACTGTCCGTCTGGATCTCTCTGTCACTATCTCCGTCTCCACTCTTCTGTCCTTCCTGAGTACTTGATGAAGATACCCTGCCTGGAAATAATTGCATTCAAACCCCTGAGTCCCACTTAAAAGTCTTTGGGTCTGATCAAGATAAACCCCATCAGGCTTTTGTTTCCACTCAAAGTGCCCCATCATTTATTAGAAGAATTAAAGTATCAGTTTCTGTTTAAACATTAACAGGGTGATGCCAAATATTAGTCAGTTCCTAATAATTTTGAGGGATTAAAAAGATAATAAAAGTAATAGTCCATTACATTACCTACTTCAGCAAGATTGTAATGAACGTAATAAATTCTGGATCAGGGTTATAACAACTTCCATCTATTTAAAATGAATTTGTAGGGTTACTTTCATTAACTATGTATATGGGGAAAATGATCTGACATATTACTTTAAAAGAGCTGTAAAACCGATTAGGAGAAAATATGCTTTCCAGACAGGGATGCCAGCCACCAGGGACAACTGCATCCATGAGAAGAGGGGATCCAGCTGCCAAGACAGCCCGATTTTGTCCCCTCTGTGTTGCCCACTTGCTACTCCAAAGAAATGATGAAAAAAATCAGCATTCATCAGAATGAACGAGGATGAGGCAACCCTTTTTTTTCCCGTTTCTCCTTTTTTTTTTTTCCTCCCCTGGTTCCCCTTAATGAACCAGGGCTTGCTCAGGGAAGTTCTCTGGAAGGAAATAAACCCAAAGCCAGCAGCCCAGCCTAGCGTTGGGGCCCCCAGGGGAAAGCTGCCGCATTAAAGGGGCCCATGCCCTCATCGCTGGAGGAGACAGGGAGCGAGCACTTGGCTGCACCACAGAAATTACTGCTGCACCTCCAATGCCCGCTTCATTTATCAATTTCATAGCAGAAAAACCCATATGACTGCCTCGTTCGCTCGCTCGCTAAATCTAGTCACAGAAAGCTCCCCACCGCCAGTCAAGTGTGTTACGCGGGGGGCCTGGATAAAGTAACTTGAAATACCACTAATGATTTATAGTTAATTGAACCTCTAAGTGATTACACTGGCAGGAATGAATGGCGCACACCCGGCTCGTTCCCTCGCCCACTCAGCCCAGCAACTCTGGACAGCCGGGGCCGGGGCGGGGCCGGGGGCGGGGTTGCTTCCGCCTGGGGAAGTCAGCGAGGACCACCGGCAGGCTTGAGGCTTCCTCCCTCATCGCAACCCCCAGCCACTCGTCTGGGTCCTGGCTAAATTGCTCTCGCTTGCAGTAAATGACTCCATGAGCACTGTATCAGACCATTGATCCTTTTTATTAGATTACCCAATTGTAAGGTTAATGCATTTGCATTTGGCAAATGAGTCGGCCAGCCTGAATCCCACACGGGGATCGGTGTTTCAATGGACACGCAAGGAGAGCGGCTCTGTCAACAGATCGATTTGTTGGTAGCATCAGCGATGCTGATTCCCTTCCTCCACCCCACCCCTCCCCAAAAGAAAGTGCCAGGAACATGCACTTCCAGGGCTGCGTCTTCCTCAGCAGAACCCCCCCTCACAGCCAGGAGGCTAGCACAGCTGCCCACCCCAGTACTCGTGTTTCTGGAAGAAAGAAGGGTCCTGCAAAGGTTTTCTGTCACCTCAGAAAGGGACAAAGGTGGGCAGTTCACCTGGGACCAGGAATCTGCCTCTTCCTTTAAAGGAGGGAGAACCACTACTCAAAGCAGTGACCAAGGACACAGGCTTCAGAGGCCAAAAATTCTTCTCTTCTGAACATGCTAGAGTCAAACAGGGGCAGCCATTTCTACCTGAGTTTCTATAGGCAACATGAATTTTTCCTGGTTTTTCTAAATGCATTAACCAAACACCATTGACGTAGTCCACTCTCTTTTTTTTTTTTTTTTTGCGGAACGAACCCATGTCCCCTGCATCGGCAGGCAGACTCTCAACCACTGCGCCACCAGGGAAGCCCCAGACGTAGTCCACTCTTGTAAGGATTTTCTAGCAAATGAATTTACAAGTTGGAAAAACATACTTTGTTGATCTAACATGAGCTCTACGTTGGAGTGTATAGCTATGGTTTGAGGGAATTAAAAGCAACCCAGAGAAATCACCCCAGAAAACCACATTCTTTTATAGACGGAAAAACAGAGACCCACAGAGAGCATAAAATTGACCCGAGGTTCCCCAGGAAGTTCATGGAAAAATCTCCCGAGTCTCCCACCTTCCAGATCAGCCTCTGGTAAGAGGTGGCTCTGAGGCTGTGGCAGTGAAGAAATAGTCTTTTTATACAAATGGCCTAAGACACAAGCCATATTTCATATTCAGCTGCATAAACTAGGTCTTTGTCTGAATTGTCCGGTGGAGTAAGATTCACTGCAAGTACTGCTTACGATATGGATTTGTTCAGCATCTTGCCTCTGAGGACAAGGAAGCTGGTTTCGTTGTTGCAATTCAGTTCGCTCTTCCTGCCGTTCATGTTCCATAGGTGGCCCGAGGCTGGGGAGCATCCCATCACGTGGAGTCAGAAATCAGGGGCTCATTTCCAAGCTCAGCCACTTAGGGGCTACGTCATCTGTCTGAGCCTCAGGGTCCTCATCTGAAATAATCCTTCCCTTGCCAATTGCTCAGAGATGAAATGGGATAATATGTTTAAAAATGACCAGCATGGGTGTGGCCCTTATCCATGTAGAGCTCCTTATCTATAAGCTTCCTCCCTCCCAGTTTCATAGGAAAATGGTAATTTCCTGAGCCTTATAGGCAATAACTGATCAATGACAGGTAGCTGGGGACAGCTCACACCAGTGGACAGAACTGCTTACCTAACTAGTTCTTCCCTGCTTTGTAAAAGAGACACAGACCCTTGCCCAGACTCTTACCTCCCTCCGCTGCTGGAGGCTAGAGGCTGACTGAGGCTTCTTTGAATTGCCACTCAGATCCTCCCTGAGTCTCAGATGGTAAGGTCATTGTTAAAACAAAGGTCTTAGTCACTAACATTTTTCGAGCCCTCTGTCATTTATCAAGTGCTTTTTACAAGCATTTAACCTCATCTAATCCTCCTAACAACCCTATAAGTTTCAAATGGTTATGCCCACTTTACAGACACAGAAACAGGGACTGTCCACAGTGACACAGCTGGGTAGGGGCAGAGCTGGGGGTTAAGCCTATGCCTGTCAGACTCCACGATCCGTGGTCTGTCGCTGTGCCCTCCTCTTAGGACTTGCGGTATCTTTGGGGCAGGGGACAAACCAGAGTTCAGCAGAGACCCTGGCTTTTCTTTCCCTTTCTTGCTTACTATTCCATTAAGCCACCAGCCCAGGGACAGGCTGTTTGTCCCAAGGAAAATTGAAGCTTCGGATGTGATGGGGGAAAAAATGACTGAGTGAGCAACAGTTGACCTTGGTAAGTTATTGAGAAGGTGCCGAGGTGGCAAGGCAAGGTGGTGACAGGGCCCCGGGGGCCCTTAGGAAGGGAGCTTATCTGATGGTGAGTGTGATGTGGGCAGATGCTCCCTGGAGATAGCTGAGGCTGGTCTATCTGCCAAAGAGGACAGAGACAGGCCCCAGCTGGAATGGGCTATTTGTCCAGAAAGTTCCCAATGTTAGAGTTTGGTGCCCTACAAGCTTTGGGCCTGAGCAGGTCGAATTCTCATTCCCCATAGACCAGAGAATCAGCTGCAGCCACTGTTCTAAGAGAACACACAGAATACCAGGATAGGGGAGGTGGGTGTCCTGCCCAAAGTGGCCTGTACAGGTAGACTCTAAGTGGGCCTGTATTTGTCTGCAGGGCTGTGTGTGTATGTGTGAGTTAGCAGGCACGTGACTGAGTGTGATGTGTGGGACAGTGTTTCTGTGTATAATTGTGTCTGCAGGAGAGGATGAGGTTGGTGGGCATGTGTGTAAGTGACTGTAGCTGGGCACACGGATGTCCACGGGACTGTCTGTGCGTCTATGTAGGTGTTATGTCTCCCTGAGAAGTTTAATGGCTGCAGCTCAGCAGGGATGAGGGATGGTGGGGGAACGGTTGGCCCATTCAATAGAGAGGTGACCATTCAGGGAAGTATGGGCTGCAAGACCAAGGAGGGAAATGATCCTTTAGGGAAAGGATCCTCCCTAAAGGGAGTTAGGGAGGACTGCCTGGAGGATGGGGGACGTTTGCTAAACAGGACCTTCTTCCTAAGTTTCTGACGGGATAGGTCTGAACCAGAATTTTGAAAACCTCTATTACCAACCAGAGGCATATTTAGTCTATTGTCCCCAGCACAGAAATGAGGACATCGCCCAGGCCACACAGCATGATGGGCTAAAACTGTTAACCAGGCTTCTCCCTGTAAATATAAATGTGTGCTCCCCAGCAGGCTCTGTGTGTATGTGCGAGGAGACAGGTGTACACAGGACAGCCTGCCGGTCGCCTCAGACTCTTGGACTTGGGGTTTTCAAGTATTGTCTTAGGTGTTTCCTAGCCTGGCTTGACCTGGCTTTTCGCTTACGACACAGAAGGAAAGACCCCTGCCCAGCACTGGGCACTGGCCTGGACCCTGTGGCGACTGAATCCCACTTCCAGCACCACCTCGTACGGCCGCAGGATTTGAGACCAGCCCTTTCAGCAACGTGACCCTCAGTTTCCTCATCTGCCAAATGAGGATGATTATTCCTCCCATACCTGAGTTACGCACGTAGAGACTGGAGTCCCGACCCTTAGCAGTTGTGCGACTTCAAGCACATCACTAAGTCCTCTGAGCTTAGGATCCTTATCTGTAAAACAGGGATAATAACAGCACATGAGATAATGTAAAGGAAAACACTTTACAAAAATGTTTTCAATAGCATTTGCGAGAAGTCACCTGTGAGATGGAAAACCTCAGCCAGATTCTCAGTTCTCAGCCCCATCTGCCTCCACTGCCTGGACATTTCTCTGAGGATCTGGGCCTCTGAGTGTTGTCTTCAGGAGGTAAAGAGACCCAGACAGGGGCCTGCAGGACCCCAAGGACAGGAACGCCCAGGGATGGAGTCTGCTGGCCAGAAAGCACTGGCCCATAGCTCCCTGGAGCCGTGCGGCAATGATTCAGGAAAAGGCTGACAAGGATATTAGCAGTGTGGGTTTTTTTTTTTAATCCTGAGCCCAGAGAAAATGCACGGTCAGGAATAAAGGCGCCCAAGAGAACAAGGAGAAAGAGAAATAATCAGAATTAGCCAGCGGGCGGGTAGCTGGAGCAGGGGTGACAGAGTCCCACCTAGGGCTGGGAGCCCCTGCAGGACCCCTGGCTCAGGAGGCGTACAGGGAGTGGGCAGACCTGGCCAGGCACACAGGAGGGATGTTGGCTGCCCTCGCCAGGACCTGGGCCGACTGGAGCCCAGCGAGCAGGCACAGTGGAAGACAAAGAAGCCAGCGCCAGGTGAGTCGGGCTCCTCCGGGGGCTGCCGGTGCACCCTCTCAGGCCCCTTCAGCCACAAGGTGGTAGAAAGGGTCCCAGCGAAGGGTTTGAGTTCTGTGCCGGCCATTGTTCACAGGGCTCTGGATGTGGGCATGGGGGCAGCCAAGAGGCTGCTCAGATACTGCAGAAAGCCTGCAGAAGCTTCTGCAAGCAGGCCTCTGTGACCCCCCCCTCCTGCGCCAAGGCTAAAATGAGATGAGGATGACAGAGACCATGGCCCAAGAAAGTCACTGGGGTGCTTTCCCTGGCAGGTGGACCATGAATAACGATATTCCAGGAGGTGGTCCCAGTGCCTGCTTTAAGAGCAGAAAGGAATGGATTTTGATGAGCTGGGGCAGAGACATCCCCTTACATGGGTGGTGAAACTGACTGACGTCTTTCCTAATTGAAAACTGCTCTTCACAAATCATGTTAGACTATCAGATTGCTTAAGAAAAAACCCTGTCCCGAGTGTGTGTGTGTGTGTGTGTGTGTGTGTGTGTGTGTGTGTTGGAGGAAAGGTCAGAATTAATGCTTCCGCCCCTGATTCCACTGCAGATTCCAAATTAATGGAGTATAAATTAATGACAAAAGTGTGTGCTGTCCTGGGAGTGAGATGCTTCTCCACACGCCCTCACTCTGTCCTCGGGCAAAACGCTTCCTGGCCCCGAGAGTCTTTTCTACAAATGTGATAAGGAGAACAGGACTGCAAGTCCCCAGCTCACCCTCGCCACGGTGGCAACCCAGCCAGCCCAGCCTTTATACTATGAAGACCTTCAAATGGAAGCTTTAGACAGTGTCTGTGTTCATAGCCCCATTATGCAGTATTAAATTTAGCATGTATGAAAAGCGTTCATTTGCCGAATGTAACATTTACTACACCAAAATTTTGGTACCATCATTTTGGCCTTTTCTCCCCCTGTATTTTAATACATCAGCAGCCTTGATAAACGAAAGCATCAGGGCCTCTGTCACACTCTGATCTCTGAACCCCATTCCCAGTTCCTATAACGAAGGTTTCCTTCAGGCTCAAGTTTCTAGAAGAGAGGTTCCTGTCTGCCCATTTGAGGTAAATCAGAATCTTATAATTTGAGTGAAATATAGAAGGGGAAGAGGGTGTGTTTCCCTGGAGCCTTGCTGATAGTACAAACCTCTCTGCACACAGCTCTAAATTACACTTCCTGACACCGGGAGCCCAGCACGCGTTCCCGAGAACCTCTGGGAGCTCTTGACCTTACTGTCTCCTGCCAGAGCTGCCCTGTCTCAGGGTCAGTAACTGAGCAAACGCCCTCTTGCTTTTATACTCCTCCCCGGGATGCCAGGTCCTTGCAGCGATCATCTAGACCTCTCACCCCTCGCCCCCGGCAGCCCACTCTCTATGGGTCACCTATGTGAACATCAAACCCAAAGGACAGCCCCCCAAATTTAATTTATTTCTACCTAAACAAGTTCTTTTATCATAAAGCAATAAATTTGTCTTGGTGCTAGCAATTTGTTGCGGGTGACATAACATTGCAAATTGATTAATCGCTACTGTACACGGCAAAATGAGAAAAGCAAGGAATTATTATGAATAGCGTCCGTCTTTCACGGGAGGGATTCATTATTCAAAAGTGCTCACTGGTGCTTACATGTGCCCTCGGTGCAGATTACATCCATTTGCAGACTTCCCACATCATGCTTACACAAATCAACAAACGTGCATTTATTAAGACATAGAATGAAAGCTATTTAAAAGTGAAAAATGGCCTTTTGCATCCCTTTTCTTCAAGGAAGGCAAATCTGGGTGGGACGTTCCTGGGAAGCGGCCCCGCAGTGATCATGTGAGTGTCTCCGGGTTCTGTGCACCCTGGCTCACGCAGGCGCTACCAAGTCTGCCTGCTCGGCCAGTGTCAGAGCAAAAAGATCAGAAATACCCCCCCCACACACACACACTGGTTCTGGAAGCCTTGCTCTGGCTCAGGAGACTTAAGTCATCACTTCCCACTGGGGAAGTGCAGCTGATGGGAGGGCTCAGTTCTCAGAAATGAGCCTCCTTACGGCCCCCACCCCCTGCCCCAAGAAGGAAACAGATATTAATTGAGCACCTACTCTGTACCAGACACTATCCTGAACGCTCCATTTGCATTTAGTAAGGCAAAGCCCTCCACTTCCCTGAACTTTATACAGTTGTAAAGACCAACTGAAATACCGCGTGCACGTTAAGTGCACACGGGTTAGCTGTGATTGCTATTATCATTTCATTTCATCACTTTCAAGGTCAGTATTACTGTCACCATTTTACAGGTGGGGACATTGAGGCTTAGAAAGGCTGCAAGATGTGTCAAAGTCACACAGTGAGTAAAGGAGCAGGGCTGAGCCTCAAGTTAGGATCTGGCTCCAAAGATTCGTGCTCCTTTTCACTAAACCATCCCCACAGCTCTCTCTCCTGGGAGTCGAAATATAGCCTATTTGCTTCCTCTAATCTAACAGAGGAGGTCACACACCATCCACATGGCAGCCACCCACTCTTTCCCTTGGGGTGCCCGATGGGATGTTTGAGAGGGTCTGGAGATTTCATGACCTCCCCCATCTCTTCCCCTAACTGCTGTCCACATCCTAGAGCCCGGTCCGTTTCTAAGTCTCGTCCCTTTCTCCTCCATCCACTTGTCCCATCCTCGAGGACTCTTGCTAAAGGAAGCGCATGACTCCTCCCAGTGAAGGCTGACGGGCGGCTCACAGCTCTCGTATTGATTATTCCTGCTGAACTCATACTTTGTTTAAAAATAGCCTGAGATCTCAACTTTCATATTCCAATTAGATTTCAAAGCAACTTTTATAAAATGAGAAAGGCGTCATTATTTCTCTGTTGCTTGTAGAGCCATTAACCACTCCCCAGCCAAGCTAAAGGCCCTTCTCATGCCTGTTATCACCCATCAGATGAGAGTAGTTATTCATTCTTTTCCGAGAAACCTGCCCCAAACCACAGACCTGTCTCCGGGCGCCCAGGAGCCAGGGGTGGTCAGGTTATAAGCCTGGGTGTGTGGCTGGAGCTGTGAGCCTGCCCCAGTGAACGCATCGCACAAGACTGTGTTTCTCAAAGGGTGTTCCTCGAACTGTTTTGCTGGGGCTTGTAAGAGTTGCCAATTCTGGGCCTCCCCCAGACCTGCGGTAGAATCATCTGGAGGTATGGCCTGGCAGTCTGAATGTTTGATAAACTCCCCGTATGATTTCTTTTGCCTGCTACGATTTGTGAACTGTTGCCCCAAATACTTCCCAAACTCCCTGCTCAGTTTTTGATGCCATCAGATTGAATCATTGTTTTCTGCAAATTTTGGTTGACTCACTCACTGATACGCCCCATTTTGTGTAGGAGAGACACAACCTAAAAAGTGTTCACCGTCTTCAGGCCCGGCTGACTCCCATCCTAGGTCCCTCAGGGCATCCCTGGGCTCCCTGCAGGACCAGTGTACCCAGGCTGGGCTAGGCCATGGGTCAACTGCTGGATATATTCCATAAAGCTGCTCAGTCTGGGGCGAGGAGAGATCAGACTTCCAGACAGGATGGAAGTGGAAAGGGCATTTCCATGCAGTCCTGGGCTCTGTTTATAATGATCAGAGTCCCAAAGTTCTCAAGTACTTCTGTTCCTAGCTGTTATTATCACAGCCTGTCATTATTCTACGTGCCCTTGAGTAGAGTTCTCACACCGTAGTACGCATCAGAATCACCGGGGGGGACACAGACTGCTGGACCCCCTCCCTGAGCTTCTGACTCAGTAGGTATGGGGTGGAGCCTGAGAGTTTGCATTTCTAACAAGTTCCCGGGTAATAGTGCTGATTCAGGGACCAGATTGTGAGACACTAGACTCTAAGCTCCATGTTAAGCTCTCTGGATCCCCAGGGTCCAGTACATAGTAGGGACGCAATTTCTGTTGGCAGAATGAATGAATGAGTGCGTAACTGTGGGAGTAAATGACATGAGTCCTCTGACTGGGACTCCTCACGTCACTACACTTTGTCTAGGTTACCCAGCATCTGCCAGACATCTGCAGGAGCGCCCAGCAGGAGTATGTGTCCTGGGACAAGGCTGAAGGCTCTTAACTTCAAGACAGGGTTTGTGGCTTTTAACACCCACTGAAACAAGCCTGGCTCTCCTAAGAGGTCATGAGCTATGCAGGGGATGAGACAGCCCATTCCAGCCTTGACGAGAGTAACAGTGATTCTCCCCACCTTGAAAAACGGGCCCATCACTTCCTAGCTAGGTGACCTCGGGCTTGGCCATCAGACTCTAAAGAGTCCCAGTGTCCTCACTGTTGAAATTGGCCCTGATCATTATCTCCAGGCTAAGTGTGAGGGTTTAGTGGAGCTGTGCATAGAGAGCTTAACAGCATCCTACAGGTTTGGGGAGCTTGGTCAATGTCTGTTCCCTCCCTCATTCCCCACAATCCCCAACCCCTGTGAAATGACTCCCTGAGATGTTTCGGGGAGTAATGAATTCCCTCATTTCAGCTAAATCACCCGTGATCCTGGTTTTGTAGAGACGTACGATGGAACATGATAAATTGTTTTAAGCAGAGGCTTCATTCAAATATCCATTTCCCTGTCAAGTTAATTTTGTTTCGATGTATTTTCTAGTGGGTTTTGACTGGGAGCATAGATCGTACATAAACAGAAGAACATTATGTCTTTGGCTCGTTTTCTGAGTAACGGGGAGCTGATGGCATGGGGGAGGGAAGATCTAGAGATTGTAAAGGACCAGAAGCCCCACTCCCCAGCCGTGACGGGGTGGAAACCTAGCTCTGAGGGTGCATTTTAGGTAGCCTATATCTGTGTGCAGGACATGGCAGCACCAACTAAATGGCTGAGTTCCTCCAGCTAGGAGCATATTTCCTGGCAACACCCAAGAAAGTAGCCTTGTATACAGTCTCTGTATCTAGCCAAGGCCTCGAATGCATTGTCTCACTTCCCCTCTTAAACCCTAAAGACTTCAGGGTGTATTTCCTAAGAACAAGGACATTCTCTTACATAATCACAATATAATAGTCAAGATGAGGAAATTTACAGAGATGCCATACTGTTATTTAGTTCACGGTCCATATTCAAACGTCGCCAACCCTCCCATTAATGCTCTTTATAGCCATTTATTTTTTTGTCTCAGGGTCTGGTTCAGGAGCACGTGTTACATTTACTGGTCGTGTCTCTTCAGACTCCTTCCATTTCGCACAGTTCCCTTCTCTTTTTTTTTTTTTGCAGTACGCGGGCCTCTCACTGTCGTGGTCTCTCGTGTTGCAGAGCACAGGCTCCGGACGTGCAGGCTCAGCGGCCATGGCTCACGGGCCCAGCCGCTCCGCGGCATGCGGGATCCTCCCGTACCGGGGCACGAACCCGTGTCCCCTGCATCAGCAGGCGGACTCTCAACCACTGTGCCACCAGGGAAACCCAGTTCCCTTCTCTTTGCCTTTCATGACCTTGAAATTTTTTGAAGAGTTTCGAACAGTTATGTTGTAGAAGGTCCCTCAGTTTGCTGCTTCTTGAATAGATTCAGGTTATGAATTTGGGGCTGAAACAACACAGGAGTGATGTGTCCTTCTCAGTGCATCGTATCTGTCCCATTCTTGGTGATCTTGACCTCGATCACTTGGGTAATGTAGTGATCCCAGATTTCTCCACGGTAAAGATATTATTTTCCCTTTGTTATCCATAGGTAATTTGTGGAGCAATGCTTTGACATATGTAAATTTCCGTGTACTCATTCATTTTAGTTTCTATTTATGATTCTTGCCTGAATCAATTATTACTGTGATGGTTGCAAAATGATGGATTTTCCTAAATCCAACATCTTTTTTCCATTTCCCACTTGGCATTCTACTGTAAGAATAAAGTAAAAAGAACTCTCCCTCCTTCCATCTATTTATGAATTCGTTTTTTGATATCTGACCGTATGGACTCAGAGATTCTTCTTTTATTCGATGTGTTATAATCCATTGCTATCATTATTCGATGCTTGAATTGCATGATCTCATTTGATCCTCGTGACAATTGGGTGATATTATCAGAGATGCCCGTATTTTCACTTTGGGTCTTACAGCTACATCTGCAGGCCCCTGCTTCCCGACTCCCAGGCTCAGGGTCTGTCCCTGGATACACTGCTGTTCGGGCAGCTCCCTATCTGCTCAATGTCCTTGCTGGGGAGACAGGAGACCACACATAACTTCACCAAGCCCTGATTCTCCAACCTCCCTTCCAAGCTCGCTGTGAATGGGCATTCAGGGTGGAAGGAAGCCTGATTCCCTCAGCCCTCTCTTCCTCTGTTTGAGGCAGCTCAGTCGGAGGCAGGAGGCCTGTTACCTAATCTGTGAAATGGGTCAATCTACTGGGACATCATTGACATCAAGCTCCCAGGAACTCTTGGCACGAGCCACTTTGTAAATCAGTGAATCTGACTGCAGGAGCTTGGCCACTCCTGAGTTCACCGTTCAACAAATATTTGCTGAGCTTCTACTATGTGCCAGGCTCTGGGCTAGCCCGGAGGTACAGCAATGAGCAAGTTAGACAAGGTGCCTGTTTCACAGAGCTCGTATTTGACTGGCGTAGATAGCAATCAAATCATCCCCCAGGTAAATATCCAATGACGCAGGGATGAGGCCTCTGCAAGGAGGGACCATTATGTTGTGAACATGTCTAACAGAGGACTTTGACCTTGCTTCAGGCGTCAGAGAGAAGTAGTCAAGTTAAAATCAATGGATTACAACACACTTTATGTGAGGCCATTACTCAAAGCAGAGAAGAGGGTGCTGAGACTCAGATTGGTTAAGTAACTTACCCAGGGCTGCACAGTAAGAGAATGCAGATTCACATCCAGGTCCACTGACTCCCCCGCCCGTGTTGTGCGGCTGTTTTGCCAAAATGGTTTCCAAAGGGTCTCCAAGGATTCTCGGCAAAGGGCCTGTGTCCATCTGTCCAACTTGGCAAACTTTGAGTTCACTGTGGCTCTGCAGGACCCTGCTAAGTTGCAGCAAGGAAGAACTGACTCTCTGTTACGCCCGAACGTTCTCTAAATCAGGGTTTTTTTCTTTCTTTTAAGGACTAAAGCCAGAAAAATTGACTAAGCCTAAGTATTAAAACAAGGCGAGTAGGTTCAAGCTTATCACGCAACAGCAGAGATCTGTAGTTGTGCACCAGGCCGCGAGCTAAGCACAGAGGGAGGCTGAGAGTCACCCAGATGGGTCCAAGGCCAGAACCCATGCTCTTAACCACAGCACAGGGCTGTCTCCCAAGGGATGTCCATCTGTCTGTCTCTCTGAGCCCTCGGAGCAGCCAGGCAAATTCCAGGAGGGAGAAAGGATGCCCACACCTGCCCTCACTGCTCAAAGCATCGGGAAGAGTCAAGGTTGGGGCAGCTCAATCTTATAGTCGCACCGTCCTATGCTCAGCACAAACACCCCCAGCCTCCAGGTCTCCTCTGGCTGGCCTTGGCTGGTCCTGGCTTGATACCTGATCCCCTTGGAAGCTGACACCTCAGCTTGAGAGGGATCAGGACAGACACAGCTGCCGCCACGGGAGCCTCAGCCGACTTCAGGGAGAGACTCTGAGGACACTGGCCTGTGAGCTGTCCCCCCAGCTCCCTCTTTTATTTTAGCTCCACACCCAGGATGATGTGTGTATAAACTCTTGCATAGAACAATAATGGCAGAAAAAGAAAAACATTCAACTCAACTAACTTGGCTAAGTTTATACAGCTGGGAAACTGGGCTCAAAATGCAGGCTATCTCTCTGCAGAGCTTATGCATTTAACCTTCTCTCAATGAACCACCTTCCGATATAATCAGGTGTAATATACACACGTTCAGTGCCTGACGTATAGTAGATTCCCCGTTGTGTTTGTTTAATGCATGGGTTCAAATGTGTATATGCCTGTGTTTGTGTGTGAATGAAAGTGTTTGTGTATGTGAGTGTACAAGCTGGATGGCATGTAATGCAGATGGCTTGAATTGCATATAAGGCAGAGGTCCTGAAGTTATTGCAGGAGATGCAGTAAGATCAGGAATAAGGGTTATTTCCTGCATCCCAGTTCTTGTTTTGTCTCATGCTTCTCCCTCTGGGGACAAGGGAGAGCATAAACACTGTCCAAAGCAGTTTAGGACAAGGAGGTGATGGCTAAAACCCACCCTGGGCACGGCAAGTTTGGGTCCATTCTCCTAGTGCACGCACCTTGATGAAACTGAAAGATCATAGGATTTGGAACCAGAAAAACCTGCTTCGTCTCCCAACCCCATCGCTTACTTGGGTTTAAGTGACCCTGAGCAAGTCACTTTGCCCCTCTGAGCTGCTGACCCCTCTTCTGGAAGCGAAGATAATCATATGTACCTCTCGGCATTGTTATGAAGACGACATATAAGGAAAATTCCCAGCACAGGTCTGATGCATAGCAAGCACTCAGCTTATGTAAGGTCCCTTCTTGCTCCTTGCAGATAGCATCAGAGCTGTGATAGTAAAGCCCTCAGGGGAGAGAAGGATGACGGTTCTCAACCTCAGCTAAACATTGGAGCCCCTGAAACCTGGACCCCACCCCTGAGAGGCTTTCATTCACTTGGCCTGGGTGGTGGCCTGGGAATCAGGGCTTTTAAAAGCTGCCCAGGTGATCCTAATGGGCAACCAAGGTTGGGAATCTCTCGTCCATAGGGTTTCCCTGCCATTCATTAAATGCCTCATGGGCTTTGCCACTAGTCTGTCTGGTGTCTGCTTTGTCAGCTCAAGTCAAGACAGAGGGAAGGAGGAGGAAGGTCATCCCATCCGAGGCTAAAACCCTCTCCCTTGAATTGGGACCTGGATTTCCAAATCAAAACTCAAGTGAAATAAGTCAGACATAGAAAGACAAATATTATATGATATTGCTTATATATGGAATCTAAAACAAAGCGTACAGATGAACTTATTTACAAAACAGAAGTGGAGTCACAGATGTAGAAAACAAACTTATGGTTACCAGGGGATAAACTGGGAGATTGGGATTGACATATACACATTACTGTATATAAAATAGATAACTAACAAGAACCTACCGTTTAGCACAGGGAACTCTACTCAGTACTATGTAACGGCCTATATGGGAAAAGAATCTTTGGAAAAAAGAGTGGATATATGTGTATGTATAACTAATTCACTTTGCTGTACAGCAGAAACGAACACAACATTTTAAATCAACTCTACTCCAATAAAAAATTTTTTTACAAATCCCTCCCAAAAAGAAAACCTTAAGTATCTTAACCTAACGATAGAAACTTTTTTGTGTGTGACTGCATGGATATACAAGGTGTTGTAAGATAGAAACATGACGTCTTAGACATACATTTAGCAAACAGACTTTGCTAAAGAAAAAAAAAGACCACTCGACTAAATTATATTTAGTATCTGCTATGTTCCAGACACTTTACCTCCCGTCCTCCCAAATTCTCTCAATAATCATTGTTCACAACACCCTCTTGAGTGTGCCAGGGCTAGTAGGGGTAGTTATGTCAAATATGGGGGTATTCTCACCTCTCAGCCTTAAACTCCTACTCCTTTATACCTAGGCTTCTCCGCAGATTTCTGAGTTGTTTTGGAATTTGCATGTAAAATAAAAGCTTCCTACATAATTGAAATTATGGCCAATTGACCGTGAAATGGAAGAGTGTCCGTGACCAATGAGGTGTTGGGCTGGGGAAGATGGCGTTGTGCTCAGAAACGCGGGCTTCCGGAGCCCCAGGGCTTGTTCTCTGGCTCCGGGAGAGGAATCCTCCTGGAACCTTCATGGCTCCCAGCCAGACCCCCACCCTGACCTTGGTTCTTACTCTGGTAAGAAGCAGTTTTGTCTTTAGCGTCACATTATTCTGTTACCTTTTCTCTCTGGGTTGAGACTCTTTCTAGAGGAGGGAATTTGAAGCAGGAAGGCCCACGTGGAATATCTCCGCTCTCAGGCCATGACTTGACAAGCCAAGGACTTTCTGAGCCAGACTGGGGTGTGGGGTGCCCAGAGGGAGGGAGTGGGCGATGATGCTAGAAAGGTAGACACAGCCCAGTTACAGGTAAAACATTTTAACTTTGGGGAGGCAGTGGAGAGGCATCAAAGATACTGGAAGAGTAGTCATGTACAACCTGTGTTTTACAAAGATTGCTCTGCAAAGAGGACTTGAGGGGGTGCAAATAGAGGCAGCGGGTCCAACCAGTCAGCTTCAACAAAAGCCTAGCAAAGTCATCATGTTGGTATGGACAGCATGACGATGATGAAGGAGAAAGGATGGAGGAGACTGGGACAGGACTAACGGGAAAATAGGAAGGGAAAAACAACAAGTGCTATGTACTAGCATCACAGCACTGGGAGGAGACACTGTTATCCCCATCTTGTTGAAGGGGACAGTGAGGCTCAAAGAGGTTATGTGTCTTGCTAATAAATGGTAGAGCCTGGAATTAAATACATTTCCATATGCATTCTAGAAATGTCAATGAATAGATGAGTGAAATATTAAGACAAGGGAGGGGACAATATTTTAACTCTGATCAGACCACACTCAGGGTACTGCATTCAATTCTAGATCCACACTTTAAAGAGAGACTTTGTGTAGCTAATGGAATATATACAAAGAAAAGTGATGTGCATGGTCAAGGGGCTGAAAACTACGCTGTATAAGATGGAAGTTCTGAGGAGGTACAGGCTGAAGAAAAGCGGAGGTGGGTGGCATGTGACCCTGCATTCAAATATCCTGGGTCCTCTTGGAGCCCAGGGAGTGAGCAGGAGCAAACTTCTGCAAGGATCAGCAAGGGCCAAAGTGGGCATGTTACAGACTTAGGCCTTTATCTTGAAGGCAATGGAAAACCACTGACAATGTTAAGCAAATGGTTAACACATTTTCAGTGTCAAAAGATCACTCTAGAGGTGGATACAAGAACACCTTATTCAGGGGCTTCCCTTCCCTGGTGGCGCAGTGGTTGAGAGTCTGCCTGCCGGTGCAGGGCACACGGGTTCGTGCCCCAGTCCGGGAAGATCTCACATGCCGCGGAGCGGCTGGGCCCGGGAGCCATGGCCCCTGAGCCTGCGCGTCCGGAGCCTGTGCTCCGCAACGGGAGAGGTCACAGCAGTGAGAGGCTCGCGTACCGCAAAAAAAAAAGAACACCTTATTCAATAAGACTGTATGTTTTCTTCATACGTATTCCAGTACATATCTTAGTGAGTTTATTACTCAAGATATCTCATTATTGTTGCTATAGATGTAAAATCTTTTTGTCCATTATTTTATCTAACTGGTTGTTGGAATTTGGGGCTTTTTTTGTACATTTAATCCATATCCACCCACCTGAATGAACTCGTTTTATTACTCCCAATAGATATTCTAGTTCATTCTTTTAAGTTTTCTAGGATGGTAAAAACATCTTCTGCAAGTAATGGCAATTCTCTCTTTCAATATTTATAATTTGTAATTTAGAAAATTACATTGCCTCATTGCATTTACTAGATTAAATTGTCTTATTGCTTTTACTAGAACTTCTAAAACAATATTTGATATAACAATTATTTACATAGTGGACTTTTTACCTTATCTTATTGCATTTACTAAAACTTCTAGAACAGTGATTCTCAACCGGGGATGATTTTGCCCCCTGGGGGATATTTGGCAATATGTCTGGAGACATTTTTGGTTATCACAATTAGAGAGATGTTTCTGGCCTCTACTGGGTAGAGGGTCATTCTTATCTTAGTCTTGATTTCAATGAAATGAAATTTCATGGTGTTTCACCATTATGTATGGATTGACTACTTGTTTAAGGCTAAAATTTTGTTGAGTAACGAGTGGTTAAAATTGTGTTAACTAAGATTTTTAAAATCAGAAATAGATATTGAGTCTTATCAAATGTTTTTATAGTCTTCATCAAGATGATAACACTTCTGTTTTTACATTTGACCTGTTCTTACAATTATAATAATAGACTCCTCGGCTCCACTGACATTACTTTAGAAAATCATTGACCATTGTTAAATAAACAAATCCCTGCTGCCTCTCCCACTGCAGCACATTATAAGGCATTGACCATGTGAGAAGTAGCTTGGTTACAAATTAGTGTCAGTAATTTGTAGTGTCTGCCTTTGTGGCTTTCAATGGGGACTCATGTGAAGCCACTATTTGCTTCCTCTGGTTTATAATGACTAAATACAGATACCAGGAGCCTCTCATTGGCCTCAGCTCCTCTGAAGGATGACTGCTAACCCCTTTGCAGTCATCTCGGGATTCTCAGTACCACAACGTGAATTTTTCATATACAAGCATACTTCATTTTACTGAGCTTTGTTTTTTTTTTTACACTTCATGGACGTTGTATTTTTTACAAATTGAAGGTTTGTGGCAGCCATGCCTCAAGCAAATCAACTGACACCATTTTTCTGATAGCATTATTTTTTATTTAAGGTCTGTACATTGCTTTTTTTAGACATAGTGCTATTGCATACTTAGTAGACTGCTGTATAGTGTAAACATAACTTTTATGTGAACTGGGAAACCAGAAAATTTGTGAAACTCGCCTTGATGCAATATTTGCTTTATTGTGGTGGTCTGGATCTGAACATGCAATATCTCTCAGGTATGACCATACTATAGAGACAGACAATATTGGGGTAGACAATCTCAAATGTTTAGTGCCTTTAGTACAGTGGTATGTTTATGTAATTTTAAAATATGTTTACATTGAAACTGTAGGCTCAAAATGTTTTACATAGAGGAATTCACATTCCAAAAATTTGGAAGAAATTGGATTATCAATGATAATAATTTTCTAAAGAGATAGAAAGGTTTAATGTATCAGCATTCTAAAGAAAGGAGGGGAAGCAATTTGGATTCACAGGGGCTGCTAGTCTGGAAAGAAGCCACAAAAACAGGAGCTCTATTTCCCAGGGTCATATCATCTATGGGGAGGATGGGCTTATGCAAAGGAAAATGAAAATAGAAGGTAAGGGATGCGCAGAACTGAGCCATGAATTCTGTGATCCTTCCACCTGGCACACCCAAAATCTATGGAGCTACAAAATCCAAAATACTTAAGTGGAGTCTCATGGAAACCTGTGGAAAGATCGTACAGACTTGGGAAAGGAAGCCAAGAGGAGGTGAGATTGGTAACTTTTGGGGAGCATCTGACAGACCTAAGATATGGAAATGAGGCTGGAAATATTTTACCTAAATCTCCAAGGGTCAAGGAAGCCTTTATTGCCATAGATTTAAGTGAAATATACATAAATATATTTATATTTCTGTACTCATCAATATCCTTACTTATATTTTTATCTACATGATCTGTCAAAGAGAAGTGTATGAAATGCCTCTGCCACTACTGTGTTTCATCGGTTTCCTTTGTATCGCTGACAGTTATTATAAATTTCAATGTTATGTTATTTGGCACATCAAGATTCATGACTATTTTTTCTTATTATGGATTGTTTCCATTTTAAATAAAATTATTTTAGTTTAATGCTTTTTACTTTGAATTTGATCTTGTCTTTCTGTGTCATTTTGATGTAGGTGTAAGTGTTGTACAAAATTTGTAGTGATTTCTGTTGTTTACTTGCTTGCTTGAATTCAGTCTAAAAGTCTGAATTTTGTATAAAAGTTTATTCTATTTAAAGACTCAGAATTCTAGTTCCTATTGTATTGCTACCTTATACTTTCTGGGTTTTGTGCTTTTCTTGCCATTAGTTATATTTTCCATTGGCCTAATTTTTAAATTTTGAAAAACATTTAAAATATAGAAAAGCGCTAGTAATAATATATCAAAATATTCCCATAAACTCTGTTCTCTTTATTTTTCTTTTCTCCTCTGGTTAATTGAAGAGTATACCACTTTCTTAAGTGATTGTCTTTTCCTTGTAAAAACTATGCTTGAACCCCTACTTGTCTGTTCATCAGTGTAATGAAGTAAGTCATTTTTGTTGACTCACTCCTAAGAAGAGTGAGTCAGCATTTTTAAATTTACCCCCCATTCCTTCCTAACCCACTTTCATGTTTTCACTGATATAATCTAGAATTTTTAGACTTTAGGTCATTAATGTTTAATTTTATGTTTGTTTATATTACATTCCTCTTTTCCAAGAATTGTTTTTAGATAATTGCATTACTAAGTCACTATAGTTATGGTCCTTAAAATAACATAATAGCTTCAGTTCTATGTTTAACTGGTTTTAATATTTACTACCCTGACTTTATATGTGGATTTACCCATTCTTGTGTCCCCATCAAAGTGGAGTATATCTTCAAGGATTCTATTTGCTTTGTTTTTGTATTTTTGGATGAGCTCATAAATGATACACTTTCTGTTGTCTTCACAAATGAACAACTTGGCTGAGAACAGTGTGGTTTTGAATCATAAACTTTTCCTCTCAAAATTCCATAGATATTGTCTTACTGTCTTGTGGCTCTCAAAGTTACAGCAAAATCTGAAAGCCATCTGATCTATGTCCTTGATAGGAAACTGTTTTCTTCCTGTATGCCTGTGGAGTTTGTTTATTAATTCATATATTCAACAAATGTTTGTTGAGCACCTACTGTGTATGAAACACTGATCTAAACACAGCAATGAACAGAACAGACCGAATCTCTGCCTTCATGGAGCTGACATCCTAATGAAGGGAGACAGATGATAAACAAAATGAAGGAGTAAAATATACAGCATTTCTGAAGATGACGCATGCTAGAGGGAGGATAACATTGAGGAAGAGCATAGGGAATTGGACACGTGACAATTTTAACAGGGTCATAGGGAACACTTTAGTAGGGTGATATTCAAGTAAAAACCTGAAGGAAGTGAGGGAGCTAGTCATATGGATATCGGATGAAGCACATTCCAGACAGAAGGAACAGCATATGGAGAGACCCTGAACTGAGAGCATGCCTGGTATATCCGAGAAATAATAGGAAGTCCACTTTGACTGGAGTAGAATGAGCAAGTGGGGGAGAGAAGAAGCTGATGAGATTAGAGTTGCAACGGAGATCAGATCCTATAGGGTCTAGTTAACTTGTTTATATACAAGTCAGCCTTTACCAAGCCGGATTCCAAGGAAAATATGCACTGGACATTGCTACTGTCTAAGAGGGAGATGTGGTAAACAAAGTTTCCCAATTAACTTGTCTATGGAATCCCTTTAAGATACTTAGGTTGTTCTTGCTCTAATTCAAAAAGTTACATGCATCCCAATGTTCATAGCAGCACTATTTACAACTGTCAAGACATAGAAGCAACCTAAATGTCCATCGACAGATGAATGGATAATGAAGATGTGGCGCGCACACACACACACACACACACAGTGGAATATTACTCAGTCATCAAAAATGAAATATTAACATTTGCAGCAACAAGGATGGACCTAGAGATTATCATACTAAGTGAAGTCAGACAGAGAAAGACAAATATTATATATGATATTCCTTGTATGAAGAATCTAAAGAATAATAAAAATGAAGTTATTTACAAAACAGAAACAGACTCGCAAACATAGAAAACAAACTTATATAGTTACCAAAGGGGAAAGGGAAGAGAGGGATAAATTAGGGGTATGGGATTAACAGATACACACCACTCTATATAAAGTAGATAAATAACAAGGATTTAGTGTATAGCAGAGGGAACTATATTCAATACCTTGTAATAAACTATAATGAAAAATAATCTGAAAAGAATATATATATATAAATATATGTATGACTGAATAACTTTGCTGTACACCTGAAACTAACACAATATTATAAATCAACTATAGTTCAAAAAAAAAAAAAGGAAAAAAGAAAGAAGATAAAATACTTAGGTTTTTCTTAAGCTTGAGAAAGTTTTCTTCTAATTCACCTTCAGTTGTTACTTTATTTTTTGTTCTGGTCTCTTTTAAAATCTGTTTTTCATTTTGAAAGTTTTTTTTTTAATATTTTAAAGTATTTCATATATAGAAAAGAATATACCCAATGATCTCTTCTTTATGAAAAGCAATGATCTCTATGTTGGAGCACTGTTTTCTGCTTTCCATATATTTATTCTCTGCTTTTTTTCTTTATATTTTGCTAGAGTTTTTCAAGTTTATCCAAGAGTTCTAATTCCAAGTCCAATGTCTGCTTCACCTATTATTAGTTCAAATGCACAACTAAAATAAATTTAAAGCCATTTATTTTGTGATCATTTTAGTTTTTTAGATTAGGTTTTCTATTGTAAAAAAGAATGGCTAATATTTCTTAAAGGCATGCCTTACCCCCAGATATTCTGCTCAGAGTTTTGTATGCTTTATTTCATTTACTGCTCAAATTGACTCCTTGAAGCAGCACTATCTCCACTGAACAGATAACAACACTGAGGCATATAGAGATTAAGTGATTATTGGCTCTACTTTCTGCATTGCCAATTCTGCTTTGTGATACATCTAATGTTGATGTTAACTTTGTTTCTTTAAATTTAGTCTTTTATTTATTATCTCATCTTCCATTTTATTTCTAACCCCTCTCAGCTTGCTCCCTTCACATCTCATGTTGGTGTACCGTCAGCTCGTTTTTCATTTCTTGTATCATAAGCTGCACATTTCCCTGCATTTCACTGAAGAGGCAGATTTAGACATGTTCTAAAATGATCTTCAGTTTACTATAATCAGTGTTTTTCAAGTTCTTTCCCTGCATTGTGTGCACTGTGTTGCCTGTTTTATGATGAAGACTTTCTCAGATTTCATGTGCTTCCCGTTTTTCCTCCGAGTACTCATCCTTGAGCCGAAAAGAAAGAAAAGAAAGAAAGAAACAAAAGAGAAGTCAATCCAGACATAAGATTTTTCTGGTAAATAAAATAAGATTTTTCTCTGGTCTCTCTGCACAGTCCAGCCGGCTGCTGTTTGAATCACTGGACCCAGCACATATGAAGGAGAGCTGGCTCATACGGCATTCTCTCATCCTCTCTCCAACTTTCCAGTGTTTTCCAGTCTTGTATGTACTATGACTCAGCTCATGGGGAGTGAGACGCTCATGAACTGGCCAACTGGTCATGAGAAGGTCACATACTCCTGAAGAATCTATGTAAAGTGTAAATTCAAACTCCCACCCCTGAGCTCCCATGTCTGTCCCAGGGTCCACTCCTTCCCAAAGCCAACGTCACCTCCCAGGATGTCCACCAGACACCCTCACGCATTTCCACCCCAGTGGCATGACAGCGCTGGGAGCCATACTGGTGGGAGAGTATTGCTGGGGTGGAGTGAAGGCGCTGAGAACTCTGACCTCCTTAGAACACAATTCCCACGGAATGAGGATGGGGAATATGAGGCTGCCTTCCACCTTATGTGGCTCCACTTTCTGCCTCAAGACTTTATCTGACTTTTGGTTAGTGGAAATTATATATATTATATTTATATATATTTTATATATATATATATATGTATAATTAACATTCCAGGGTTCTAGTGCTGTTAAACATGGCAATATTTGTGTGTTTTAATAAGCATTTCCATGGAAAAGTAGAGAAGACGAAACAGGCATGACCAACTCAAAGAGAAAGAGACAAACAAGCTCAGGGTGGGAGATGGCCTCAGCTTGCTCTCTGTCCTGGCCTCCCCCAGCCCTCTGACCTTGCCCTTCCCTCACCTCAGCCCCAAGCAGGACAAGGAGTCTCTGATTCCCATCAGAGACAGGTGTTGGAGTTATCAGCAGAGTACACTGGTTGAGAATACAGACTCTGGAACCAGTCTGCCTGGGTTCAAATCCCAGCCCCACCACTTACTAAATAAATGACACAGGACAAATTATTACCAAAAAAAATACTGTGCCTCAGCTTTCCCACCTGTAGAAATGGAGATAATGATAAAACATCTTACTTTCATAGGGTCATTGTGAAGAGCAAGTGCTGTAATATTTGAAAAGCACTTATACTAGCACCGGCCACATAACCATATGCTATGGACGTAGGCGATTGATTGATTTAGAGTGGCCAGAATTGGTAACCCACGGGTTCCTGAGGTTTGAGCCAACTTTTCATCTCCAGGATCCTTCATGAGTGGGATTTAATGAAAATAACAACCCCCAAGCGCCCGAGGATTTCTTTTGTGCCAGACCTTCAGTACTTTCCCTGCATAAATCATTGAATCCTCACAACAACCCAGGGAGATTTGTGCTATTTTTACCCCATTGTACAAATGAAGCTTGGAGGTTTCACCGCTATTAAGCAGAGGAGCTGGATTTCAAATGTGAGAAGTCTGAAAGGCAGAGCCACCTCTGTTTGAAGAGGAAAGAGACTTTGGGAGTTCAGAGACAGGCCACTCCTTTATTAAGAAAGTTCCAGAGCAACTTAAAGAGCCCAAAACCCAGCACAGATCTGGTGCTCTGCACATATTTGCTGGATATCTGTAAAGGGAAAGACTTGCCCATGATCAATGATTCTCAACTGGGGGCGATTTTGCCCCCCAGAAGCAAATGTCTGGAGACATTTTTCGTTGTCACAGCTAGTGGGGAGCTGGAGGCGCGGGGTGCTACTGGCATCTAATGGGTAGAGGGCAGGGATGTTGCTAAACATCAATTAGTGCAGAAGGACCATCCCTCACAGCAAAGAACGATCCAGACCCACGTGTCAACAGAGGGGAGACTGAGAAAAACAAGGCTTTGGAATCAACTAGATCTGTTCACCTTCCCCTTCTATCTCTGACGAGACAAAGGAAACTAGATACCCCCGAATGCTTTAATCACCCAGAAGGACTCCACGCCTTGTAACTTACCTCTGTAAATAGGGCTCTCTGCGTCTCTCAAGAGTTCAGTTCATCGCATTGTTCCATATCTTTGGGACAACCCCAGAACTGCGCGCTCAGAGACAAGGAATTGTGAATTTCAAGAGTGGGGGCATTAGGAGAGGAATCCTGTCCTTTAGAGAAAAATTGAGCAGCTGAATAAAAAACTCAGCCGGCAAGCCCCTCGGAGCTGACAGAGGATAAAGCCTGGACTATTTTACATTTCGGAGGCTGCCAGAAAGAAGTGACTCTCTGCTTCTTCCACTCAACGGCTTTTGCTTTTGCATTAAAATGACAAGGGAGCTGCTGGGGAGAAGCTGTTGGCCGGGCTCCTGGTCCTTTCCGAGGAGGGAAGCTGGTGCCCCTCTGAAGCGGCTGCGTTAATGTCATGTCATTTCACTGTATTGCTGCACAGGTTAATATAATTGGGTGACTATGTGTGAGCAATGATCCGTGCCGTGTTACAGCTCTGAAACAAATGACATTTAACCAGCCGGTCTGGAAGGCTCCTTGTTATCTACCCGGTGAACAATTGGAACAGAGAAGCAGACCTCTGTACAAGCAACTGATGAATTAGTTGTTAGGTTTCCTCGACAGCCGGGATTTATAAGAGCACAATTCTAACATAATTTATTAGATCTATAAACAGACAGATCCGATGTTTTTACTGAGATTACATCTTGTCACCCTCAGATATTGTGTCACTGACAGCCCTGTTATAATTTAATTTTATTATTCTGATAAGGTGTGTGTTTTTTGGGTTTTTTTCCTGAAAAGACATTCTCATTTTAGTTGCAAAGGAATCGGAAACTTTCGTGTTGGCTGATTCTCTGGTGGCCCCCAAACACAGCCCCTTGTCCAGGCTGTGACTGCCAGCCTCTCAAGGGCTGGAAGGAAGTTTTAGTGTGAATGAGTGTATGGCCCTAGCCTGGGGAGTGGCAGGAGGAAGGTGAGAAATGGAATTGACCCTGCCAGAGGAGTCAGTGAGGTCAGTGCCTGATCTCTTGTCCTAGAGTTTCTCACCTTTGCGGGTGGTCGGTCCCTCTCTGCGCCCACCCGTCAGCCCAGAACACGGGCAAGTCCATCCCACGTCCAGTTCCCATTCACCTGAGGTTGAAGCTGGGGCCTCTGGCCATCTGGCCAAGGGGTCTCCCTCAGAGCTATTCTAAGCCCAGTCACAGAAAGGCCCTTCTAGCAAAACCATCACAGCTCTGAGTGACCAGCACCTAAAAGTACAGAGACAGCAGCGGTCCCAAGAATCGCAAGGGAGAAAGGATCTGAGGGCTGTGGATCCAGCCCAAACAGTGCAAGAAGATAGAAAACCACCCCACTTAGAGGCAATCAGATGGGGGTTTATGTCCCTCGGGTAGCTGTGACCTTGGGCATTCCACTTCTCCTTTATGAGCCATTGCCCCACCTGAAACACAGGAGTAATGACACCTGCCTCATGAGTCCTGGTGAGAATAAAATGAGAAAACAGAGGAGTAGACGTGAAAGCCCTGTGCAAATGAAGGGTACCTTTGTTAGCAACAATATCTCTAAACTCTATTTTTTTTTTCATCTGGAAGGGAAATATATATATATATATATATAAATATATTTATTTATTTATTTATTATTGGACCACCAGGGAATTCCCTGTCATTATTTTATAATAATCTACATACAGCTTTAAATTTTACCAGGAACTTATATATAATATAATATAATGTGAGCTCATTTTAATCCTAAAAATATGGCAAGGGTGGGTGACTTTATGATCCCCATTTAAGGCATGAAAAAAATGCAGTTTGTGGAGGTTTCCCAGAGTTATTCAACTAGTTACAGGATTCTAACTCAAAACTGAATAACCTCATGTCTGTGACTCTGCACTTCGGATAAAATAAGGGTTTCCTCTGCTCTGGAAACCTGCTCATTCAGGATTGGAATGGAGCAGATCATGGTTCTGAGGACAGTCAGAATGAAAGTTTGTCACCAGCTCCCTGATCTCAGGAGTTCGCCAACAACTTGCTCGAAGAGATGATTTTGGTTGGTTCACCAAGAGCCCAGGATGGGGGTACTCTCGGGTTTTAGCTCCATTTGCTTTCAGGACCAGCTTCTGTCCCCAAGGCTGGAAGCAATTCTTGGAGTCATCTATAAAGACCCCGTGCCTCGTGGGGAGAAAAGAAATTAATATCAGAAGTGGCAGCATCTGAGTGGCAGCTTCATAACAGGCTTGAACTCTGACCACTTGGCTACAGCTGGGAGCAGCTCAGTCAAGCACGTCATTGACTCCCAAGGTCCTGGAACCTGAGATGTGCATGTGGGCTTCAAGGTCAACCCAGTCCAGCCCCCTCATTTTACAGATGAGGAAGCTACATTCCAGAGAGGTCAAGGGGCTCACCCAAGGTCACACAGCGGGTAGAGGAGGGGCAAAATCAGGGCTGGAACCAGGCCTCCTGGTTCAGAGCTCTTTTCAACAGGGGTGCCCTAACAGGCACACTCTACTGTTTGATGCTTTTCTGAGATCCAGTAAAACTCAAGGTCCATCAAAGCACTGCGTAAGAAACGTGCAGGCCACACAGATCCATGAAGTCATTGTGTGCAGCAACGGGAGCCATGCTTGGGGCGGTGGAGGGGGGAGGCACACCCTGTCACCCTTCACCACCTTCACCTCAAACCTCTTGCCTCACCCCTCCTGAGTTCCAGCCCTGTCCCACTCCTATGTGCAGCCAGGTCCTACTCTTAAATCTTAATGCCAGGACACACTGATTTTCTGGATCACTTCTCTATTCTCATTACAATTTCCCTTCCAGACAATTCTGCCTCAGGCCACGCTGGTAAACGTTGTCTGGTCTCACCTGATCCTCTGGACCCTCTTCTAGGGAGTTTGACCCCGGCCCTGAAACGGCAGCTGGATGGGAAAAAAAGCAAAGCTTGCAAAACACAGCAATTTCAGCTCAAGCATCACATCCTCAAAGAAACCTTCCCTGACCCCAGCCAGCCATCTCCACCGAACACCAGATCGGTTTCCGGCATCCTTGGCCAAAGAGCTCTTTTAGCTGTAAGGAGACATCGGTGTGATTTCTTGACTGGAGTGTGTCTTCCCCACGAGAGTGAAGCTCTGAGAGGCCAGGCGATGAGTGTCTCTGTTTGCTGCTCCATCGCCAGTACTCGGCCCAGTGCCTGCCATGAGGCAGGTGCTCAATAAATATCTACTTGATGAGGGAGAAATGCAGATTAAGCACTTCTTTGCCCACCCCCTAAAGAGAGGGGCTGCCATGGAAGATGGAGGATTCTGGCTGCCTTTGGGGAATCCAACGAGGATGTACCTCTGAGCAAAGAGATAGCACCCCATCCCACCGCGCCCCCTCTCCTTAGGGATGAGTGTCTCCTAACTGCTTCTCAAGGTTGTTCCAGCTTAAAGGGGTTCCTACTTGGAACCCGGCAACCCATTAAGGTAAAGGAGGTACAAGGCAGGAGAGGGAGTCCTGCGGGTCAGCCAGGGAAGAGCCCAGCCACCATGGGAAGCAGGAAGAGAGGCCACAGGGTGCCCAGAGAAGACCCTCTGGAACCTGCCTTTGGGTCCAGAGGGAGAAACATGAGCCTTGGGGCCCAGCACAGGGGCTGTGTCTCAACGCTGGAGTGACAGATCAGCGGAAACTGATCAGAGTCACCGAAGCAGCATCTGTAGCCACTACTCTTAAGAAACAGCTGGCCTGGATCCCTGAGGACCCAGTCTGACTCACATTCCGGTCAAGAGTGGAAGGGGTGGGCTGATGCCTCCAGGACCTGGGGGTCCTCAGCAATAAAGGCTACTGGACAAACTTGGCTAAGGACACAGGTACAACGTCACTGAGAATCATGTTACAGGGTCTGCCCTCTAGGACAGCACTTTTTTTCCAAAAAACTAGAATGCAAGCCCTTTATGTCATTTTACATTTTCTAGTAGCCACATTTTTAAAAAAAGCAGAAGGAAACAGGTGAAAATAATTTTAATAATATTAAATCCTATTTAACCCAATATATCCAAAATGCTATTATTTCAACATGTAACAAATATAAAAATATTATTGAGATATTTTACACTCTTTTATGCAATGCACTGACTCTTTTACACTTACAATCTATTCCGTTTGGACTAGCCACATTTTAAGTGTTCGATAACCACATCTGGCTACTGGCTACTACATACTGGACAGCACCAGCTCTAGAAGCTCAACTCAGCCTTCAGCCTAACAGTCCCATCTTGCAAGTGGACATATCTCAAGGTTATCAGGGGTCTGCAGGGTGGCAAGAGTAGGTGCAGAAATAAAGGGTTTCACAAACCAGAGGATGTTCACTCAGACCCACCATTCCCTGTATCAACAAAACCACGCTTTGTGCAAGGTGCGGTGGAACTTCCTCTGGCTGGGAGCACCCTGGGGGCACTGGCTTGGTGGCTACCCAGTGCTCTGCTTTCAGCTTGGGAAATGGAGCTGTTTGAAACTGATCGAGGTTTTCGGCTGCCTGGTCCCCGCACCCCATCTACCAAGCACAAGGAGCGAGGCAGATGCTGGAGACACATCTGTCAACCTGCCCTGATGGTTTCTGGCACTTCCCCCAGCCGTTTGGAGCTTCTGTCCCCCACTCTGGAAGAAGCCACACTCTCAGGGTTTAACAGTTCCTGGCACTCTCGCTGGAGGGCGTCCTGAGCCACCCCCAGAGGTGGCTGCCCCAGAGGGCGGTCCCCCTTTCTCAGGGACTTCTATCTCAGTCTGCTCTGCCGCTTTGCCAATGCCCATCGCTCTAACAAGCCCCCCTCTGAGACGGCAAGTGTGATGCAGATCCCAGAGGTACCCACCAACACAGTGAAGAGTCCTCAAAGGGGCTGCACGGGTGCAGCAAATCCCGACACAGAGCAGGGCTGGAGTCTGTATGGCTGGCCACCACTGCCCCGCTTCTGCCTCCGTTTTCGCTTCTAACACACGAGTTGTTTACGACTGAGATGAGAATATGTAAATACATTTCCTGATAATCAGTATCCACCAGCTGCTGGGTAGAAAAAGATGGAGAGCTTACAAGGAAAACAGCGGGTGCGTTTAGCCAAGGTGAGATCAGGGCTCCAGTCCAGGTCAGGTCCATCACTGCTTCTCCTGGCCACTAGGAGTCACCATCACTGGAAGTTCCTAAATGATTTTGACATCGTGTACTTTATGGGGGGATAAAGGTGTTCAGACGGGTTGTGCATGTCTGGGTGTGTTTTCTATGCCTGAAAATAAAACTGCATGGATTAGGCAATCTTGGCGAGTCTGATTCTTCCCGGCCATGCTAACCCCAGGTCAGAGCCTGGACTCACGTAGGTGCTCAGTTAATATGCTTAAACAAACAGGTGAAGTAAAGTGGGGAGGAGGGATGGTGGGGGGAGGCGGGGAGAAGCCAAGAAAATTTGGTCGGGGAGAGGGTGAGTGACAAGGAGACAGAGCTCTGAGGGCGGAGGAGGTGGAGAAGAGTAGAAAACCCTCTCTCTCTCTCTCTCTCTCTCTCTCTCTCTCTCTCTCTCTCTCAGCCTCTTTCTCCCAGTGCCAACTGGGTGGCGTGGCATAGTGGGTGGGGCACCCTGGCTTGAGCTGAAGAGACTTGCAGACTCTGTTTTACCTCCTGAGCCATCTATGGTTCTAAACGTGAGCTAAACACAGACACCATATGCGGAAATATTCATTCCAATATCAATGTTTTCTGTACAAAAGCACGTTGTTTTATGTGTGGGCAGAACTCCTCCTTGTAAACTGTTAAACATGATTTAAATGCTAATTTCTCTGCATCGCCCCATAAAGGAACCCCATGTGAAGTGCATCTCGTGGAAGGCCATAAAAGAAAATGGTCAAAATAAATTAGGGAGAAATGCGAGTGGAAGCATATGGGGCGTGTTTTGCCAACACGCAGCCGTGTGTCCCCTCTCCCCACACTTTGGCCCCAGCAAGAGAGGATTTGCATAACTACAGTGACAGATGCCCCCGCTTCCCAGAGGCCACCCGGCCTTGACAACTTTCGGAAAACAGTCTGCTAGAACTTGCTTCAAACAAAAACAATTTTTTAAAAAATTCACCAAGCATTTCTCCCTTTTGCAATTCTTTTCTTTTTTTTCTTTTCTACTCTTTTAAAAAATATTTTTTCCGATTTTTTAAAATTGAAATATAGTTGATTTCCAATGTTATGTTAATTTCTGCTATATAGCAAAGTGATTCAGTTATACATAAGTATACATTCTTTTTTTGTATTTTCTTCTCCATTATGGTTTATCACAGAATATTGAATACAGTTCCCTGTGCTATCTTTTGCAATTCTTAATACCACTGTGGTTTTTTAGGGCTTTGGATTTCCGTCCTGAAAAGAAGAGACACCAATGAGAGAAAATGGTTTCAGGTGTGCCCGAAAAGCTATCCTAGGTTTTGGGTTGCCCACCCAGGCTTTCAGTAGCAACCGCCTTCTTTTAAAATCTCAAATGCATTTTGGCCACATTCAAAGGTGGGCACATGCTATAATAAAGGATGGCAGGTGTCTAACCAACACAAACCTATTATTTCTCCATCAGTAACCTTGCAGGTACCAGCACTTCATTAACCAAACCCAGCTCTGGATTTTAACCACAGCCCAGATTTTGTCACACACAAAAGAATTCGAAAACCCGGGTCACAGGGCTATTTGTGGAATGAATATTAGTACATTCTTTGCAAACGCATGATGTATGAACTGTATATATTTCTTTGATAAATTGTTTTTAAATATTTCCTCCTTTTTATTAATTGAAGAGGAGCCTCATGTATCAATGCCATTTTTTCCTGTTTTTCACATAAATTATTTTCTTGCGATGTTCGTTTGTATTATTATTGCCGATATTAAGGCAAAGACTTTTTTTGCCTTGTAAACAAGATTTTGCTTACAGCTAAATGGAAAGAAGTGAAGTTAATCACATTGAAATAATAGGTTTAAAAAGGTAATTCAGCGGTATTGGAATGAAGTTTAGTCTTCAGCAATAGAAGCTGCGCTGAGAAAAATGGCAGAAAAACTTGTTCTGTAATTAAATGGTATTTATCACTGGCAGGTCAGCTTCGCTGGGGAAGAGGCTCCAGGACTCCACAGGGAAGGGGAAAGCAACTCAGGCAGACAAAAAGGGCCCAGAGCAGAGCTTAGGGATGCAAGAGACCGCTGGGAGGAAGAGCTGGGTGCAGGCGGTACCTCCTGGGAGCAGGCTGTGTGACCTTGCCCATGTGTATCTCAGCTCACAGCAATGAGTCTGGCAAAAATGCCCAGAGCATCCTCCAGATTCATCCAGAAAGGTCCCAACTCACAGCATCCTTGGTCAACATTAACCACATGAGCTTGGAATTGGGACAGCCCTGGCGTCAAATCACTCTCTTCATCTGTAAAAGAAGAATAATGAGGCATTAACGTCCTTGAGTTGTCACAACCAGTAACCTGGGATGTAATGCGTCACGGACCATGCCTGGTACTGTAGCAATAATCATACTAATTATAGCCAAACGAATGAGCATCTAGACCTCAGGCAGAGCCAGTGCACGTTGAGAATCTCCATCCTGGTGAGGAGAAGGCTGAGCTTCTCAAACAGATGGCTCTTGGGCAGCCTTCTGCGAATGTGGGCAAACCCATCCACAAAGCACTGACCCCAGGGTAAGCTGAGGCGTCCAGCAGCCTGCGGCGGAGAAGGCTGAGGTCTGGATTCAAGATGGTTTCCAAACAGCTCTCGGCAAACGTGGCCAAGCCCAGGAGCGGGGCAGGTCACCAGGTTGGACCTCATCCCCGATATCTCTTTCCAGACCCTGATTACCTCCTGAAGCTGGAGGATCCAAGCCCCAGATGGCTTCGTTGGGCTAAGACCATGCCATCCATGCTTTTGGCCTGGGGTCTAGCCCTGATTTTGTCCACAGGTCATGACTGTGGACAGGTGAGTGTCCTGAAATAGGAGGGAGTGACAGTGGCTGCTGGCGATGAGGATGGCATTAGATAATTCAGGGAGAGTCCTTATTTTTCCAGAGGCCAGACCTACAGCTTCTCATTCTATAGTTTCTTGCTACTTTGTGGATCTTCACTTGGGGACTTTGGGCCTTTTGACTCAAACTCAAGCTCATGGACATGATGCTCCCACCACTGCCCCGCAGAGTGACAGAATGATCCAGGGGCAGAGGACGGTCTGGATTGGGGGAAGGACCCTCCAGGTCTTAACTCTGGCCTCTCTGTCTCTTCGGCAAGACATTTGCTGGCAGGAAACCCAAGCATTTCTGAAGCCCCCTTTAGTGAATCCCTTTTCCACAGTCTGTTGGGTGTTTGTAGGATCCTGGGGCTCATACGCTATTAGAAGATGCTTTAAAAATCAACCTTGTCTTCATCTGGCCCACGTGCAAAAACACATCAGCACATTCTTCATCATTGGGGCAGCCAAACCCGGCACCGCTCCAGCCTTAATCTCCAAGAAGCTCGAATTCGGGTCCTTTATTAGCTCTCCCATCTTTATCAATGTTCTGGAGCAAAGTGTGTGAAGCCAAAGTTATTGAATTTTCACCAAAACTTAAATACATGCACAACCTTTTTGTACTTTCATGTTCAAAAAGGGTACCGACTTCTAACTGCCATCTCCTGCCTCTTACCCGTATTTCTTCTCATTACAGGCTGTGGTCCAAAACCAATACGAATTAAATAAATACCCCACTGAGAGTTCCACTTTGGAGAATTGTCTTATTATGGTACAGATGTGGGCTATCTCCAAACCACACCAACATCTTGTATTTTATTTTATACTTTTTTATAAAAGAAAGAAATTAAAATCTGAATAGTATCCAGGAAGGAAGTGTTTGCACGGGTGAATGTTTGATGTCATTTTTCTCCCAGCACGCCCTCTTCTTTTATCCCATAATGGCCCTTCCCAGTTAATCTGTCTTGAAAACCCGCAGGTAGAGATGTTTATTGATACAAGCCCTACGTGCAACTGGGTTTACAGAGACCATTGAAAAGACATAAATAGTAAATTTCACTTGATGTCTACTTATTAATGCAACACCACTCTGAACATTTCAACAGAAAGAGGTTTTGCCAGATGGGGGGATAAGTTTTACGTTATGGATAGATATGGAAGGTAACATTTGGTTTCCATTCTAAATGACTGATACAGGCTGTCCCAATGATTGCATTTTTCAGGGCAAATCACCAAATTCAACATCAATTACTTTGTCTTTTTGCAGAATTTAAGGAAAAAAAGGTTGTGTGCTTTTGTTTTTAATGACTGAGATTTCATGGAAACACTGCAGCCTTCCATTTCATACAAACACAGCAAATGACTTTTACAATTTTACAAAAGCAACTTTAACCACGGTTCGCACAGCAACATCCTGTGCCCAGAAACCACAAATCTGCCTTCCCAGCAGCTAGTAAGTTGGAATCCCTAACGTCATGCTCTCAGACATTTCTCCCCTTGGACCCACCCCGGATCTGATGCTGGTGGACAGAAAAGCAGGACAGAGAAACTTACATTTCCTTGATGCAGATCATGGAGAGATAGAGCAGGGGAGACGTGCACTCTACAAGGCCTTTATGGTCCATCTATGGAACTGGAATAGGAAATCAATGACTCAGTCCAGACTAGGGAGCTGAATTCTTCCAAGTAATCGTTTTTGCCTTCCTGCAGTCCCCAGCCCCTCCTCTGTTAAAAACTTAACATCGCCTTGCTCATTTAGAGCATAATTGAGACTCCACTTTTATTTCATCATCCTTCCCCTTTCAAGGGTCATTGCTAATTTTCTGGCTCAGTGCCATCTGGGGAATGGGTTTCCCTAACCCCAACCAGAGGTGTGACTGGAGTCCTTTGGATAAAGTTGGGTTTGTGCTTTCTCTCACAAACCCTCAGCGGAGTGAGGAGCAGACCAGGGATGCAGGGATGGCTTCTACCCTCAATCCTTCTACCCCGTTGCCTGCCCACTCAGATTTAAGAAAATATCTGCCCCACCCCAGGAGTCTGCCTAGCATCTCTGAAAACATCACCTATGCATCCTCCCCCCCTTGCAGATAAAAACACCAGTATAATAAAGGAACAGATCCCTTCCCCCAACACAAGTGCAAAAAGAGTGGGTGGCCAAATGCAGCTGTACCTCCCAGTAGCCAGATGTGAAAACAGCACATCTGTCTGCAGTTTCTCTGTTCAAACGGAATCACTGGTTCTTCAGAACATGTGCCAAGGAGAGATTTAGAACCAGAAAGTCCCATTTCCCCTCCTCCAGAAGCACCAGGCTGGAGGCAAGGAAAATTCATAGGGTGCACGTGGCAAAGCCTTGAACTTGCGCTAACCACAAAGAGGTGGGCTTCCCTGGTGGCGCAGTGGTTAAGAATCCGCCTGCCAGTGCAGGGGACACGGGTTTGAGCCCTGGTCCGGGAAGATCCCACATGCCGCAGAGCAGCCAAGCCCATGCACCACAGCTACTGAGCCTGCGCTCTAGAGTCCGTGCTCCGCAACAAGAGAAGCCACCACAATGAGAAGCCCGCGCACCGCAGCAAAGAGTAGCCCCTGCTCGCTGCAACTAGAAAAAGCTGGCGCACAGCAACGAAGACCCAACACAGCCAAAAATAAATAAATTAAATAAAAATAAATTAAAAACAAAAAACTGCAAAGAGGAAGGCAGCCTTACAGAAAGGATCAGAGGGAAGCAATTCCCAATACAGTATCCCAACACGACATTCGGCCATCCCAGGAGGGGAAAAAAAAATGTTGCTGTGAGAAATGTGATAGAATTGTCAAAATTATATGAAGTCAGCTTCGTAGATTGTAAACCACAAGTCACACTTCTATTTGTTCTATAACAGGGTAGAAATTGCAATATTTTCGCCAAGATATGAAACAGAGGTAGTGATATCACAGGAAAAGACCTATCAATGAGTCATCCAAGTTATCTGCACAGCTCCACCCACCATTTGTTTCACCATATACCCAGGACAGTAGAAGCCTGCTACAAAGTTTAATGAACTGGAATCTAGCAAAGTATTTGAAGATTCAAAAGCAACAGTGTGCTGGAGACAACTTATACCAGCCCACAAGAGCCAAAAGTTGAATTTTCAGGAAATTTGCAAGTTTGTTAATATCATGTGGGTAATTTGAAAGTAGCCATGATTTACACGGTGGAAATGGGCAAAATGTGTCTGTTGGTTTCCAGAAAGCAGGCTGTTAACCATTTACTTACACCACTGGTTGGAAGATTCTTCCTCTGAGTTCAGTCAGCATGATGACTAGAGTTAGTTTAGTTCAATGCCCCCAAACTGTTTAAGGCCCCCATTTTCTAAGTAGCATAGCACATACCTGACCCACACCCCTGATTCAACAGACCACCTTGCCTTTGAGCAATCAGAGTAGGTTCCCACTTCAGTTTCCTTTGTGCCAAAAGGTTTTACTGCCCAAAATCTTAGCTTAATACTGGGACTGCTTCTGTGGATATCTGTCTGTTTCACTCTGCAGAGAGGGGTGACTTAGGCAAGCTCACACAGTGAGTCCAAGGCTTGGGGAAAAAGACCCTGGGTCCTGAACCCAGCTTGCTGTGAACTCGTGCGACCTTAAGTATATCCCTTTCTCCTGGGTGGGGAAGGAAATGAACTTCATGGTTTATCTCTAAGGGCACTGTTGGCTCTGACATGCTGACATTCAACACTGTGTCTTTGTCTAAATGGACTTTTCAGGAAGTATGGATAACTTAGGATCTGGAAGACAAGATGGGCAGATGCCGTCCAATTTTGCAATAGAAAACATGGAACCCTAGTCATCGACCCTGGACTCCTCCTAAGGCTGAAGATCTCCTTATTTTGTGGGTGATCCATAGCCCCTGGGAAAGCAGCACCAGGAAGCCACATGAGTTCTGTAGGAACAGCCGCATCAGACCATGAGTTGGGGCATCTGAGTTACCCAGACCTGATTTCAAATCCCAGCTCATCCACCTCCATGCTAAGTGACAATGGGAAATTTACTTAACCTTTCTGACCCTCTTTTCCCTCATCTATAAAACGGGTCTTAATAACAACCACTCTACAACACTTTTGCATGAATTCAATGAGATAAACCATGTATAGCACTTAGCGTCACACCAGCCCAGACTAAGAACTTAACTAACAGCAGCTATTAATATTACTATTTCCTCAGGTAGTGGGGCTAAATTAAGAGACCAGGGGATTGTAGCACACTTGGAAATCCCAGCTTTGACGTAAGTTGAGTCTACATTCAGGGCTGAATTGGGCCTGGGTTTCTAAGACAGACTGAGTACACTGGGCTCATAAAGCAAATTTGGGGGTAGACCAGTCAGGAGGTGATGCGTACAGGTCAGTCTGGGTTGAAATCAGTTAAGTCTTTTTGGTTTGGAGTGAAAAGAGCAAAAACATACACTAGAGAGGCCATGATGAGTTAGTTATTCAGGTTGTGGATCTGGACCAGGAACTCATGGTCAGGTCCTCTGGGGAGAGGTTTCAGGAAGATGCTGGTGAGGTTGGACTCAAAAGAGACTTGCAGGCTTCCCTGGTGGCACAGTGGTTGAGAGTCCACCTGCCGATGCAGGGGGCTCGGGTTCGTGCCCTGGTCCGGGAAGATCCCACATGCCGTGGAGCGGCTGGGCCCGTGAGCCATGGCCGCTAATCCTGCTCGTCCGGAGCCTGTGCTCCGCAACAGGAGAGGCCACAACAGTGAGAGGCCCGTGTACCGCAAAAAAACAAAAAAAGACTTGCAACTGCCCTACTGTGAAACCCACATGACAAAGTGTGTCACCCCCTAGCCTTCCCCTCACTTCTGCACCAGACCCAGTGTAGCTTAATCAAAGGGAATGCCAAGGAATGGTACCAATGTCTGGGATACTGCACACAGGATATGGGCATTTGCATCCTTGCAGGAAGTACCAGCAGAGGTGGAAGCAGTGAGATGCTCCACCACTTCCTGATTCATGGGCAGCGGGTGTCAGAAAGATAGGAGGGGCAGGAGGGAAAGAACTTAGCAAACTCCATCATGTGGGGAATGAGACGTATTCCTAAATACATAAGGGACACCCCGACAAAACTGGGAGGACTTTTCAGGGGCCCACTGAAGTGGGGCCAGAGCCAGTAAAACACGGGCAAGTTTTGTTAATGTGGCCCCAGGTTTAACCTCAACCTGAGGTGACCTAGATAGATTTGGGCTCCACATGCTGTGTCTGGAATGAAGCAGGCATCCATTCAACAAATACTTTCGAGATGTCCTTGTGGACAGGTGGGAAAACGTGAGCTGTGGCAGTGCTCCGAGGTGGACCCATGACTGACTGAACGTACCTGAAAGGAGACTGTCACCCTGGCTGCATAAGTCAAACCAACTGCAGAACTTCAATAACCACACTGACGTCTTGCCTCTACCTTTGATGAGTTTTACTTAATAAATCTGGAATAAGGTCTGAGCTTTGGATAGGTTATGCTGTCATCCCAAGTGATTCTCTTAAGAAGCCAGGGTTGAAAACCAGCAGCCTAAAATGAAGTCCCCAGTACATCGGCCTCTATTTCTGATTCTTTCTTGGTCAATATTGAGTCAGTGGGTTCAATGAGGCTCTCAAGGTTTGAGGTTCACGTGCTGGATGACCTGAAATTAGGAGAGATAACCAGTGGTCTGGCTAATGTCACCCAGAACCAACTAGATCCCAAAGCTCTACTTTTTAAAGTAGTAAGTTACCCATCACTGGACCAGTTTGAGTAGAGAGTGGATAAGCAGTCCTTATCCAATCCCTATCTACAGAGCACTTATCACATCTCGTCTTCACCATAAACGCATACGGACATGTACGAATAAGGTTCAGAGAAGGCAAATGGCTTGCCCAAAGTCTCCCAAATATGTAGCATCCCCAAAGGCCAGTCCTTTAAGGAGTGCTGGGTCTTGAACCAGATGCTCTGACTGTTAGATCTTTTCTCCGGACTCCACAGCCCCATGGCTGTCTCTGCTGGGTCATAGGAGGCTCTAGAGAGGATACCTTCAGTGGAAAAAGGGCCACAGGACCTTGAATGATACTGCCAGCCCTGGATGCCTGTGCTGTCGCTGAGGCTGAGGCTGCCCCAGGAACGCACCCTCCCCAGGGCCTGACTCCTGCCAAGGCACACGCACCTCCTGAGGGCCTCCTCTCAGGAAGGAAATCCCAGTTATCATAAAAGGAAAATACGGAAATAAAATCTTAAGAGGATTTCATAGATGATATAAAATCCTTACAACTCTGGGTGACAGACAGTAAAAAAGATCATTTAGAGCAAAAAAGCTTTCTAAGACTTCCTGTGGAATTGGTTTTCTCAAGAAGCTCAGATGATGGTCATATATAATGTGGTCAGTTCTGGCTGTCAGTAGGGGGGCAGTGCCAGCAGGGTCCAGGCTGAATGGGCTGCGGGACCCAGAGAGAGTAACTTGGAACTTCAGACCCAGGAAGCTCACAGAGTCATGAGATAATCCCCAAAACATAGAGTCTTGTCTGCCTGACAAACTCCTGCACATCCTTCAAGCCTTAGCTCAGCCGAAGCCTCTTCTGGAAGCCTTCTCAAACCCCAACAGACTGAAGCTCCCCACGTCTTTCCAAGTCCTCCGGGGACATGCTTCCCTCACACAGCAGTGTTTCTCAGAATGTGGCCATGGAACGTCAGCACTGGTGTCAATGGTGGGTATCTTGTTAGAAACAGACTCCTGAGACCCACCCCTAGACCAGCTCTTTCAGAATCTCTGGGGGTGGAGGCCAGGCTTCTGCATCTTTAAGAAGCTCCATAGGTGTAGGTATCATTTCATCTAAGACCTGATGGCAGCAAAGAACCTGTCATGTGAAGATCTGGGAGCAGTGTGTTCCAGACGGAGAGAGTGACAAATGGAAAGGTCTTGAGATGGAAGAAGAATTTGGATAACTCTTTTTTCCACCTTCTTGGAAGAAGACCCAAGAAGGCTGCGTGACTACAGAGAAATGGGTGAAGGCAAAAGCAATAGAGGTTGAGGTTGGAGATATACGAGGGGCCAGATCCTGGGGGTTAGAGTTTAGACCATATTCTAAGTTTAGTGGAAAGCCATTAAAAGGCTTTGTTGAAGACTGAGTTATTGGTTGGTCCTAATTTGTTGAAGACTGAGTTATTGGTTCGTCCTAATTCTTGATTCCACTATAGTAAATTACCTCTCTGTACCTTTCCCATGGCCTCATGGTGATGAAGGGCACTTCCTTTCTTCTTGACCTTGGACTTGGCCACATGACTAGCTTTGAGCAATGGGATGGCGTTGGAAGTGTTGGGAGAGAGTTCTGAAAGGTTCTTGAACCTTTAGCGTCCTTGTTTTTCACCATGAGAAGAACATGCCTTGAGTAGCCACGGGTCCCAGGAGGACAAGAGACACAGAGTAGACCCTGTGTCTACAGCCTGCAGTCTGCAGCCAAACTCAGCCTAGGTCAGCCAAGCCTCAGCCAGCCCTCAGACACACGAGCAAGAAGTAAATGCTTATTGCTGTGTAGCACTGAGTTTTAGGGTGCACTGCTATGCAGAATTACTGTGAAAATAACCATCTGATAAAACCTTTAAGCAGGGGAATGTTTTGATTTGATTTCTATTGTATAACGATCACTCTGGTCGCTATAGGGAAATTAGATTGTGGAAGACATGTGGTAACGGGAAAAAAATATTAGAAGCCTGTTGTACTTTCCTGGGTAAGACTCTGCAGTAGGTTAGGCTTTGAAGGTCTTGGTGGAGATGGAGAGAATTAAATGGGTTCTGGATGTACTTGGGAGATCAGAACCGACAGGACTTGCTGATGGATTGGATTTGGGGATGTGAGGTCAAGACAATATTGAACAATTCCAGGAGGAACCACGCAGGTAAAGTGGTACCACATGGCACCACTGGATAGAGTAAGGGAAATAGAGAAATGGGAGATAAATGTTTTCTAGATCTTTTAGCTTATGGGACTGATTGACAGTGGTGTCGTTTAAACCTAAGAGAAAGGAGGTTAAGGTGGGGGAATGAGGGGAGGAAGGCAGGGGAGGGGACGAGTAGCTCTTCTTTGGCCCTGTTACATTTGAGATGTCCTATAGACACCCAAGTGGAGGTGTAAGTGGGCCACTGGATTCACCGGTCTGGAGCTCAGAGGATTACTCAGAGCAGGAGGTGTAAACGAACAAACCGACATCTGACCCCAGTGTGACATGCCTTTGCCAACGCTGTTCCCTTTGCCCTCTCTTCATTGGCCACCGAGCTCCTATTTCTCCTTTAAGGCCCAACCCAAATTTCACCTCCAGGCAGAGCTGGCACCTCTCTGTCACAGAGTTCGTTGTAAATATCCCGCATGATTCAGAGCAGCCTGCCACCCCCAGCGGCCCACAAACTGAGATTCTATGTATTCCCAGCACCGAAACGAATGCTTGGCACACGGAAGATGCTCAGTGATATCAGCGTTCTTCCTTCAAGGCATCGGGTTGGGTACTTTCAGAAGCAATAGCCCATTTAAACGTCTCAACGGCGCAGCAGGTGTAACCGCCGTCCCATTTTAAGGTTAATGAAACTGAGGCCCCTCGTGGTGAGGGTCCTGTCCAAAGTGTCTGCAAGCGGAAGAAGCCGGCTGTGTCTGACTCCGCCACCGGGGTCCTTTCCGCGTTGCCTCCACCCCAGGCCTGCCCCCGATCCCCTCCCTCCTCCCTGGCAGGGCTCCCACACTGCCTGCGCCTCCACACAGGATGTGCTTCCTGAAGTTCCTGGTCCAGATGGCCCGCAGAAGTTGCTCCTCATAAATCACCAGGTCTCGCGGAGCTGCGCTCAGCCACTTTCTCCTCTCCATCTCCCCAGGTCCCGGTGCGTGGGCCCCATCTGCCCAGTCAGCAGAAGGGTCTCCTCCAGCCCGGGGAGCACATCTGTGGTCACCCTCCCCATCAAGACCGAGAGCCACGGAGCAGGCTCCTAGGAGCTGATGAGGGGACGCACAGAGCCTCATTAGGGACTTGGAGGTGACTCAGTGGCATGGGCAGGGGACAGGGAGAGCAGTGCTTGAAGCTTTGCCCCTGGGGAGAGGTGCAGGTTCAAAGGGCCGTCTAACCCACCTGCCAGCCGGCCTGGTCACCACTGGATACTCAGACACAAGACACTGGGAAGACACCATGGCACACCATGCCACCAAGCATGCCACCATGCTTGGCACCGTATCGTCCCCACGAGGTATCCAAACCCAGATCAACAGCCTCAGCGATAACCCGCTGAAGGGCCAACGCACCTTGGACAAGTCACTTCCTTTCCATGGACTTTAGTTTTCTTACTTTTAAACCGCAGGTAAGAATACCTGCCTCACGGCATTGCTAAGATGTCAGTGGAGATTCATGAAGTGAGTCCTCAGTACATGGTAGGATGTAAACTGAGGCACCTCAGGGTACTGTCCCAGTCAAAACCGGGGCACAAGTGGGGGCAGCAGGGACCTGGCCTGACTGAGGTTTTCACAAAACCTCCTTCCTTTCCGTTCGACCGCCTTTATCTCCTTTACATCCCTGGAACACGGATTGACTTGACGTTTCACTCTGCTGCCTCAAACCCTTCAGCGGCCCCACAGCTGCTTTTGGCAATAATTCTCCACCGTTTTTAATGTGTAACTTGAAAATCTTGAATTTGGTGTAGCATATTTTGTGGGTGTGGCTAAGTCGGCTGGCTGCCCATCAAAGATGCCTGCTCCCGTGCCATAGTGTGGGCTTGCTAGAGCCTGGTGGCCCAGCCAGGATGACATTTTACAGTTCTTCCCACATCCGGATGGAACCAGATGACTACTTCTCACCCGTGGAACATGAATGGAAGAGATGTGCAGTTCCCCTCCAGGCAGAGGTGTTTAAGAAACGGGCACCACCCCACTCCGCCTTCTCGTCTCCTATCTGCTAGCTGGAAGAAAAGACTTAGACATGAGGCCATGGTGGAGCCACACAGTGGAAGGTGCTTCGATCCCTGAATAACCCTGTGGAACAGAGCCCCAGCACCACCAATCAGGACTTCACATTTTGGACTCCACTCAAGGGAAACTTGTTTTAAGCCAATAATATTGTAGAGGTTTTCTGTTATAGCAGCTAATATTACTTTGAGTAATACAAGCGGGTTAAAAGACTAAAAATAGCATGAAACAAATCAATAATAATGATGATGTGATCATGGCTACAATGTAACAATATCCCACAGAATCTATAAAGACAAACATCACCATCTGGCTATTTAATGGGAGCCTTCTCAGTACCATGAATCCATTTGATTAGATTTGGTGCCCTGACCATGCCCTCTTACATACGTACAAAGGAACATGCTTGACTATCTGCTATATATGTCCCTTCACATCTTGTCACATGACCCATCCACCCACTGGTAGCATCAGCCCCTGATTTGCATCTGAGCGGCCACACTACTTATTCTCAGTTTATGGGTTCTACAGGGTGACCCCTAAGCCTGACCAAAGTTCTACATCCACTGGTGGCAGTGATGGGTTGAAGAGTGGGCACATGACCTACACAAGTCAAATCATCCATCAAGGTAAATATCAAGACATTTCCTGAGTATGCTGGGACAAACACAAGTACTCTTTTCTGCTAGACTCAACCCTAGAAAGAGACCGGCCACCATCTTGCAACCAGAAGGAGAGATCCAAAGGGAGGATGTTGCCAACCTGGCAAAGGGCAGAACAAAAGAGAGAGTAAGTGGGTCTTGATTATATTAGACCATGGTCTTTTTATTTATGTAAATCAACAAATTCCCTTTTTCCTAACTCCAAACTGAAATGGATTTATGACCCTTCCAACCAAAAGAATCCTGAGTCTCAGATGGGCCACCATTTGGAGCCCACCTCTGAAGGATTAGAAGCTAGCGCAGGGACCTAACCTGAAGGATGCAACTTGGATTCAGAGTCCTGCACACCCAGCTCCCTTTCCAGTCCCTTCCCCATCTTCACTCCACTCCCATATCCCCTGTGCCCTGTTCCCAGTCTCCACACCAATGATGCCAAATTCCTAGAGAACAGCAAGCCTCCTCATACCCTCTCATCTCTACTATTTCTGTTTCCACTGCCCTCAACCACCATCTTTGCCCACATACCCTTAACCAGCTTTTAAGCTTCCCTCAAACCTCACCTCCCCTGTGATCTTTTCTCTGAACAATTCGTTTTTAATTAATCGAATTCATTTTCTCTCTTTTTGGTTGTCGTTCAAATCTATGTTAGTTCTCTACCAAAATAAACCTGGCCTTTAAAAAAAAAACCCAAAGAGGCCTTGGCCCAGTTTCAGCATGAGGTCTCATGGAAACCACTTCAGGAAGGATGACACCCCCACAGACTTCCTGGGAAGAGGAGATTGAAATCCATCTCAAAAGACCAGAGGAGTGAAGAAAATGGGCATCACAAACTTGTTCCCAAGGTCTGGGCCTGAGAAACACTCAGAAGAGGCCACTTGCTGAAAAAATAATAATAATATCCACAGAGAGGAAGCCTTTTATTCAAGAGGAAGATTGACTCAGGCCCTCTACTCTCGTCCCTCCCTGTTCTCCACTTTACACCCACCACTTCATCCGCATTGCCTCTCTGCAGTTCTTCAAGTAACCGGGCAAGCTCCCACCTCAAGACCTGCAGTGGTTATTTGTTGCTGTAAAACAAATTAGCCCAATTGTAGCTGCTTAAAATAATTTTAAAAAAATTTTTTTCTTTAATCTCACAGAGCTCCTGTGGACCAGGAATCTAGGAGTGGCTTAGCCAGGTGGTTCTGCCTTGAAGTCTCTCATAAGATTGTACTCAGGGTGTCAAAAGGGCTACAGTCATCTAAAGGCTGTAAGATATGCTTCCAAGGTGGCTTACTCATGACCCTGCAAGTTAGTGCTGGCTGTTGGCAGGAGGCCTCAGTTCCTCCTCATGTGGACCTCTCTATAGGGCTGCTTGAGTGTCCTCACAACATGGCGACCAGTGATCCAAGAGAAAGCAAGGCCAAAACTGTAATCTCTTTGATGACTCAGTCATGGAAGTCACATTTCCCCAATCTCTTATTAATTACACAGGTCATCCCTATTCCTTGTAGGAGGGACTACATAAGGGTGTGAATAAGGGGTCCCCCTTGGAGGCTGGGTACCACTGAGACTTTGCAGTTATTTTCTCTAACTGGTGCATTCTTTTCCCACATATCCCTGTGGCCCATGGCTTGCTCTTTTTTCCTCCTTCAAATCTTTGCTCAAATGTCACTTTTTCTAAAAGACCAGACTTTTAAAACTACAACTCTTCCTCCCACCTCAGAGGATCCCCTAATTTCCTATTTCCTTTCTTGACTGACATTTCTTCATAGCACTCATAATCAAATATATGTATATTTTGTTTATTTTTTGAGTTTTAATTTTAGACTTACAGAAAAACAGCAAAAATAGTACAGAGAGTGCTCATATATACCCTGTCTTTGGGGCCACTAGAAGAATCCCCCGTCATCCCATGCTTGGTCCTGTGCTCCAGCCTCCCAGGCTCACAATTCAGTCTCGGCATCTGAATCCTGATTCGCCCCCAAATCTCCCCAGTTGCACCAGCCTCCCTGGCATCCTGATTCGCCCCACTCAGTCCTTGACTGGACAAGGTCTTTTCTTTTTTTTTTTTTTTGCGGTATGCCGGCCTCTCACCACCGTGGCCTCTCCCACCATGGAGCACAGGCTCCGGACACGCAGGCCCAGAGGCCATGGCCCACAAGCCCAGCCGCTCTGCGGCATGTGGGATCCTCCCGGACCGGGGCACGAACCCGTGTCCCCTGCATCGGCAGGCGGACTCCCAACCACTGCGCCACCAGGGAAGCCCCATATATATTTTTTAATCTTTATTATTGTTGTTCATGCAAGTTGAATAGTGCAGATTAAGTAAGAAAAAAGTTCTTAATCTCTGCTACTCGAAGGTTTTTTTAATCTTATTTTTTCATAAAAATGAGATCGTACTATAAACTTTATTTTCTAGTTGTTTATTTTCTGCTTAACCTGTTATGGAATTGTCCACCTGTCTGGCAAACATCGTCTAACTCATTCATAACAGTTGCCTGGGGCTCCAGGGATGGAACCAGATCCTTCTTGATGGACATGCAGAATGTTCCAGATGATTTACACTTGCGGGTTCTGAAGTACAGGGAAGTTTCCACACCCCCAGTCCAGCCCTGTGGGGTCCACCTAGGTCAGCCTAGCCCCCAGTGCCTTCTCTTCTCACTCAAAGAGGATGGTGGGCAGAAGCTAAAGAAAGCAGATGGTGTCTCCAGGATCAGAGAAAGGGCAGCAGTGTGGATGTTGCTGAGATGTTGAGTAAGATGACGATTAGCCAATGCCCATAGGGTTTAGTGACTCAGAGTTACCTCTAAGTCCCTCACCTGACCTCAGGGAGTGAGTCCAGCTTCCTGGGGCAGTGGCAGCAGCATGAAAACCCAGAGCCATTTGAGTTGCTACCTATCTGGCATGTACACTTGTCCTTAATGTCTCACGCCCTTTCTCATCTTCCTTAAAACAGCCCTTCAGGTAGGTTCTGTTATTCCCATTATACAGGCAAGGAAACTGAGGCTCAGGGACATGGCTACGAAGTCACAGCACCAGGGTTCAAACTCAGTTGCTCAGGGCCCAAAGATAGGTCAACCACCCCGGCTGGAGGGGTGGCCCAGCAGCCCCCTGCAGGCTAAATGTCTACATTGCTGCTTGCAAGTCAGCTGATTCCCACCTGTCGGCGTTCTCCAAACCACTGCTCATTTCTGCATTGGGTTTCTTGCAGATTTTATTTTATTAATGAAAAAATAAAACAGGCCCATGGTTTAAAACTGATTCAAACTGGAGAGAAAAGTAGAAACCCTCAGATCTACTCTCTAGAGGTAACTGATATGAGCAGTTTGGGGGTCATTATGTACATTTTCTATGCACTGTGTGGTGTGTGTGTGAGTGTATACACACGTTATAACTGCTCTGCCCACCCCTTTTATAACCATCCTCTATGCACCAGATGCTTTTGGGAACATTGTCTCATGTCATCCTTATGAGGATCCTGGGGCCTGAACACATTATTACCATCCCCACTTTACAGATGAGGAAATTGAGGCCCAGAGAGGCTAAACCACTAGCTCAGGCTCACACAGCTAGTAAGGGACAGGACTGGGATTCGAACCCAGGCCCGCTGACTTCAGAGGGTACTTTTCCCAGTACCCTCCCACCTACAAAGAGAGGTGACCAAGAAGAATCATTCTATGTCCTTGAAACAAAAAGGCCCAGGGGGCCTGGGGTTGAGAAGATGAATTCATCTTTCAACATTCAGCACCTATTAAGCACCTACTGCATGCCAGGCTGTGTGTCCCTGGCACCTCAGGGCTCCCATGGTGACAGCCCCAAGAAAGGACATCCTGATCAAGAGTCACCCCTGGGCGCTCCCCCTCCACACAGAAGGGTGACTTGAATGGTGGTGATGGAGCAGTGAGAGGGGAGGGAAACGTGTGTCAGCTCCGATAGGCACAAGGAAGAATGAGCAGAGCTTCCTCGGGAGGAGGCCCAAGGGATGAGACCCACGTGGCGGTTCCCCTTTCACTTATTTCTTCCTTCCAAGCTCCCAAGAAAGTGCTCATGGCAGATCTATCTGGGTCACAGGACCAAAATAAGCATTATGTGAAAAATCTCAGGCTGACAGCCTTGGAGGACGGACAGGAAAACTACCCCCTGGGAAAGGTAAACATGAGGATGCCGCTGGATGCAGCCAGAGGGTTTGTCAGTCACCTCGATGGCTTCTGGAAGCATTCACTCCCACCCAGGCCCTTAGCGTGATGCCCATCAGAAAGAGGTAGCAAGATGCAGACTCAGAGGAGTGGGGCCACAGGCCGACACGCTGGTGGCTTCAATCTTGCCACCAAAGGAGGCAGGACTCGAATCCAGGTCTCTCCAACCTCACTCCTCTCCCACCTCCTTAGAGCAGCCATGGGGCATTGGGTGGCCCATCTCTAGAAAGCTGGATGGCTCACTCGGGGTGTCCATGGCAAACAGAGACTCTATCCCCTGTAGCAGGATGGTTTACCTGAGCCCGGCCACACTCTCTGGCCGACCCCTTGCTTCATTGGCATCAGAGGTGAGGTCACTCTCCAGGTAACAGGGCTCATCAATGGCAACCAAAGGTAAGGGACAGCATAGTGCTGTGGGCCATGTAGACTGGAGTCCCAGCCCTGCCACTTGCTAACTGAAAGCCCTTATCACGGCCATTATCACTCCCCGAGCCCTTGCCATCTGCCAGGCCCTGTGCTTAGTCCCTTATTTGCAATATCTCATTTTAACCCATGAATCAATCAGTCCTATTATTTTTCCCATCTTACAGATGAAGAAATTGAGGCTCAGAGAAACAAATAGCCTGAGGACACACAGCCAGTGCATAGCAAAGCCTAGACTTCAACCCAGGTCCTTCTGTCTCCCAAGCTCATGCTGTGTGTAACCACTAACTCTATTGCTATTGGAGAAATGAACCAGCACCACACAGCAGAAAACCCAAGTCCCACTTCTGGAAACCCAACCCAGCAGGAAACCCAAGCCCCTCCTGTGTCCACCTGGGCAGATGATCAGATGTCTCTGAGCCTCAGTTGCTTTATCTGTAAAATGGGTAAGCATCATGGCTTCCATGAGGGGCAGATAAGATGAACCTACATGGAACAGCCCCAGTAGTCAGAGACACCCCCAAATCTGTCAGTCCTGGCCGGCGAGCCTCTGCCCGCCCCCCTCCTCTCTCCCCAGCTTCTCCCTGTTTTCCGCACTGGCTGGGCCAGAGGTTGTGCAGGCTGAGTGGACCAGGCGCCGGCATTTTCCCTTCTTGCTGAGCACTGCAGATCGCACCAAGCATTTCCTCTCCTTTTGTGTGTGTTTTTCATGACCTGCTTCCAACAGCTTTTTGCTGGGCGGCTGCCACCATTTACCCAGCACAAGAAAACTGCCTTTCTTCCCCCATTTAGGGTCTGGTTTTAATTTCTACAGTATTCTCTTTAATAACAATGCCTAATTAAAACATCTGTTAAAAAGTCTGTAACATTAACTTTACAGGGAGAATTTAATAGAATTATATTGGAATTGCAGGCATTTAACAGTCTTCTTAATTAGGCTTTTCTTTAAAAAAAAAAAAAAAAGGAAAAAGAAGAAAGAAACATTCCACAAATTAAAATCCAGCCTCTTTTTTTATAGTAACGGAGGTTGATGGTCCAATGGCTGGAGAGGATGGGCAGAAGCTGGCAGAGAGAGAGGAGCCCCAGCCAACTCAGGGTATGAAGTCTCTAGAATGGAGAAAGAAAGTGGAGAGGGGACCTACACTTAATGGCCGTCTTGTGCTAGAAGCTGTCTCATTTATAATCCCCATTATATCCTGACACCAAGCATGGAAAATATTATTAGACCCACTTTACTGATGGATAAAATGAGGCAGAAACGAAAGTAATTTGCTCAAAATCTCTCTTTCTCTCTTTCTCTCTGTCTCTCTGTCTCTGTCTCTGTCTCTGTCTCTCTGTCTCTCTCTCTCTCTCTCTCTCTCTCACACACACACACACACACACACACACACACACACACACACACAGAGCCAGAGACTACTGGTAGAGTCTTCCTTGTGTAATCTCTCTACTACAACAGCCATCCCCCTAACTTTGCATTATAAGAGTTTTCTAGAGCTCTCTGTGGGGCCCTTATCTCTGATTCAGTCTCTTCTCAGTGGTAAGCATCACACTGCCTCCCATGGCCACACGTGCTCTGCCCCCGGGGTCCTTTCCACAAAGTCCCGGTCGGCTTGATGCTCCCGACTGAGCTGCCCTGGCCCTGGCTGTCACCTGCACCCCTTCAACACCAAGCTGGGGGCTGTGCTTGCTAGGAACACAGCCCAGTGCCAGCAGGAGCAAACTCCAAGGGAGGAGTCAAGGGGAAGACGTTCAAAGTCATCATTCTGGTCTAAGTGAAAAGTCTGGTCCATGGACCAGCAGTGTCAGCATCACCTGGGAGCCCGTTAGAAATGCAAATTCTCAGCCCCTCCCCCCTCCCTTACCCGACCTCCTTCAAGATCTTCTGAATGAGAATTTCTGAGGGTAGAGCCCTGAAATCTCTGTTTAAATAAGCTTTCCAGGTGACTCAAATGCCATTAAAGTTTGAGAGCCACTGATCTGAAGACATCAGCGAGTTCTTCTGTCCCCTTATCCTTCCCCAGCTGGACCCCAGAGCTTTGGCACCTTACCTGCCCTGTGCCCTTGACCCCAGCCCAGTCCCTTCCTTATAGCGGCAGGGGAGTAAACCCTAAGGAGGGCTACTGGCCTAAGGCTGGCCCGCTAGTTACAGGAAACAAAGTGAGATTATGGGATTTCCGTCTCCAAGTGAACCCAATGACGTTCCTAGAAAGAGCCCCCATCTTTCTTTCAGCCAAGCCAAGTCAGCCGCTGCTCCACTGACCTCAGAAGTCAAGGAAAGGGAGTCCTCTCCCGTGAGATTTTCAGATTCCAGAACATTCCTGTCTGTTTTCAACTCCTCATCTCACTGACCCACCAGCAGACATTTACCAAAAGCTGCCAGTAGGCCAAGCCCTGGGGTGGATTTGAAGACAAAAGAGACCCAGAGCAGCCACAACACAGCTCCCAGCGCAGTAGGGGTAACAGTCAGACAGACAGACATTGCAGGTTAGTGAGGCGCTGACTGACAGTGCCTTGGGGCCCATCCCCAGAGTGTGAATGGTTTGCTCTTGTCCTGATGGACAGGCAGTGGGTGCAGTGGACAGAGCAGGGATTCGGGAGTCAAAGGGAATTGAGTTCGAAGCCTGACTCAGCCACACTTGAGCCTCGTGATCTTGGGTAAATGGTGTTTCCTTGTTAAGCCTGGGTTTCCCCATCTGCAAATGTCCAAGGCACAGAGTCTGTGCCGGAGTGATCTAAATCTACAAAGGCATCAAATCTATGAAGGTGGAAGGTTGACCATCCTTTCTCCCCACTGCAGGGGTCCAGAATACCTGCTGGAAGGATGGGGACAACCAAATACAGCCCGTGACGTGGCCACCTCTGCTCGACACAGAACCGGAACTCTGTGGCTTGGGTGTGGACTTAGAGCTTCGGGTGAGGAGAGGCTCCGAGACCACTGCCCTGACTGTGGGCCCTGAGCCTCTTGCCCTCACCTTAGGGAATTCGCTTGGATTCCTATCCCACCACCAAGCAGGCTCCCAGGCTCCTTTGTCTCTCTAGGCCAGGAATGGCCAGACACCTTCCCTGTGCTCCTCCAGCACACTTAGGGATTCTCATAAAGCTTTCCTAACCACCAAGGGAGGACACCACAAAAGAATAAGAAAACAAGAAGAGGAACTCTGGAGCACTGCTCGGCCACCTATTGGCTGTGTGACCTTGAGCAATTTAATTAACCTCTCTGAGCCTCAGTGTCCTCCCTCCATCAAATGGGAATAATGATAGTATGCCTAACTCTGGAGTTGCTTTGAGGATTAAAGAAGTTAATATCTGCAATGTACTTAGAATAGTGGCCAGCACATAGTAAATGCTACAGAAGTGTTTGCTCAATAAGTAAAAAATGAAGGCATGAATCCAGTCTGGCTCCCAGCCCTGAAACGCCGGAAGTTATAAGTTTCCAGAACTTGAAGGCCCCTCTCCAGCCCTTTCTCCGTGCCAGACCCTAAGAGCTGGAGGCATCTCCCATGACCTGTCCACACAGAGCCAGTCCCTCACATGGGCCTGGGCAAGGTCCCTGCAGGAGACAAGTGGCAGCTCCCGCCCGGGCACCCCGTGACCGCTTCGGGAGGGCTGGAACTCACATTTCAGCGCGTGGGCAGATTCAATTGGACCATCTCCTTGTGTGATGGCTTCCTCTGTTCAATTACTACTAAAATTCATCAAAAGGAACTGAGAGGTTTTAACGCCGGTAATTGTGGTGCAAAACGCTCTGTGATTGGTCTCTCAAATGAAAGTGGGGAGAACGCCATTGAAAATGAAGCCGGCTTGGCCTTGAACAGCACAAGAGTGATGGCTCAGGCGTGCTCCCCGCAGCCAGCTGTTCTCCACACCCCCGTGCCTAACCCCCCACCCCCCTGCTGCCTCCATTGGGCTCCCTGGTGGGAGCCTCAGGCCTCTCTCTCCCTGCCTGTGCTGGGGTGCAGGCGTGGGGTGGGAGGCGGTGGGGATGCTGGCATGCTCCTGCAGATCCATTTCCAGCCTGGTCACCCTTGGAACCTCAGGCCTGCAGACACGGGAAGCCCGCAGGCCTCCCTGGAGTGGCCCTTTTTTTTCCCCTTCAGATGTGGATAACCTCCTGCCTCCGGGCCTTTGCTCTGGCCCCTGGTCCCTCTGCCTGGATTCCGTTCCCCGCCTTCCCACCCTTGCTGATTTCTCATTTTATCGATGGAGTGGAGCCTCCCTTACCTTCCCCAAGTAGAGTTAACAAGTTCAGCCTTCTAGGATAGGCCCCTCTATGATAGCCCAGATGCTACAACTAATAATAATAGTTACTCTAGTAAAAAAAGGAGAGACTTTTATTTCAAAAGCTGGCGGTGGAATTCCTATGGGTAGTTTGTCTGCCAGCGTGACTGCCAACAATTGCTCCCTTCCCTATACACACCTGCTGCTCCACCCGTCAACACAGGAGCCTACTCGCCCTCCCCTTGAATCTGGGCTGGCCTTGGGACTGGTTCCCATCAAGAGAATGTGGTGGGAGTGATAATGTGCCAGTTCCAGACTAGAAAACTGTCCCCGAGAACTGGCTAGGTGTCAGCTCTCTCAGAGAACTGGCTTAGTTAAAACTTATAACAGCCCCATTTCACAGGTGGGCAAACAAAGGCTTGGAGAAGTTGCCTGTCTAAGGTCCCCCAGTTAGCAAAAGGCAGAGGCTGGATTTGAGTCTGGGATGTCTGGCTCCAGGGCCCACGAACTTCACTCCTCTGAGATTTCTTCTGTGAGTGGGCTGGACATTCAGGCTTTCTTATTTAATGTCAGAATTAATCCACAGGCCAGAGGACCAGAGCGACCCAGCCACAACCTGGTCACATTCATATCGATTGGGTCCTTCCTGATGGCCCAGCTTATGCCCTTGGGTCACATTATCTTATTTAATTCTCACAACAACCCCAGGGAGTAAACTTTTATTATTCTCTTCATTTTATAGGTTAGGAAATTGAGACCCAGAGAAGGTAATCAATTTGCCCAAAATCACCCAGCTGGTAAGTCATGGAGCCAGGTTGAACCTCAGCCTGGAGTGAGTTCCCTAGACTAGTACGTTGATGTGCATTTGAATCACACCGGGGTCTTGATTAAATGCAGGTTCTGGTTCAACAGATCTGGGGTAAGACCTGAGATTCTGCATGTTATGACTGTGATTATTATTATTTCTGTTATTGTTGCATTATAATAACTGAGACCCTCTCAAAGACAGAGATGTTCATACTGCCCCCAACCGCGCCTCATATGTCAGCGGGGAGGCCTGGGAGGTTCTTAATAATGATCTGATGGGGGAAAGGAGGGCAGGAAAAAAGGAAGGATGCTTGACAAGGTGAGAAATGGTTGCTGCCCCTTCTTGCCCACCTCCCTGCTGCCACACCTACATCCTCACATTTCTAGTACTTTCACTATCACTAAAAAAGACTCACATGGCCAGTATTTTCACTACCACTGCTACAGCCCAAGGCAGGAGCCTCAAAGCAGTGAGGTGACTGGCCAGAGGACATAAACCAGGGCACCCATCCAACCCCACGTCCTGCCCTCCTGCCCCGTGGAGGAGCCCGGGTTTGCTGATTCTCATCCCTCCCCAAGTCTGGGGCCAAGCTGGGATCCCGGGAAAGGACACACCAGGAAGCGCGTGGTTTTCGCCCCCATGTCCTGCCACGGACCACAGCCCTCCTTTTCCCTTGGCTCTGAGGTCCCAACTTCTCCTCTCCACGCGGGGCGACCCAGGTGGTCCGTGGCTGGAGAGGCTGAGCCAGCAGAGGGGGCCATGAGAGGGGGGGAGCTGTGCCACCGCAGGCTGAGAACACACAAACACACACAGGCACACGCTTTCCCATGGGAACGCAGCAGAGCCACCGCGCAACCTACCAGCCGGGCCCACCCCCGTGCTGCTTTCTCAGGAAACCTGGATGGACTGAGGACTCAGGGATCGGCGTGAGAGACAATTGGAGGCCTCCAACGGGTGGGGGGAAACGATTGGTGTTTTGTGGACAGAATAGGCTTTTGCTGATCCCAGCAGACCAAGTACCTCCTGTCCCTCCAGAGGACCCGGGGGCAGGAGCTCGCAGGAACCAACCAACCCCTGGAGAGAGGGGCTTGCTGGGCAGAAGTCAGAGACAGCAGAGGACAGAGAGCCCCAGACAGGGAGAGACACCAGAAGGGGAGAGACACAGAGGCTGAGCGAGACCCCATAGAGGTCGGGATGGAGAGTCACAGGCACAGGGGTGGGGACCTGGGGGAGGGAGCAGAGGGACTTATCAGGTGCGGAGGGGGGCGGGGAAGTCCCTTACGGCCAAGCCCCCAAGCTCCACCCGTCAACACAGGAGCCTACTCGCCCTCCCCTTGAATCTGGGCTGGCCTTGGGACTGGTTCCCATCAAGAGAATGTGGTGGGAGTGATAATGTGCCAGTTCCAGACTAGAAAACTGTCCCCGAGAACTGGCTAGGTGTCAGCTCTCTCAGAGAACTGGCTTAGTTAAAACTTATAACAGCCCCATTTCACAGGTGGGCAAACAAAGGCTTGGAGAAGTTGCCTGTCTAAGGTCCCCCAGTTAGCAAAAGGCAGAGGCTGGATTTGAGTCTGGGATGTCTGGCTCCAGGGCCCACGAACTTCACTCCTCTGAGATTTCTTCTGTGAGTGGGCTGGACATTCAGGCTTTCTTATTTAATGTCAGAATTAATCCACAGGCCAGAGGACCAGAGCGACCCAGCCACAACCTGGTCACATTCATATCGATTGGGTCCTTCCTGATGGCCCAGCTTATGCCCTTGGGTCACATTATCTTATTTAATTCTCACAACAACCCCAGGGAGTAAACTTTTATTATTCTCTTCATTTTATAGGTTAGGAAATTGAGACCCAGAGAAGGTAATCAATTTGCCCAAAATCACCCAGCTGGTAAGTCATGGAGCCAGGTTGAACCTCAGCCTGGAGTGAGTTCCCTAGACTAGTACGTTGATGTGCATTTGAATCACACCGGGGTCTTGATTAAATGCAGGTTCTGGTTCAACAGATCTGGGGTAAGACCTGAGATTCTGCATGTTATGACTGTGATTATTATTATTTCTGTTATTGTTGCATTATAATAACTGAGACCCTCTCAAAGACAGAGATGTTCATACTGCCCCCAACCGCGCCTCATATGTCAGCGGGGAGGCCTGGGAGGTTCTTAATAATGATCTGATGGGGGAAAGGAGGGCAGGAAAAAAGGAAGGATGCTTGACAAGGTGAGAAATGGTTGCTGCCCCTTCTTGCCCACCTCCCTGCTGCCACACCTACATCCTCACATTTCTAGTACTTTCACTATCACTAAAAAAGACTCACATGGCCAGTATTTTCACTACCACTGCTACAGCCCAAGGCAGGAGCCTCAAAGCAGTGAGGTGACTGGCCAGAGGACATAAACCAGGGCACCCATCCAACCCCACGTCCTGCCCTCCTGCCCCGTGGAGGAGCCCGGGTTTGCTGATTCTCATCCCTCCCCAAGTCTGGGGCCAAGCTGGGATCCCGGGAAAGGACACACCAGGAAGCGCGTGGTTTTCGCCCCCATGTCCTGCCACGGACCACAGCCCTCCTTTTCCCTTGGCTCTGAGGTCCCAACTTCTCCTCTCCACGCGGGGCGACCCAGGTGGTCCGTGGCTGGAGAGGCTGAGCCAGCAGAGGGGGCCATGAGAGGGGGGGAGCTGTGCCACCGCAGGCTGAGAACACACAAACACACACAGGCACACGCTTTCCCATGGGAACGCAGCAGAGCCACCGCGCAACCTACCAGCCGGGCCCACCCCCGTGCTGCTTTCTCAGGAAACCTGGATGGACTGAGGACTCAGGGATCGGCGTGAGAGACAATTGGAGGGTGGGGGGAGAGGGACGGTGGGGGGGGGACAGGAACCACGATTGGTGTTTTGTGGACAGAATAGGCTTTTGCTGATCCCAGCAGACCAAGTACCTCCTGTCCCTCCAGAGGACCCGGGGGCAGGAGCTCGCAGGAACCAACCAACCCCTGGAGAGAGGGGCTTGCTGGGCAGAAGTCAGAGACAGCAGAGGACAGAGAGCCCCAGACAGGGAGAGACACCAGAAGGGGAGAGACACAGAGGCTGAGCGAGACCCCATAGAGGTCGGGATGGAGAGTCACAGGCACAGGGGTGGGGACCTGGGGGAGGGAGCAGAGGGACTTATCAGGTGCGGAGGGGGGCGGGGAAGTCCCTTACGGCCAAGCCCCCAGCAGGTACAGAAGCCCTGGCCTCCACACCCCAGGCTAATCAATACCTTCTGACAACTCAGTCCAAACTGGCCAGAGGCTGATGGATAAGCCACGTGTCAATTAAGTGATAATATCTGTAGAACCTGGATACAGTGCCTACTAGTTTCCTACTAAATGACTACTAGGTACCTACTAAGCCCTAGTGCAGATGAGCCGTGGCTCTCAGGATTGTCCTTGTTTTTAGGGAGTGGCAGGTGACTGCACCCAAGGGAATGATGAGGTACCCCCAAGAAGCCAGCCCAGAACAAGAGCCGGCCAGAGCAGAGCCTGTCAGCTCTGTCCCTAGAACTCCAAGGGTGTCCTCCCCCACTCCCTCCAAGACCCCCACCCAGCTCCTTCCTTCTGCCTGGCCCACACCACCCGGGCCCGGGAGTCTGACAGCTGCTCTCTGGCCGGAGGTGGAGCTTGGGGGCACTTCCTCAGGAAACGAGGCCCCGTGGAAAATGGAACACACGATGGAGTGCTGCCTTCGTGGGACCCAGAGGCTTTATTTTCTCCGCCACTGAAAACACTTCATAATCAAAGGCACTCTGAATGCTTCCCCAGATGTCGGCTCAGATCGGCTCTTTATTGTCAAGTAGGCAGAAGAATTTCTCTGTTGAGCTTATTTCTTCCCTTTTTCTCTGCGACATCCCAATTAGCCCAGCTTGGTAAGCGTGCCAGGGGCTTCATGCCTGTTCTGAAAGGCAAAGTGACCCATCTGAGTGTCTGGGCACAGGTCACAGGCTCAGCACCCATCGCTGACCCTGCGAAAGAATCCAGGGAAAACAGGCCCCAAGGGACATGCCCTTCGCACATCTCCTCCAGCTGCGGCTGGCCTGGTACCCACCCACCAACCCCACCCACAATGGGCTGAGACTTGGCATCTACTTCACAATGAGCTGCCCACCAAGGCAGAGCCAGGTCAAGGTCACAGAGTCAAGGAGGAGGTTTGAAATGGTTAAGTGCCCTCCACCATGATTGAGGACAATGTTGGTGTCTACACGCCCTCCTCACATCACCACGTCCCCACCACCATCATCATCATCATCATTTATTACACACTTACTATGTCCCAGGAACTGTGTTAAGCCGTTTATATTACTTAGCTCAAGTCTTCTTTAATTAGGAACTATTATTATCCATACTGTACAGATGAGAAACAGAGGCACAGAGAGGTTAAGTCCCTTGCTCATAGTCACATAGCAGGCTAGTGGTAGAACCAGGATTTGAACTCAGGCATTCTGACTGCAGAGCTCACCTGTTCTACCACATCACCACAATTCCACGCCTTCACACATACACAGCACTTTACAGTTTACTCCTCAAAGTTGATATCCATGACCTTGTGAGGTAGGCGTAGGGTAATTCTCTCTCTACAGAAGGGCAAATTGAGATGCAGGAAACTGCGGGTGTCAGAGCTGGAGCTCTTAACACCTGCCGGTATATCCCAGAGCCAGAGCGCATGCCTGGGCTTTGCTGTCCTGTATCCTGGGATGGATCTTGTGTCAAGTCCAGGAAGGTCCCTAGTCTTCGAGGATGCAGACGGCGGCCACAGAGCCCAGCCTGTCCTGATCTCTTCATACTTGAGATTCCCGGCCCAAGGCCCCGCCACCCAGGACTTTTTCACTGGTCAGGCCCCAAACTGACCCCCAGCACATTGCGTCCTTGGTCTCCTGGAGCAGGTTTCTGCTTCGTTCAGCAGATCAGAGGCAGAGTTGTGAGGACTTTGCTCCTCTGGTGGCCTGTCCCCGCCACAGTACCTGAGAAGTTTGCAGAGCTCTTAGGAGGAGGATAGCCAGGGCTGGTGGGAGAGGGACTACAGATGGGGTGCCCCCTGCCACTGAGCTTCTGAAAGAGGATGTCTTTTGCAACATAGCAAAAGCCCCAAATATAAGTGCAGGAGGAACTGCAGTGACTTTAGCTTGGCCTGGATCCAGCGTCCCCAACCTGGGAGGACAGGGGCCAGGGAAGCAGGGTAGTAGGAGTGCAGGATGCAGGGTGCCAGAGCCTGCAGAGGAATTGGATTGTGGCACAGGCTTTTGACTGTGGGACAGTTTGGGGCCAAGATCCCCCTGCCCCTCACTGCCCACTGCTAACAGCAGCAGCGGAGACATTTGGGGAGCCGCAGCCCCCAAAGCCCTGCAGGGAAGCATATACTAGGGAAGGGGAGGAGGGGAGGTGGTGGAAACCAGATCCCTTATGGTGACAACTGGGCCCATTGCAGCCTTCCACCAAGGTGCCCATATTTCAAAAGAGTTCGTCTAACAACGCCCTAAATATTTTAAGTACTAATTCATTCATTTCCATTTTGACTAGTTATAACCATCCCGAGCTCTCTGTCCAGCCGGGTGACCCTATCAAACGGGTACAATTTCTGCCCAAGGCAAAGCTCAGTGTTTTAGGTAACTTGGGTGGCCTGATGGCAGCTTGTTGAAATATTAAATATAGTTTGAGAACACTTCCTGGCGGGTCTGTGACCGGATCTGCCTCATTTAGGGCTATTTCTCCAGGGAACTGGCACACGCATGGCCTCGATAAATATTTGTGGAATAAATGAATGATCCCTCCGAAGAAACAGCCATCTCAGGGTCTGGAAACACCAGATTGTATCCTCCTGCCAAGATGAACTCTTCCTTACACTGAAGGGCATCCCTGCTCCTTGCCCAGGAGTTCTCAGCAAAATCTGCCGTGAGTTTGAAGCATCATTAACTCTGCCATGGCCACAGAGAGGCACACAGGGACACGCACGCGCGATGTAGCTGGGCGCACACGTGCTTGTGCAGGACAAACACACACACACACCAAGAACAGCACCAAGGGCTGTGAGAGCAACGGCAGCAGAGCCATGGCTCCCAATTAAAATCAGAGTGTAAAAGGGAAGAGAATTTATCTTTAAAACCACAAAGGCACGGAGAGGTCACTGAAAAAGCCTCTAAACTTGTTTACGAAAATATGCAATTATGTACTAACTGTTCTGTGATCATCGCACTGAGCACTTGTTTTTAATCTCCTCACTGTTAACCATTTAAAGTCAGAAAGAAAATGGGTCAGGGAGGAAAGCAAGCAAGATACAGAGGACAAGGTCATCGAGTAAATTCTTGCCTCCCAGCTCAGCTGATGGCGCGTGGTGGGGTCTCAGTCTCTTCCTCTGAAACATGAGGACAAGAATGCCCACCGTTCAGAAAGTAACAAGATCACCTAAACAAACGTTCCTAGCACAGTGCCAGGCACAGAGCAGCCCGCAGACGTTGGTGGTTCAGGTTCTAACAGGAATCCCAATCTCCTCTCCATGAGCTGTCTGCCTCTCAGATGCTTTTACAGCAAGGGTCACAGGACCAAGTAACTCTTCTTTGGGCAAATTATGGGTTCACCTGCCACCCAAGGCCCCCGGTGGCCCCAGGAAAAGAAGTTCCCCAAAGGGAGGAATCTCAGAAAGAGGCCCTCCCAAATGACAGTGTAGGCTGACTAGGTCGGTCCGGCAGTGTATCTAAAAAGAAAAATAAATAACTTTCTCCCTGAGATGAAGTTCCTATTTCCTGGCTGCTCTCTTGGTTCTGTCTGTTTCAGGGGGTCCCTAGGAATTACTAACTCGTAGACCAGGAAGGAGCAAGAAATAAAACTTTTCTGAGTTTCTACTGTTTTCCAGGAATCACGATATCTCACATCTAAGATCATAGCTTCTATGCCTCAGTTTCCTCATCTCTAAAGTGGGGAGAATGAAAGTAACTTTTTCATAGGGTAGTTATGGAGATTAAATGAGGCCATGCCCTTAACACAGTGCCTGACACAATCACCACTCCATAAATGTTTACTGTCATTGTTATTTGTAATTCTCACAACTACAAAAATAATATGTAAGGGCCCAGAGAGGTTAAGTAACTTGCCCAACTTACACAGCTGGTAAGCAGCAAAGGTGGGATTCGAACTCAGGCAACCAGGGTGCCACCCACCCCCCATGCTGCTTCCACTTGATAAATGTCCACTGATCAGCTTCTATTACACTCCAGAGTCCTGATCCCAGGCAAGAGGTCTGGGAGTGTTGACTCGGGATTTTTTCACGGTGGATGACCCAGAGCACACAGATACTCATGGCGTAAGGGGATCAGGTTTTACAAATGGAGAAACGAGGCCCAAGGAGGAGAAAAGACTTTCCAGAACCAAATGGTAAATCTAGACTCAGGCCTCTGTCTCCTTTCTTCCAAGCCGTTGCCTCTGAACCATGCCAGGGAGATCACTGTGGCTCTACCAAGGTTTGGCAGACCTTGGGTCATGAGCTCCCATGTACTAGAGGAGTGATCTTGAGTGACTTACTTAGCCTCTCTGTACCTCAGTCTTCCCATCTGTAGAATGGGGATGAAAAGTGACTTACCAGGTTATTGTAAGAAATAATGTAATAGATGTAAAAGTTCCAGCAATATTCTAGGAGCTCCATAAAGCTTAGTGTAATTGGGTTAGGTTGGTGGGGGATTACTTCCGTTTTATTTTCTTATCAGGTGGCAGATGCTCACTCCTTGCTGGATAACCACCTCAACCACCTCAATGATTGATTTTTGCCTTCAAATAGATACCTCCCCTCAGCAGGGAAGTCACAGGCACTGACTGGAGGGATCAGGTTGGGCTGTGGCTCACACCCCCTCGGGCTGCCCTCTTCTCCAGCCTTCCCTCTTTTCTTCCTTTTCCCATTGCCGCCTCATTTTTCTCACAAGCGAAGACCTTTTCTCTCCAGGCCCACGGCATGAACCCTGCACTTCCGAAGGAAGCAGGTGCTGAATAGATTTAGCAGGTTCTGATGAATGTCACGTTTATTTTGGTGCCAATGGAGTCACTGCATTTTAATGAAGACCCCGTCCGGCCCCCACCCCGGCCCCAGATGTTGGTGCTGGTGGGAACACCTCACGTTCCCGCTGCCGCCACACAAATGAGGTTGGGATAAGCAGACGCTGGAAGGTGATGCCGGGTTTGGCCTGCCAGCTCCCTTCCTGGCTCAGGGATGGTGTTTCTGGGAGTTGGCTTTGCCAGCCTGGGACCTCGCAAGCCCCTTTGCCAACCTCAGTTTCCTCATCTGAAGATGATGTATGTACAATAACACTCCCAGCTGGGGGCTGGGAGCCATGGAGACCTTCAGTGCCTGTCTGCTGATGCTAATTGATTCCAAAGATCCAGTCCCAGGGACGGGGCCAGGAATGGATGGCTGGGAGAACCGGCTGCATGGGAGGGAGGAGCTGAAGTGGGTGGCTGAGCCAGCCATTTTACGTGCCCGAGAGCGCGAGCCATAGATTGGACCCCTTCTCCCAAAGGCCCCACCCAGGAGGGGGACGCTGGCCTGGGAGGGAGGAGGGTACCCGGAAGGGCGGAGCCAGAGCTCAGACCTTCCTTTCATCCCAGCCCGAAGTGAAGAGGGAAATGACAAAAGACCCATAGACCTGGCTCCTTCCGTACCCCCACACCGTCATTGGTTTCAAACGCCTCTGGGCTGGAGACCTCTCCAAGGTGATGGAGTGACATTAGGTGGCAGCCCCTTGAGAATGGCTCCCACACACACTGTAAAATAAAATCCAGCCTTTCTCTGCGTTTTGCTGAGCCTAGGTGTTCTCTGGGTTCCTACTGTCTGTGGGTTTTATGCTACAGAAGATTTTTTGTCATAATCATGGACCAAAGCCTGCATGAAAACACAGAATGGCTAGAGGCAGAGGGGGGAGTGTGCGAGGGGCAGGAGATGTCAGAGCGAGACACTGGGGAGCAATGCCTGGCGTCTCCAATGGGAACCTCCTGAGGAGACAGGGAGACGAGGATTCGAGGGCAAGTAGTATGTTTAGGAGGTGATCTCAGAAGCATCAGTAGGGGAGGGGGAAGTGAGTCAGGGAGAGGAAGGAGGGCAGTAAAGGGTGCATGGTCGAGAAAGTTGCCACCGTGGGAACTCGGGAAGCCAGTGTAGACCGCGCACCTCTAAGTTATCCCACTTCAGGAACAATCCATCACTAGCTGAGGTCCCTCCTGGGGCACTAACTCCACAGCACCCCTGACCCACCCTCAGCCAATCTGTAAAATGGCCTGGAGGGGTGGCCAGGACACCAGTTACCATGTTTATCTTTTTTTTTTTTTTTTTTTTTTTTTTTTTTTTTTTAAAGGGAATTCCTTTATTTTTATTAGAAACATGGAAGGAATCTTCAGGGGTCCTCACAGGTGCTGTAACACCCGGTCTAAACATAGCGTTTTAGTCCAGAATACGAAGGCAGGTGCTAACTTTCGGGGCTGAGGTGGGGAAGTCTGAGATGGCCATCAGGCCTACGAGTGGTGTCCTCTTGCTGATGGGATCACTGACGTGGTCCATCTTGATGTGAGCAGAAGCCAGCACCCTTCCCTGTATACTCAGCAGGGCTCTCAGCTCTAGTAGCAGGATGTTTGGTTTTGCTTTGAAGTTGTATAATGAAGAGTGACTTCGTGGGTACCTGAACATACAGCTTCAGGGCTGTCCAGTGGTCAGATACCTCTGTTCTCTAGCAAGTAACTTTGGTTATCTAGTGAGTCAGAGGATTACAGTAGGAAAAGGGCTTCCAACGCAAGATCCCTGCATTCTCTAGAAAGTGGCCGTCGTTTTAGGGCTTTAGCTCAGCTGGGGAATCTTCCTTACTTGGCCTCACCTTGCTTTGGTGTCTGAGGTGCAGTGTCTTGATTGGTATTGGTAAATTAGAGAAAGCCTACAATGGAGTAATTATTTTACATAATTACTCATTTGGCTGCATAGACATTGGATAGCTGCTGATGGGTTGTGAAGACGTGATCTTTCTAGGGATCCCAGGAAAGGTCAACTAAATTTTATGACATTGAGAGGGATACATGTATGAGGAGAGCTGTAGCGGGAAATGGTAGGTTATATAGGCAGAGAAACTTGGATGTGCGTCTCGGTTCTGCCCTTAGTGGCAGGGGCTAGTAAGGCCCAGGGAAAGGTACTTTCTAGGCCTCAGTTTCCTTATTTGTAAAACGGGGATAATAATACTTTTTGAGGCTACTGTCAGTAGTAATAGAATGGTACCCATCAAGGACCTGCAGGATTGTCAATTTCATGTTCAATTCTCTGGTGCTGGAAACTTTCACTCTCTGGCTCCTTTCCCATTTTTTTTTTTTTTTTTTTTTTTTTTTTTTCATGTTTATCTTAGAAGGAATATCCCTGAGACTCAGTGAGGCAAAGAGCTGGGTCCACTCTTATGTAGCCAGGCAGCTGCTTTAAATGAAAGCTGTTTATCTGCCAAGACCCAACTCAAACCGGCCTTCTCCCTGAAACTTTTCTCTGCTTGCCCCATCCTCCAGAAATCACATTCCCATAATATCTGGTCTACACGGCAGTTAGGACATTTGTCATGCCACATTGTACGGACCCTTTGCCTGTCTGTCTCCTCTGATACACTGAGGGCCACGTGGAGAGTGGCCAGCACATTGCAGGAATCTAGCAAATGCTCTTCCCTCTCTTCCACGCTCCCTCCAACCTCGTTTCACCAAAAGCTAGCACTGTGTAAGAGACATGCCAATGCTTTATTGCATTGTACCGAACAACAATGTAACTCTAGTAATAAAATTGTCCTCCACGTTCATACCAGGGGTAAAAAGAGTTAGTCTAGATCTTAATGCATGGAGAGGAAAGAGGCAGTAAATCAACGCAGAAAGCGCATTCCAGCGAGAGGAAACTGGTTGTGCAAAGGCCCAAAGGTAGGTTTTGAGGGAACCCCGAGTAATTATGTATATGCAAGTGGGGAGACACGAGAGGTGAAGCTGGAGAGGTGAGCAAGGGCCAGACAATACAGGTTTCCAGGCTGAGGAATGGCATTGCCGTAATGCACACAGAGAAGGACTTTTCCAAAGGCTCCAATAGACCCAGATGAGTCGTTAGGACTTTGAGTGGGAGAGGATGCTTCTGGCCAGGACAAAGTCACAGCAGTTCAGAAGAAGAGACACCGTGCTGAAATCCTGAGCAGATGCCAAGACCAAAGCCAGAAGCTTCTGTGATCGCTGACCACTATAGAGGGTGGACAAAACACCCAGAGTGGCAAGTTCTAGGAGGGGAGGGGAAGATCCAAACCATTTCATGGTCACCCAATGCTCAAAAAAGGAACTAAGAACGAATGAAACTTAAGGACCAATGAAGCAGAATCTCTTAAAGGAGGAACCCAGGCCTCAGCAGCCACCCGGGGAGGATTTTAATTCACCGAAAGTGAGGGCAAAGGGCCCAAGTCAACTTTGTTCCCAGATTCTAGATCTATAAATGGCAAAAATCAAATCAAAAGAACAGGGAGAAACTTTTTTTTTTTTTAAATACATTCACTTTGTTTTTCAGACAATTAGGTGATGCATATTCACGGTAGAAGATTTGGAATGTACCAAAAACACATGAAAGAAAATAAAAATCACATGTAATTCCACCAGTAGATTTTCTTCTATTCTTTTTCTAATCATTATAAATAACATATATAATTTTCTCTAAAATGGGGATTATGACATAAACACAGGTTTACTGGCTTCTTTTGCCATTTAGCAATACATCACAAATGTCTTACCCATATCTTTAATTATTAATCTATGTTAATTTAATAGCTGCACAGTTTCCATCACATGGGCACCATATTTGATGTGTTCAATCCCCTGTTGCTGGACATTCAGATTATTTCCAGTTTTCATTATTATCTATGACAATGCAGTGAACGTTCTTCTACAAACAACTATTCCTTAGGATAAATCTCAGATGAATTTCAGATTACTGTCAAAGTGTGTAAATAGTTCTAGGGCTTATGACACATGCTTCGAAATCACCCTCCAGAAGACTCCTGCTCTCATGAAGCACTTAGTCTAAGCCCATATTGTTTAATATGGCAGCCACTGTCCATACGTGACCACTTAAATTTAAACCAATTAAAACTAGACTTGGAGGCTGCAGCCCAAATGATGGAGGAGGTAAAATTGATTGAATTCTGGAGGCAGCTTGAAGGGAGCCCACAGGATTTGCAGGTACAGTTGCAAACTATTCTAAATGCTACAAAGAAAAAGCACACGGGTGGCGTGTATCACCAGTGAATCTGGAGAGGCAACTGCTCTACGAAAGTGACCTTGGGGCCAAGATCTGAGATCTGAATAGGAGTTGATCTGGTGAAGACTTTTACAAATTCCTTGTCCAGTCGTTCACAGCCTCCTGACAACAAGAAGAGGGAAGGGAAGTTGAGTGGGGGCCGCTTCCTCCTGGGAAAGAGGAGAAACTTTGCCGCAATGAGCTGGAAACAGTCCAAAGAGCCACGTTGGGTTACGTACGGATCTGCAACCCAAACAGCTTTGCTGTTATGGGCCTGTTTGTCATAGATCAGTTAGTGGGTAGATTGCTTTGGCTGGAAATGGAGATTTAGACAATGCCGGAGCGGATAATGGTGCCCGAACGCTGCCAGGCGCTAATCAGGACTCGGCAATGACTGCGGTACGGATTGAAGTGCAAGCATTCGGAGTTATTACCCAAGGCTTGTCTCTGCAATTAGATGATTGCATAACCTTAATATGATCAATCTTGCCGGATGTGAATTGTGCAGCTGTAACCACAAAATAAGGTGGCATTTCTGTTTTCTTGTTGAACGCAAACATTATATATGCGCAAGCCATAATTTTATAACGGTCGCTTGTGGCAAGAAAGAGCTTTGTCAGTCAGAAGATGCAATTGAAAAATGTGTGTGTGTGTGTGTGTGTGTGCGTGCGTGCACGCAATACAAGTGCTTAAAGAGACAGTCATAATGTCAGGCTTTGCCTCAGGAAATAGTGCTTTGTGAGTTTTGCTTCTTCTCTTTTTTGCCTTGGTACACATCAATTTTGAGGGCAGGAAGTTGGGAAACTTGGACCCCTCTGGAGCCCTCCTGGGACAACACAGCTTGCCTCTCACACATGCATGGCTCAGAGAGTCCTAGGGAATCAGTTTGATATTCATCAGCAATTGCACAGCACACCCCGTTCATCAAGCCTCATTGTTCGGTGGGGACGTGAGCTACGACTTAGGCTCTTCCGATTCAAGATCCTTGCAGAAATCTTAGCCCAGCCCCCGAGGCCCGGCTCGAGGGACTACAGGGACACAGCCCTCAAATGCCCTCTCCACCTCAGCGGCTCTGGGGGCCTGGAAGGAGTCCTGATGAGTGGGGAGACCAGTGTTTGTGATGAGGTATCTCCTCTGTCTGCTGGTCCAGTGTCCAGGGGGCACAGACTTCTGAGAAAGGGAAAAGCCTGGAGGCTGGAAGTTGTCTTGTTATGGGTCAGAGATTACTCATGGAAGGAGGGAGGGATAGAGAGGAGGAGATGGGGTGGGAGGCATGGCACGAAAAAGATATATTTAAGAAAGAAGCGCTATGATGGTATGTCAGGAAATAAAATCTAGCGGCCAAATAAGCGAATGTCTACGACTGTGTGTGTGTGTGTGTGTGTGTGTGTGTGTGTGTGTGTTAGAGACATTGAGAGAGAGAGAGAGACCTAACTGCTTTATCTGACTGGGGCTGTGATTTCATGGCTGGAACTAACAACAAAGCCAAGTGTCACGAGCCGAGTTCCCCGGGAGGCAGACACGGGGGAGGAGATTAGCGCGCAGGACGTTTATCAATGAGGACTCTTGGGGCCAGCGGGACCAGTGCCCGTGGGAAAAGGAAGGCGGCAGGAGTGGGCAGAGGGAGGAATGGGCTGCGATGCAGTCCCAACAAGATGCCCTCCCCAAGGGGAGCTCTGAAGCTGGGATGACCTTTCAGAGTTATTTAGAGTTGGGGCAAAGGGACCACGCCTTCATCCCCGGCACTGACCAGTCACTGGCTGCGGGCTGCCCCAGGGAGGGGGCGTGACCTTGAATGAGGCAACACTCCTGAAGAGGGCTGACGGCCAGTGGAGAGCTATCAGCTGACAGACTCTCCAGCAGCCAGAGGAATAGGTCCTTTGGTCCTGAATACGGGGTCTGGGTGGTGCAGACTATCACCAACACCGAGAATTTAGGAGTAATAAGAGCTAAAATTGGGTGGAAGGCAGAAATGGTCCTGTGGGCCAGGAGGCAGGGGTTACTAATGGACAAGCCGATGAGCTGCTGACTTCCAAGGCAGGGCAGAGTCAGATTGGATCCCTCAATTCCAAGCCTCAGTTTCCCCCAAATGACCACCTGTCTCAAACCTTTTCCTAATGGCCAAGCTGGGTGAAAGCAAAAGTCTAGGACTGGAGTTACCCCACCCCAAATCACCCCACCACCCAACCAGCATGACTGTCACACATGTGCAGAGCTCCAATGTATACACCACACGTGTTCCCCCACTACAAACCTTTAAGGCAGACTTAGGAGCTAGAAACCTCAGGAAAGTCTACTGCAATCAAAGGCATGGCTGGGCTTCTCCATCACCAGGGAGTCCCCAGCTTCTACCTCCAGCCCACGCCTCTCTCCTGAGTGCCAGACCCACCTACCCATTCCCCTGATGGACACCTCTGCTCAGAGGTCCTCAGGACACTCAAACTCACATGTCCTAAACTGTCCTCATCTTCCACCCTCAAACCTGGGCATCCTCTTCTGTTTCCCATTTCAGTAAATAGCATGGTATCTACTCATTTGGACAGGGCAGGGCACCGCATCCTTGACTCCTGGCCCCCCTTTATCTTCCCACATCCTACAAGTCCTGTGGGCTCTACCTGCTTCTCCAGTCTAGAATCCATCCACCTCTCTCTGTGCCCATCACTCCATCTTACTTTAAACCCTCTTTACTACCAGGAAGCAATTCTAGTTAAGTCTTTCTCCAAACTTGCTTCCCTGCTCAAATGCCTTCTCTCTGTCCATGCAGAAGATCTTTCTAAAATGTGAATCTGACCACAACTCTCATTATGTCTGCCCCATTGCCTTCAGGATAAAGTCTGCCTGCCTTCCCACAGCAAAAACTTTCTGCTCTTCCTGTGGTTCCTGTATCACTTTAAACCCTCATCTCTAGATATTTCTCTCTCTCTCTCTCTCTCTCTCTCTCTCTCCTACTCAAACAGGCGTCTTACATAGGCATTTATACTCTACATTTGTACCATCCAACACAGCACCCACTAGTCACACATGACTGTTGGCCACTTAGGAATGTGCCTAGTCCAACTTGAGATGTACTGTAAGTGTGAAACCTCCACCAGATCTTGAACACCTAGTATGAGAAGAAAGGAAGTAAAAAATCTCACTAAGTTGGTATTGATTCCATGTTCAAACAATGATACTTTAGTTCATTCATAGTAGTTTGGAGCAATTCATTCATTTTACCTGTTTCTTTTTACTTTTTAAATGTGGCTGCTAGAAAAATTTTCATTATACAAGTGGCTCTGATTCTGTTTCCATTAGATGGCCCTGCTCTAGCCCCTTCGGGATGGGAAAAACTTCCTCCCATCCCACTAACACCTAGAAGTTTCTTCAGCTCAAAGGTCAGGGTCAGGGTCAGGTCTTGTCTAAGAATTTTAACTGACCTAAAAAAGAAAATCATTTCAGATCTTTGGCCTCTGTCTTTGTGCCGGTAAGTGGTAGCCAGCAACAGGGCCTCCATTTTTTGGGTACTGGAAAGCCCTGGGCAGACTCAAAACAGAAGAACCAAGAGAAGCTTCTGCATTTAAATGTCAGGGACAGTCCCTCTTATGGGTCAGGGAAGCTGAGCAGAGTGTGCTACGATGGGGAAAAAACTAGCCCGTTCTGGCTCTGAGAATGATGCGTTTGGGTAAAATGAGTGTTATGTGGGTGTGGGTTCTGATTGCATTGGGGGGAAGGGAAATCAACCCCTACAGGTCAGAGGCATGGGGTCGCCCAAACATGGAGAGTAGCTGATAGCAGACTCTGGAGAGGATTAAAGAGAATGGCCCTTTCTCCCAGAGAGAAGGAAGAACAGACCTTCAGACAGAGGGCGAGGCTCCAAAACCCCTTCAGAGTATCTTTTTTATTATTATTCTTTCTGGGACTCCCTGAACAATCATACCTTACAGAGTTTTCAATATTTTCTCCTGCATTGTCGTTTCTATCAGGTGACGTCCACGCTGCAATCACGTCTGCCGCATTCTAATTGCCTTGCATGGTGGGATGGGGAGGTGGGGGCAGGGAAGGGAAGCCTGGTCTTCCCGTCAGGATACTTCCAAAGAGCAGCCTCACATCTATGGGGCCAGACCTCCCAGGACTCTGGGGATGAGCAGGGGTCCGTGGTGGCACTGGGAACAGTCAGGAGGAAGACTGGGCAGGGAGCTGCAAACTGATGAGAGGTTCAAGAGCAGGTGGGAGACAAATGTTTGTTTCTCCAGTTCACCCTGGAGGAAGACGATCCCGGGAGGGAGACTTGCTCCTATCCCACCTTGCCGCCCCATCTTCCTGGGCTATGCTTCCCTCCCTGGCCGCTGCCTCTCTCACTCATCTTCAGGACCGAATTCAGACATCACCTCCTCCAGGAAGTCTTCACAGATGCCCTCAGACTGGGCAAAGTATCGTTCCTCAGTGTTCCCATAATACCCATTCCTGACTCCAATGTCGCTGTCTGTCTGCTTGACTCAATTCCTCAACAGAGGGCACCATCCGGACAGAAAGTTGATGTGATCTATCTTTGTTATATGAATGCCTATCTCCAGTTCTAATACACAATAGGTGTTCAGTGAATGTTTGCTGAATAAATGAAAAGTACAGGAAAAACGTTCTACAATTGTCCACTCTTCAAGCCCCATCTGGGGTTCAGCACGCTATTGGCTCCAAGAAACTCCCCATCTCCAGCTCGACAATCTTCAGTTTCAAGAAGTAAACCCTCCTGTCTTCAAAGCTCTAGGACAGGAGGGGATGATGGGCGTATATCTGGAGCCCCTCTGGTGAGAGAGTTTTTCCTAATTCTCCCATCATTTAAACAAACTGGGATCCTGATGGATAGAAGAGCCACCTTTGAAAGACTGGGAAAAATGGCTTTTAATATCAGTTTTTAAGAAAGAAAGTATGGCCCCTATAAACTGTTAAACTTCACTTTATTGACCATAAATCTGTATTTTGCTCAATGCAAAAGTTTTTCATCTTGTACAGAAAAATGCTGAAACAGCGACAACTGCCGAAAACAAGAAGTTTTCTCTTACAGACAATTTATATGAAAAAGTTATTGAATTTCTGGTTAGGGAGGCCAGGCCAGGCATCTATCGCAGCTCCCCTAACCCAGGTCCCGGCCACCAGGTGCCAGACGTGACCCATTGCTGATCAATGTCAAGAGAAAATTACCCAATTGTAAGTCTATTAAGTTGTGGACTCCAGGGATTTCAAAGCCTGGAGCAAAGACACGTTTCTCCCTGAGGACATTAAACTCAGGCTTTCTTTGCTGAAAGTGCAGCCAGCCTTTCTGCCAAAGGAAGGGAAAGAAAAGCTGATCTGGGGGAGCATCTACTAGCTACGAGGTGCTTTCACAATTACTGTCTCTTTTAATTCTGGGAACAGCCCCAAGAGATAGCTTTATCAGGGTGGAGAGGGGAAGAGGAAAAATAGCTTAAGGGGAAAGAGTGAAACTAATTCCCTATGCTCAATATTCAGTGAGCAAATATGGTGAAATCTGGAGCAGAACCGTTAGCAGCTTTGAGTTAAGGCGCTGCCTAGGAGGCTGGTCAGAGCAGAGATTTGGATTCAAATCTCTGGTTCATGAATTCACTCAGTAAACCCTGGCAGATGTACTTTGTGCTAGGTGATGTGCTCAGAGCTGCCTTTAAAGAGCTCAGGGGCCGGGGTGGGGAGGCAGAGCTGAAACCCATCACTGGAGGACATGGTGGTGAGTGCTGATTAAAGCCTGTCAAGAAGGATTCGGAAAGGTTTCCCAGAGCAGATGACAAAGACGCTGCTCCTACAGGATGAACAGAAGCATTTCAAGTGGGCAGAACAGTGGTGAACGGGGGCCACGAGTACAGTGGAGCCAATTATGTGTATCTCTTCCCAACACCACTTCAGGCACCATTTTAGTAGCTTGAGATCGACTGTGGTGGGAGTATTCACACCATGGAAATTGGAAAATGCTACAAATCAGAGTGTTTTTTTCCTAGAGACTGAGGAAGTCAATGGGTCAAGCCTTATGTCTGATTGGACTTGGAGGATGAAAGCCAGGAATGACGGAAAGGCAGGATGTGGAGACCAGAGAGTTCCTGGCTTAAGAGAACAAGTGGATGGTGTTATCATTTGCTATAAGATGAACAGAGGAGGAGAGGCAGTCTTAGAGGGAAAGGGACGCTGCTTTGAGGTATCCGTGAGATACCCAAGTGGACGTGTCCAATAGGCAGTCGGATAGAGTGTAAAAGCTCAGGAGAGAGGGTGGAACTGAAAGCAGTTACCTAGGACAAGTTCCCCGGGGACATTTGAGCGGTGCACTCCTGCATCCCACTTATAAATGCCCCTCCGTGAAATAACAAGCAGAACCCCAAGAACCTGCTCCCAACACTGTATTCTCTCCTCCTTCCAGATGCCCCATGGAGAATGTCATACATTACCTGAAGCCTCAAGGTCTCACTAAGAAATCTGAGGAAACCCAGAATCCCAGAGGCCACATCTGTGGTACCTTCATTTCCTTGCATTCTCACACACATTGATAGTAATTTCTTTTCCGAAAAAAATAAATCAAGGTGAAGTAACTCAGCAGTTAGCTTACGCAGGGGACCATCCCGGGCATTTCACACGTGTTAACTCATTCACCCCTTACAACAATCATACAGTCTTATTCTCTCCACTTTGTAGATGAACAGTTTAAGGGTCAATGAGGTCACTTGGTTCCCCTAAGGCCACAAAGCAAATAAGTTGCTCAAGTATGTTTTGAAGGCACATCTTCTTCCTAGTGCCTAAGCCTTAGCCGAGACTTCATGGCACCTGAATGCCTGTTCAAAACTGCTGCTGGTGTGTAATGACATTGTCACTTTTCCACAACAAAATGAGCCTCATAATTTATCCAGACATAATTGTCAGCTGCCTTGCTTAGGATGGACTGTTCTTTATTTTGAAATCAAGCCCTTCCTATGGACATGGGGTGTTAAAATGATTCTATGGGAAGATGGTTATTTGCCTTCTTTTTTCACTATGTCCTCACTTGACAAAATAAAAAGTTGTCAGCCTTGTTCTGGTTCTCCAAACTATTCTTTTCAACATTTCCTGGTCTGTGGGATCCAAAATACTGGGAACAACGTTAGCACCCCATGCCAAAAACTTGATATTTTAAAAGGCAGGGGCAGAGGTAATTCAACCCATCACTTTCGATACCATTTGAAGGTGCATGGGAACAGCAGAGACACTTAGAGATCCTTGCTTTCCTCCCAGTGGCCACTTCACACCTGCAACCCAAGGGTTCACACAAGAATAAATAGGCAAACATCTTTACATGCACCAGTGGCTGGCTCTGGACCCCTAACTGAGAGAGAGGAAAGCTTATCTTACAAAGACTGTTTTTTAATTCTTTTTCCAGCTGTTGAAACAAGATAGAGGGAATTAAGAGATGAATACTAATGGTGGAATCTAACAATATACCATTTATATCCTCTTTTCCCCAGACAAGTGCTCTACCCAGAGCCCAGGGGAGGGGAGCTTTTCTCTAAAATCTTTGAGATCAACAAACAGAACTGTTTAGGGATCCAGGTCTGCAGGCTGCTTTTCTACCTCCCCAGCCCAAAGGCAGGAGCCCCACAGCACCCTGAGGTCTTCCTCCCTCTGTCTGTGGTAGATTTCTGTGCTCAGAGCTTCTCCTCTTCTTCTCCCTCCCTGGAGAAAAGAAGCATCTGCATCTATGAAAAAGAAAATGTATTGAGTCTTGCTATGTGCCAAGCCCGTGCTGGGCAATTTCAAGCATGCTATTTCATTTCATCTTGTATGGCCACTGTGGAGAACAGTATGGAGGTTCCTCAAAAAATGAAAAATAGAACTACCATACGATCCAGCAATCGCACTACTGGGTATATATCTGAAAGAAATCTCAAAGACATATTTGTACCCCTGTGTTCATTGCAGTGTTATTTACAATAGGCAAGACATGGAAACCATTTAAGTGTCCATTGATAGATGAATGGATAAAGAAGATGTGGTACACCTCTATAATGGAATATTATTCAGCAATAAAAAAGAAGGAACTCCTGCTATTTGCAACAACATGGATGGACCTTGAGGACATTATGCCAAGTGAAATAAATCAGACAGAGAAAGACAAATACTCTATGATCTCACTTACACGTAGGATCTTAAAAAAGCGAAACTCATGGAAACAGAGTAGAGTGGTGGTTGCCAGGGGCTGGGAGGTAGGTGACATGAGGAGACATCAGTCAAAGGGTACAAACTTCCAATTATACAATGAATAAGTTCTGGAGATCTAATGTACAGCACAGTGACTATAGTCAACAACACTGTACTATATATACTTGAGAGTTGCTAAGAGAATAGATGTTTGGGCTTCCCTGGTGGCGCAGTGGTTGGGAGTTCGCCTGCCGATGCAGGGCACGCAGGTTCGTGCCCCGGTCCGGGAGGATCCCACGTGCCGCGGAGCGGCTGGGCCCGTGGGCCATGGCCGCTGGGCCTGCGCGTCCGGAGCCTGTGCTCCGCAATAGGAGAGGCCACGGCAATGAGAGGCCCGCGTACAGCACAAAAAAAAAAAAAAAAAAAAAA
>NW_020173068.1:11653052-11658773 GCF_003031525.2 Neophocaena asiaeorientalis asiaeorientalis
CGCCCAAAAAAAAAAAAAAAAAAAAAAAAAAAAAAAGAGAATAGATGTTAAATGCTCTCACAACAACCAAAAGTAATTACATGAGGTGAAGGATGTATAAACTAACCTTACTGTGGTAATCATTTCACAATGCATATGTGTATCAAATCAACACACCATACCCCTTAAACTTATACAATGTCATATGTTAATTATACCTCAACAAAGTTGGGGGAAAAGAATTGAAGTCAGAAAGCCTAGGTTTTAATACTGACTCTACCACTTCTACTAGTTTATAACCCTGGCTCTCTATACAACCTCTCTGAGCCTTAGTTTTCTCTCCTGTAAAATGGGGATAAGAACAGTGGTGTTTCATAGCATTACTCTCAGGGTTGAATTAAAGAATACATGTAAATTGCCTGGCACATTTGAGAAGGTCCTAACAGAGTCTGTGTCATACAGACTCTGTATGTATGTGTGAGACTCTGGGGATCCAAAGACAAGTAGGACACAGTTCCTGACCCCAAAGGATTAACAGAGGAGCGTCAGTGTTTAACAGAGGGGCACCTATGTGCCTCAAAGTGTCATAAGGGCTGAGGTAGACACTTGGATGGGGATCTTTGGGGGCCACAAAGGAGGGAAAGGTCATGGGAAGGGGTTGGGGCAGGTTTTAGCAAACTGTGTTGAGAAGCACATCTAGCCAGCAAATTGCTTTACCTGCTATAAGGAATGCAAATGCTAAGATATACAATAGAAAAAATTATTATTTTCTTTAAATACAATGGCTGAATATAACCTGTAAGTATATTTTCTTACTACAGGTTGCTATTCATCAACTATTCTCAATCACTCCCTAACTAAACAAATTATCTAGGTCTCAGCTAAGTACTCAGACAATGGAAGGACAAAGGCAGCAGAGCTGAGGACCCCAGTCAAAGGACGCCAAGGACAGTGGCCCCAGCTGAGGACAGGCACCACAGACCACAGAACAGCCCAGCTCACAAAACTTCAATAAAGAAACCCCAGGCCAAGTTGTTAAGATTAGGTTTACCTCTGTAAACCTTAATAGCAAACCCAAAACAATGGCAAAGGTAGAAATTTCTGTCCCTCTCATAGAAGTCCAGGTAGGTAATGCAGGGCTGGTTTGACCCTTTACCAAGACAGGGACCTAGGCTTCTCTCTGTTGCTCTGCCATTGTGGACTCATCCTTGAGTCCACTGGCCAGAGATGGAGCTCCAGACATCAGGTGTATGATGCAGGCCAGAACATAAAAGAAGTGGGGAGAAGAACTAAGAACGTGCCCCACTTCTTTTCCACCTACATCCCATTAGCCAGACCAAGTCACATGACTAAGTCATATGTCTGCATCTAGCTTCAAAGAATGCTGGGAAATGTAGTCTTTCTCCCAGGCAGCCATGTGCCCAGTCAACAGTTCCATTAACTATTGAAGAAGGGAGAATGAGTTGGGCTCAACTAGCAGTCTCTGCCAGCCAAGGATTTATTGGCCAAAGAGAGATTTAAGGTCCCAGGCCCAGGACGGCTCTGGCATACAGGCCTCTAGAGGATGGGGTTGCCAGCATTTCTAGAAGTGGCCCCCAACATTCCGTGCCCCCTAATCCCTGGAACCTGTGAGTGTGATGAGATATCATTCATTATGTTCTATTTTATGGCACAGTTGACTTTACTTTCAAAAGGAAATTATCCAGGTGAAACCTAATCGAATCACATGATTCCTTCAAAGCAGAGAACTTTCTCCAGGTGAGGGCACAAGAGGAAGTCAGATTTCAAGATGGAGGGGCCACATGAGAAGCAAGGTAGATGGTCTTTGGAGCAGACAGCAGTCCCAGCTGGAAGGGGGGACACAACTCAGCCCATAACAAACATACACTCTGTGAAGTGCGTCTGCTGTCTGTTAATCAGAATAGGTTGTCTTTCTGGTCCGTGCCTTCTCTTGCATCTCACTATCTGTTTTCACCCTCTCTGCCCTCCTTTCCCAACTGAGGCAGTAAGGAACCCTCTACAGAAGATTCCAGGCTTTTTGCTCACTGGCGTCATGGTCCTCCCTGGATCTTCCTAGCACACATCACCCTGCCAAGAAGAAACAGCCCAGACGTCCACTGCTGACACAGGTCACGGCCCTCCACGTGGCTTCATGATCAGGCAGAGATGTGGATTTGGGGAAGGGCGTTTCAACAGAGCAAAACAGGTACCCTCAGGGAGGGGACTCAAGAGTCCTCAAGCTGGATTATTAGGTAATGGCTCATTGCATCTCAGTAAAATTTCCCAAAACCCAGTTACCAAACTCTCTTGTCTACAGTTTTCAGAGTAAAATCCAAACTCTTTACCACGTCCTCCAAGGCCCCTTCCCATTTCCCCCAAACCCAATCCCTGCCTTGTCTCTCTCCCTGAGCCCGTTTTTACAAACACACACTCCAATTTCATCTGAGGGCAAGGACTCTGGCCCCCAGTTTCCTAGCACAGAGAAGGCCATGGTGGGGGATTAAGCGGATGAGTGGACAAATGAATGAATGACAGCAGAGTGAGGTGAGTGGTCCTGGTTTGCCAGTGCTGTAGGTGGTAACCCAGGGCCAAGAGTCCTTCCCTCTGCATCTCCAGCCTCCCCTATATCCTCGGAGTCCTCTCCCCGAGCCAGGGGAAGGAGAGAGAGAGAGAGAGAGAGAGAGAGAGAGAGGAGAACCTGGCAGGAGGTTCAAGGCCTGAGCAGGGTACATCACCGCCACCCGTATTCCATCAGCCAGAATCCGACAACAGCCCACCTGACGGCAAAGGAAGCTGTGAGCCTAGGAGAGAAAGGAAATGGGACTGGGGAGGCACACTGCAGACCCTGGCAAGGCCCCAGAGTTTCCCATCAACACCTAACGCTGAAATTCACCAAACCCCCCCTCAAATTGTCACCTGAGTGGACTCTTTTCCTTCCTCCTCTGCGCCATTCCTTCAGGCCTCTAGCCCATTTCTGCCACATCTTGACCCTTCTCCATGCAACGCTAGTCTTCTCTTTAGAATAAACATGGAAGGGTGGTGGCATCACTGTCCTTGGAGGGCAGAGCATGGACCATGCCCCCTCTGGTCCCTCCACCTGCCGCCCCAACGTCGTCAAGCCAGGAGCTGGGCACACGGAGAAGCGGTCTACTTCTCTCACACCAAGGTCCAGACGTGCCTAGGCCATGTCACCAGATTGGCCGTGTCAGCGGAGATCCGGTCTCTGCTCCACAAGAATGTTCCTTTTCTCCTAAGAGGCCTGGGAGGTTGGCTCACACCCTCTCCACGTGCCCTGACAGCCCGGCGGGTGAGGGGAGGGTGGAGAGACTGAAATTTCACTTTCTCAGAAACAGCAGATTCAGCAGCTCTGGCTGCTATGGGAGACGCAGATCTGCACCGGCTGGATTTCTCTGGGTCTTTATCGCCACACAGAGAGCAAGAGCTATTAGGTCCTGTCCGGCGGCCAAGGACTCACCTCGTCTGGCAGGGGTGACATGATACCCCGGCTTCCAGCGGGGGCAGACGCCTCCTGCCCGCAACAGTCACAGCGCTGGGACCCACCCTGCCCCTGGAAAGCAGTTCTTAGCCACAACGGACCCCCGTCCTGGCCACCCCGGGCTCCCAGAGAATCAAGTCCCTTCCAGAAACTGAGCCAAGTGTGGACCCCGTAGAACAGGCTGTCACAGGGACCCAGGGCTGCCGGAGACTGAGGCTTGCCCTCCACCTTCACCTGGGCTGTGAGGAGGGAGGGAACCTTTTCCCCTGACTCTCCACTTCTCCCTCCCATCTGGGGGGATGCAGGGAGCAGAGGGGCCTGGGTAGTGGGAGCAGCTGCGGAGAAGGAGATGGGCAGGAAGGAGCTGCTGCTGACCACGGATGACCTCCTGCCCCCAGGACTCCATCTCCACCTGCAGCTGGGCTTCTGGCTCCTTCTCTCGGGGCTCCATGAACAGAGCTTCTAGTGTGTCCAGCTCACCTTTGCCCTGGCCCCTCTGAGCACCCACAATCCACCCCGCCCAGCATCCTTTCCCTGCCACCTGAGAAAGGACCCTCAGGTCATCTGGGGCTGAGACAGCCTCCTTTCTATACCCTCAGGCAAGGATCCACAGAGTCTGTCTGTTCAACCTACTTGCCAAGTCCACGGAAGGTCCTGGATGCTTTTCCTTCCCTCCTTCCTTTGATAAACTCTGAACAGCTGATTTGTATACAATCCCATGCTCAGCTCTTGAGGCAAAAGCTGACCAGCGCTCCCTCTTTGCCCCCCACAAGCTCTTAAACTCCTAGAGAAAAAAGATAAGTGCCAAAATAATGACAATGACAAGGTAGCATTCAACAATTTTTGAGCACCTGGGCTCTTTAAAATGAGTGCTATGATATAAAGATGACTATGACCCCCTCCCTAGGAGAGAAAAAGAAATATCAACATAATTCTCACTCAGCTACAAATTCACCCCAAGAAACTATTGAGAGCAAAGACCCCCTGCTTCAAATCCTTCCAGGAGTTCACTTGGCAGACGAATGAAGGACACGTGTACTGACGGTTGGGAGTTTGTAGCAGGTGTGTTTGGTATGTTACCCACCTCTGTAAACACTGGAGGCTTCGTACTGCAGGAACTAGAGACACTCTTCTGGAGCATCTTCTCTGGCCCCAGAGCCCGCTGAGGACCCTGGCACCAGGTAGGGCAGGCCGGAAACACCAGGAAGCTAACGCTCTCCCACCCCCAGGTAGCCCTCCACACTGATGGAGAAGAGCTGGTAGCTAGATGCTCCAGCTTCCTCCCTCCTGGGGGCAGGGGAGGCGGGGGGAGCACAACTGGGAGGTGTGTCCCATGTGGTCTCCCAGAGGTTCCCAGAAGGATCGTGCCTCAACTGCCCAAAGCAACACCCTGCTCTGTAACGCAGGCTGTACAGACCTCCTTCCCTTCCCTAGCTCACGCTCAACTCCTGGCCAGAGCCTCCTGGGCTCACCTCCCAAGGTAAAGACTTGCCCCTGATGCCTTGTTTCAAGTGCTGCTTTGGGAGGATTTCAGTATAAAGCAGCATTCAAAGCCTTCCCCACGTCCTGGCCCCCTATCCTGCTTGGCGCCCCAGTAGTTCTCTGCCCAAGCTGGCTATATCCTCCTCCTCAGACACACCAAGATCACGGCCCTGACCTTGGTCCAGGCCATGGGTCCAACCCGGGACCTCCATCCCAACCCTTCCCTGTGCCCCTCCCAAATGCTGTTCAGAAGATGGCTTTTATTTCCTCCAAGGCACATTCGAGTGTCTCTTCCATGAAGTCATCCCAGCCGCTCCTGTCCTGGAGCAGTAATGCAGCGTGTGTGTGTGTATGTGTGTGTGTGACTGTGTTTATATATATATATATTCATGTATGCGCATTCACTGGGTCTCCGTCCCTGCCTGCTGAAGGGAACTCTTTCTGTGCCAACTGGGTCCTGAATCCTCGTTGTGTAAATTGAAGAAATGCATGAGCGGGGGTGGGGGTGGGACTCAAAAATGCTGAGAAACACATTATTTCTTTATTTCTGAAATCCCTTCTTGAGGAAGAAGAAAGGCTAGATTCAGGAGAAGGTTAGAAGTGGCCCAAGTCAGCAATGGCTCAAGTTGGAGAAAGTTGGGAGGTGGTTTGTGAGGGGAGGGAGAGAGAGATGGGGAGAGAGGGAGGGAGAGATGAAGAAGGAGGAAGGGGAGGTCAGGGTGAGGGGGAGGGGAGAAGAAGAGGGAGGGAGAGGAGAGGGGGAG
>NW_020173068.1:11658815-11731700 GCF_003031525.2 Neophocaena asiaeorientalis asiaeorientalis
CAACTCTTCCTGAAATGACTGACTCTTGAGGAGAAAATAAATAATAATTCTCTTTTTTGTGAAGTTTTACGTTTTGCCTTGTGGGAAACAAACCTTTCTTTGTTATTCTTTCAGGCTTCCAGAAAAAGATTCGTGTTATTTGTGGATATTGGCAACACCACGGCCACAAAACGGGTCAGCTTTATGCGACACCGCATCTTAAAATCTTAAAACGGAGGTTAAAATTCTCTATTTTAACCCAGAAACAGAGGCCCCCATTTGGATCCTTTCCTCAGCCCCCAAGGACAGGGTGGTGTCCATCCTGGGCCCAGGTCCATGGTCCCCAGGCCAGAGCTGGCGACACCCCCGCCCTCCCCACCCCATGGTCCCAGCCCTCTCCTACCTCATCCCCCAGTCTGACGAACCACCCTAATGGATTGACCGTGGCCTTTGCTGGAGGGGCTAAATATAAAACTTTGCTGCGCTCCTCTTGTCAAAGTTAAAAGCTTTTCATGTCTGTGTTAATGTTTTTTTCTGTCTGCTGGCTCCAGTGACAGATGCGACATCTTGAGCTGAGTAACTGGAGAGTGAATGGCTGGCAGGGGCCGGGGAGGTAGGGCTAATTTATCTCAGAGAGTTTAAGCAGGATGACACGGCTGGGAACAGGAGGGGGCGAGGCTGTCACCTGATTACTGATTCCAAGATTTCTCCTCGGAGAGGGAGAAGGAGTGAGCGAGGATGAAGGGAACAAAAAGCAAATCAATAAACAGGTTAGCGTCTGCGTTATTATTAACTCTCGGCCTGTCAGCGCCACATTGAAGCGATTGCTCGCTCGGGGCGGCCTCGGATTTAATGGTCAGTGCGATAGATTTACTGTGAATGTGATCAGAGGCAGGGCAGGGGCAGGGGCGTGGGGAGGCCTTCATTGACAGAACACTGGATTGTGCCTAGATGCATGAAGCCATTTCTGAACCTGCATAAATAACCCAGAGCTTAGGTCCCGGGTGGCAGTTCCTGATGTCAATGCTGCCACCTGCTTTACTCTGCTTCCTTCACTTCTGAAATGTTCCAGCAGCCAGGTTTCCCCTCAGTCTTTCCCAGGGCCTCCTGGTCTGGCCCTGGGCAAATCTGAGAAAGGCCAGGCAGGAGGTCTGCCCCGGGAGCTTCTGGGATCCAAGGAGAGTCAAAGAGCCAGGAACAACCCCAGGCTTCAGAAATGGGACCATGGGTCTGAGGCTGCACTCGGGAGGTGAGAGGCCTCTGAAAGGTCAGTGCTAAAGAAGCATTCCCTGACCTCAGCTTCTAGGGGCTGGGGACATCTTCTTGATATCACCTTCTGATCACTCTCCCTGCTTCCTCTGATCCTCCTACCTCCAGTACTTACCAACAGCAAATGCTTTAGACCCCAAGGCTCAGGGGAGGACTTTGACTAAGTCCAGTCAGCAGAAGGTTAAGTTGCTGTCCCATCCTCTTGCCAGGAGCCACGAAGAGCAGGGATCCAGGCACAAGTAGAGTAGAGATCAGAGCCAGAGAGCACGGTCAGGCAGCCTGCTGTTTTCGAGAGCAGGGGCGCTATGTACAGCTGTTCAGGCTGTACACTGTACAAGTCTAGGGGCTGTCGTTCACGTCACAATCCACGTAAATGGCCCTTTCTGGAGTTGTGTGGCACGCGAACTTCACAGGCCTGTGTAACAGTCCTAACAAAGAGGCAGCGCCACCATGGAGGGGGCAATGGAAGGTAGCAGCCACCCACACAAGTGAACTTTGAGCCTTTCCAGTAGATTCCAGCTGGAATCAGAGGGGACAGACAGGCAAGTGTATTTGGGAGGGTTTTAAAAGCCCCCTAGGAACTTGGAGCATTGAGAAGTGTTTCTGCTGACACTTGGATGAGAACTAGCCTGGGAGAACAGTCGCCTTGGGGGGTGCAGACTTAGTTTTAGCTGCACCAACCGTATTCTTTCAAACCAAGCATGGAGACCCAAGTCTAGCAAAGGGGTTCTGTTCTACTGATGGGGACAGAAGCTCGGATGCAAAAATGTTCTACTCTCTCGGGTGTTATTACTCCTGGGATCAGAAGAAGAACACCTGGCATCTGGACTCTCAAAAGTAACACAGGGACTTCCCTGGTGGTCCAGTGGTTAGGACTTCGCCTTCCAATGCGGGGGGTGGGGGGGGGTGATTCAGGTTCAATCCCTGGTCAAGGATGCCTCATGGCCAAAAAACCAAAATATAAAACAGAAGCAATATTGTAACAAATTCAATAAAGACTTTAAAAGTGGTCCATATCAAAAAAATTATTAAAATTGTTTAAAAAACGGTAACACAAAGAGAGGGAGTCAAGGGAGGGGCAAGCTAAGGACCCCCTCTCTCCTCCCCTCAGACTTGGAGCACAGAAGGCCTGTCTTAGCTTGGGTTCCCCCAAACAGAGTTCCTAAGACAAAGATACACAAAGAAGTTGTTTATCAGGGAGGTGAACCAAGAAAGCAAAAGCGAGGGAGGAAAAACCAGTCCCCCACGTGTCATTGAGCAGATTACTGGACCCTCCAGTTGGAGTGTAGGCAGGTTCCTGTAGTACCAGCGAGAGCCTCAAGCCTAGAAAAAAAGAGATGTGGGGTTTAAGGGACCAAGGAACTGTGTGCAGCTGCAGGTGGACTCCGGTAGGCCCAGGGCATACGGGGCAGGACTTCAATAGCATCCTCTATAGAACTGGGCTTCAGCATCCACCAGACCCCTACTCTTGTCCCATAGAAAAACCAAGTGCCTCAAAAATCCACTGCTCTATTCAGGTGGACCAGCTTCCATCACCCCTGGAAAGAGCCAGGTGACTCCAAAATCAGAACTGTGTCCCTTGAGGATTTCCACCAAGCTTCTGCCAAGGAAGAGTTTTTGTCCAGGACTGTCCCATGGTGACAAGTTCAGGGGGAGGCTAGGGGGCACCTGCCATACCTGAATGGGGGGGGAGGTACCCTGAAGTTTGACTTTTCTTTTATTCCGGGACACTCTTGGTGGCTGACTGAGAGGACAAATCCCTGATTACATATGCAGAGTTTTATTATTGGTCAAATGGTACCATTTTCATTCCACAATTACCTTGAGAGGTTCCCATCATAATCTAATACAGACATGAGTGATTTGGGCAGGGCACAGCCCAGGGGCCTTCAGTCAGTAGCTGGTGGCACCCTCAAGCTTCCTCCTGGAGGAAGGCCACCTGCCGAGCCAGACAGTGAAATCCACCCCCGGGACAGCTGTCACCCAGGATGTTCCCTGCAGGCCTGAGGTGTGGCATCTTCCCTCTGTGGCTAATCTCCAGAGGGCCTCACATACCCTGTGGAGTGTCTCAGCTCTTTCCTCCGTGTAAGCAATTCCCAATTTCAGTTCCCTTAGAGGAGCTGGGAACCAGAGTGTTAGAAACAACTAACGTGGTCTCTGTTCTTCTGTCTGGCCCCTGACTGATCCAGAGTGCTGTCAAAAATATTACCCTGGCCCCAACATTTCATGTCTCCGTCCCTGCTCTACGTGTTCTCTTTAGCAATGATCACGGTCCAACAGACTGTATTTTTCTCTCATTCATTGTCTCCTCCACTAAAACAAGGGCCCAGAGTTTCCTCTTTTCGTTCATCTCTATATCCCTAGTGCCTTATCCCTGGCACACAGAAGGTGCTCGATAAACACTTGTCAGTAAATAAATGTGGAACCTGCTGGCCACTCCATCTTGGACCCAGAGGGGGCCTGGGGCCGTCTGTGCAAATCCCCAGCTGAACGGCCCCTCCGCCTCCAGCCTGCATCCAATGCCCAGCCCTGATCACCCACCCACCGTTAGTCTCCCGACCCCACCATCTGTGTGCTTGCCCGGCGAGCACAAGTGAGCGGGCCCAAGCCAGGCACTCACAGGGGGACACCGAGGGGTCTCCCAGGGCAATACCAGTGGCCTTTGCATCCCTGCCCTGAAGGAGACACACAGAAAGTCACAGAGCAGTGGGACAGGCAAGGCCTGTGGGAGGTGAACAGGGGGCTGCTGGGCGGCTCCCCCACCCAAGGGCCTGATGTACACATGCGTGCAGACATACACACACCTCTACATGCAGGCACACACACGCACACACACACAGAAACCCATCAAGCGCTTTCTCTCTGCTCACCTGTGTCCTCTTCCCTTCTTAGGTGAGCTGGGCTCCACTCCACACACTGGTTTTATCTCTGTCTGCAGTCCCAAGCCCTCCCTGCCCTTGGCTCTGAGAGCAAGTGTCCTCGGGCCCCTCCCAAAGCAGTGACCTCAGCCCTCGGCCTTGTCTGCCTGGAGAAGTGTCTGGGAAGAGTTGGAGGCCCCGGAAATGAACCCGTCCTCCCTCCCAGTAGACCTGGTAGATCTCGTGTTCTGTCCGTGTGTTTGTGTGGCTGAGGAAGGTGTTTAGGTGATGTGTATGTGGTGTGTGACATAAATGTTCACATGTGCATATGTGGTGTGTATTATTGTGTGTTGTGTGTACGTTGTGTATCGTATTGTGTATGCATGTGGCGTGTGTCTGATCTGTGTGTTTGTGTATGGTATATGGTCTGTGTGTCTGTGTGTTTGTGTGTGTGGTGTTATGTCTGATGTGTATGTTTGGGTGGTGTGTATGGTATATGTGTCTGTGTGTGTCTGTGTCTCTGGTGTGTGTGTTTGTGTGGTGTGTATGGTATATGGTCTGTGTGTGTCTGTGTCTCTGGTGTGTGTGTTTGGATGGTGTGTGTGTTTGGGTGGTGTGTGTGTGGGTGGTGTGTATTGTATATGTGTCTGTGTGTGTCTGTGTCTCTGGTGTGTGTGTGGGAGTGGTGTGTGTGGTGTGTGTGTCTGTGTGTGTCTGCGTCTCTGGTGTGTGTGTTTGGATGGTGTGTGTGTTTGGGTGGTGTGTGTGGGGGTGGTGTGTATTGTATATGTGTCTGTGTGTGTCTGTGTCGCTGGGGTGTGTGTTTGGGAGGTGTGTGTGGTGGATGCGTCTGTGTGGGTCTGTGTCTCTGGTGTGTGTGTTTGGATGGTGTGTGTGTTTGGGTGGTGTGTGTGGGGGTGGTGTGTATTGTATATGTGTCTGTGTGTGTCTGTGTCGCTGGGGTGTGTGTTTGGGAGGTGTGTGTGGTGGATGCGTCTGTGTGGGTCTGTGTCTCTGGTGTGTGTGTTTGGATGGTGTGTGTGTTTGGGTGGTGTGTGTGGGGGTGGTGTGTATTGTATATGTGTCTGTGTGTGTCTGTGTCGCTGGGGTGTGTGTTTGGGAGGTGTGTGTGGTGGATGCGTCTGTGTGGGTCTGTGTCTCTGGTGTGTGTGTTTGGATGGTGTGTGTGTTTGGGTGGTGTGTGTGGGGGTGGTGTGTATTGTATATGTGTCTGTGTGTGTCTGTGTCGCTGGGGTGTGTGTTTGGGAGGTGTGTGTGGTGGATGCGTCTGTGTGGGTCTGTGTCTCTGGTGTGTGTGTTTGGATGGTGTGTGTGTTTGGGTGGTGTGTGTGGGGGTGGTGTGTATTGTATATGTGTCTGTGTGTGTCTGTGTCGCTGGGGTGTGTGTTTGGGAGGTGTGTGTGGTGGATGCGTCTGTGTGGGTCTGTGTCTCTGGTGTGTGTGTTTGGATGGTGTGTGTGTTTGGGTGGTGTGTGTGGGGGTGGTGTGTATTGTATATGTGTCTGTGTGTGTCTGTGTCGCTGGGGTGTGTGTTTGGGAGGTGTGTGTGGTGGATGCGTCTGTGTGGGTCTGTGTCTCTGGTGTGTGTGTTTGGATGGTGTGTGTGTTTGGGTGGTGTGTGTGGGGGTGGTGTGTATTGTATATGTGTCTGTGTGTGTCTGTGTCGCTGGGGTGTGTGTTTGGGAGGTGTGTGTGGTGGATGCGTCTGTGTGGGTCTGTGTCTCTGGTGTGTGTGTTTGGATGGTGTGTGTGTTTGGGTGGTGTGTGTGGGGGTGGTGTGTATTGTATATGTGTCTGTGTGTGTCTGTGTCGCTGGGGTGTGTGTTTGGGAGGTGTGTGTGGTGGATGCGTCTGTGTGGGTCTGTGTCTCTGGTGTGTGTGTTTGGATGGTGTGTGTGTTTGGGTGGTGTGTGTGGGGGTGGTGTGTATTGTATATGTGTCTGTGTGTGTCTGTGTCGCTGGGGTGTGTGTTTGGGAGGTGTGTGTGGTGGATGCGTCTGTGTGGGTCTGTGTCTCTGGTGTGTGTGTTTGGATGGTGTGTGTGTTTGGGTGGTGTGTGTGGGGGTGGTGTGTATTGTATATGTGTCTGTGTGTGTCTGTGTCGCTGGGGTGTGTGTTTGGGAGGTGTGTGTGGTGGATGCGTCTGTGTGGGTCTGTGTCTCTGGTGTGTGTGTTTGGATGGTGTGTGTGTTTGGGTGGTGTGTGTGGGGGTGGTGTGTATTGTATATGTGTCTGTGTGTGTCTGTGTCGCTGGGGTGTGTGTTTGGGAGGTGTGTGTGGTGGATGCGTCTGTGTGGGTCTGTGTCTCTGGTGTGTGTGTTTGGATGGTGTGTGTGTTTGGGTGGTGTGTGTGGGGGTGGTGTGTATTGTATATGTGTCTGTGTGTGTCTGTGTCGCTGGGGTGTGTGTTTGGGAGGTGTGTGTGGTGGATGCGTCTGTGTGGGTCTGTGTCTCTGGTGTGTGTGTTTGGATGGTGTGTGTGTTTGGGTGGTGTGTGTGGGGGTGGTGTGTATTGTATATGTGTCTGTGTGTGTCTGTGTCGCTGGGGTGTGTGTTTGGGAGGTGTGTGTGGTGGATGCGTCTGTGTGGGTCTGTGTCTCTGGTGTGTGTGTTTGGATGGTGTGTGTGTTTGGGTGGTGTGTGTGGGGGTGGTGTGTATTGTATATGTGTCTGTGTGTGTCTGTGTCGCTGGGGTGTGTGTTTGGGAGGTGTGTGTGGTGGATGCGTCTGTGTGGGTCTGTGTCTCTGGTGTGTGTGTTTGGATGGTGTGTGTGTTTGGGTGGTGTGTGTGGGGGTGGTGTGTATTGTATATGTGTCTGTGTGTGTCTGTGTCGCTGGGGTGTGTGTTTGGGAGGTGTGTGTGGTGGATGCGTCTGTGTGGGTCTGTGTCTCTGGTGTGTGTGTTTGGATGGTGTGTGTGTTTGGGTGGTGTGTGTGGGGGTGGTGTGTATTGTATATGTGTCTGTGTGTGTCTGTGTCGCTGGGGTGTGTGTTTGGGAGGTGTGTGTGGTGGATGCGTCTGTGTGGGTCTGTGTCTCTGGTGTGTGTGTTTGGATGGTGTGTGTGTTTGGGTGGTGTGTGTGGGGGTGGTGTGTATTGTATATGTGTCTGTGTGTGTCTGTGTCTCTGGTGTGTGTGTTTGGGTGGTGTGTGTGTTTGTGTGGTGTGTGTGGCATGCATAAGTGTGTTTGGACTGATGCACAGAAATATGTGCAATCCCAAGGGGACTCCACTAGGAGAGCCCACCCAACTGAGGGCAGAATTGGGGTCCCAGAGCATCCCCAAATTGTTCAGTGAGTCCTGGAGCAGCTAAAACTGTCATGGTGGTCTGGAGCCACGAAGAGAGCTGTTCTCTAAAACGGAAGGAAAGACACTCCGGGGGGTGTCCGGGACTGTCCCACGGTGGCCAGTTCGGGGGAGGCTAGGGGGCACCTGCCATACCTAAATGGGAGGGTACCCTGAAGGTTGATTTTTCTTTTATATGGACAAACTGGGGTCGCTAAATGGCAGGTGCGGGGTACCACGGGGGTCCTAGAAGAAGATGGTTGTCTAGAAGAAGGGCAAGGCCAAGGAGGCCCACGAGACTCGCACTCAGAGGCACTTCTCCTGGGTTCCCCAGGGTTGGCACACAGCCGTGCTTAGTTCACCACCGGCGTGTCCCCACCTGGCCCTGTGGCACAGACAGTGGGCAGTGCCACCCCGGCTTGCACTGGTGTGTAGGTGAAGGGGGGTGGCAATGGGGAAATGAGGCCTGCCCACAACCCCCTTTGCCGGTCCCCGGGCCAAAGCATCCTTTGGAGGGGATGGTGTCTGGGGGGTGTGCAGCATCCAATGAGGCGGCCCATTGCAGAGCAGAGCACAGGGAAAAATGGACACTTGGGTAAGAAGACGTAAGACCCAGGTCTTGGCTGGCACGTGGAGGCAGGCAGTGGCTTCCCAGGGGACAGCGAGCCAGACGGGAGTGCCGGAAGTGTTGGACAAGGTGACCTCCCCCTGCTGGCACTGGGCTCCCAGCCAGCCCAGGCTAACCCCCGCCAGCCTCCCAGCCCAAGTGGGGCGGCGCCTGAGCCAGACCATCCATGGGGGATGTGGCAAACAATTACTTTCCTTATTGAATATCTGATTAATTATTCAGGAGCTGAATCAATTATTCATAGCTCATTTAAGCGAAGGGGGAAAAGCCACTGCCCCTTGACAGAAGCTTCTCAGCGCCTCCCAAGGCCCTGGGGACTGAGTCATCAGCAGGAGAAACTGTCACAGCAGGAATGTGGCGCTGCTACGGCTGCTACGGCCACAGCCCTCCTCCTACACACGCCATCACTTGTGCGTGCACACACCCGATCGCACTTTCACATACACACTCTCACACAGCGCGCACTAGATGCCAGCCAGGTACAACTGGAGAAACGGTGAGTGGAGACGGTCACATAGATGTGTAGATATATATCTGACCCTGTGAAAAAAGCAAAGAACATGTGATCACACAGAGGAAGAAGCCAGTTCCTGGGTCCATCAGGGCAGGTCCCAGGTAGGAAAGGACGTTTGAGTTCAGTTGACAGAAGACAAGGCAAGGAAGTAGGGAAGAGCATTCCAGGCCAAGGGAACTGCAGGAGCAATAGTATGGGGGTGTGAAAGAACACGGGATGCTCGGGGAACAGGCGGTGGTCCAGAGTGGAGAACTATAGGGATGGTGGAGGGGGTGGGACAGAGACTGCGTGACCCTGAACCTCGGGTTACCCAATGGGAAGCCACTGAAAGTGCGGGGATGCCTGGAGGGATGCAGCTGGAGGGTGTGGAGGTCCACTGGAGGGAAGGGGGTCCCATTCCAGACACTGGTTTACCGACTCCCTCACCCCAGTTTTGTCCAGGTTGTCCCTTGGCAAGAGATGCTTCTAGAGATCATCTTGGCTGGAGTCATGAACCATGAGGCTTTTGTAAGTGGGGTTTCCCAGTCAAAGGGGTGGGCATGGCTCCAGAGAACCTTAGATTTTCAGCGCAGGGAGTGGGACTTACAGACCACTTTTAACAGATGGAGAAAGTGAGGTCCAGATCGGGGAGCTGACTGGCCCTTGGTCACCCAGAGCCAGGCCCAGGACTCCAGCCAGCAGCTCTGAGGCTGAGTGGTAGCAATGCCAACTGGGGGTAGCGGGTGGGGTGTGGGTGCCTCTGGCTGGCTGTCCCACCTCAATCCAGGCCCTCCCTAAGCCTCGGGGGTGTTGTCTGCCCAGGTGCCTCTGCAGAGAGGTCTGAGCAGAAGACAGGCGGGAGCTGTCTCTCCACTGTGTCTTTCTTGGCCTTTAACTTCTCTGTCTTCCTCTCCCTCATTGTCTCTTGCTCGCTCCTGTGCTCCGCGTGTGTGTCTGTGTGTATCCTTCTCCCTCTCTTTGTATGTCTCTCCCTCCTTCTCTCATCATGTCTTTGTCTCTGTCTCTCTCGAGGCCGCTTCTTCTCTCTATAATTCTGTCGCTTTCTCCATCTACTACCCATCTTTGCCTTCTTTGTCTCTCTCCCACTCTCTCCTTTTCTCTTTCTTCTCCTTCCCTTTTCCCCTCTCTACCTCATTTTTCTCTCCCTCGCTTTCTTCTCTCACCTTCTTTCTCTCCATCCCGAGGTCCGTCCATGGCTGGGACCCAGCCCCTTTCTTCCTCCAGCCCCTCAGCCTGACCAGACCCCAGTGCCCCACACCCACTAATCAAATCTGTGACCTGATTCAATTACACCAGAAAAACGCAGACGTGTAACCTTGTTAATATCACGTTTATTAGAGGGAGGGGAGGAGAAAATTAAGATAGACTTCGTGTTGCTGCTAATTAGAAAACTTGAGCCTTTACATCTGCGTAGCACTGAGCAACATGTGGGGGTAACAGATGTGGGCTCATTACACAGCTGCACAGGGGGGCGGCGCGCAGACAATACTCGCAAGCCAGTCTCTTTCCTGAGCGGCAGCCCCCGCCGTGCAGTGACCCCAGGCCTGACGACACCCTCAGAAGCAAGAAGCTCAGGACCTGGGAGGAGAGCTGAGAGCCCAGCCCTGGACTCAGACCTGAATTCAGACCTCCTCATCTCTGCTACATATCGGCTGTGTGACCCTGGGCCCGCCTTTAACCTCTCTGTGTCTTGATTTCCTAATTTACACAGATACTGTTGGCGCCAGCCTCACAGAACCGGGGTAGGGCGAATGAAATAAGGCAAGTGCTGAACGTGATGTCTGCACAAGCTCAGACCTCCCGTGCTGGCTGCGGTGCGAGGGGCCAGTTGTGCTGTCGTAGCCCCAGGGTCTCTGCAGTGTCCAGCCCCATTCCACAGGCCTCCACCTCCCCTAACCTGACAAAGGCCAATAGGAGCTAGGGCTCAGACTACCAGTCCTGGGGGCTGCGTGCATCTGAAATGGCCCCATTTCAGAGCTCTTCGACCTCGGATCCTGGATTTCACTTGTAAGGAAACCATGGAGGAAAGGGAGGATGCAGTGAAATCCCTGCTTCTGGGGGCCAGTTGGGGAAGGGGAGTAGGCCAGAAATAGTGCAGGGACAGGGTTATCAGATTTAGCAAAACAAACAAACAAACCAAAAAAGAAAACAAAAAAACATAATACCAGTTAAATTTGGATTTCAGATAAATAACAAGACACTGTTAAGCGTAACTATGTCCCGTGCAACATTTGGGATATGCTTATGCTAAACGGTGATTCATTGTTTATCTGAAATCAACTTTAACTTGGCATCCTTTATTTTATTCAGCAACACTAAGTGGAGACTCAGGACAAGCTGGACCTGGGAGAGTGCCCAGGGCTCCCAGGAGCCCACTAGACACAGGTAACCAGCCATGGGTGGGGTAGGGGTGGGTGCCAGCCCCAGGAGCAGAGCCTAGGCCCCCTGCCTGCAGTGCTTCTGTCAGAGCTGAGCAGAAAAGGACTCTGGCTCCCACTCACAGCATCCCCAGATCTCTTCCTGGTGATGGGCCCTGGGACCAGGAGAAGCCTACCTTCCACCTGCAAGGCAACCCACAGTCAGAGCCACAGCGGATGAAGCATGAAAGCCCATGAGATGCTGCCTCCTGTCTCCCTCTGCCTCTCCCTGCTTTTATGGCACCCCCTTTGGCCCTGGGTCCCTTGAAGGGGTATCCCTGTAGGCAGCTAGGAGTACAGGCTCTACGGGAGCCAAGGTGGGGTTCCCCATCCCATATCTGCAAGGCTGCACGAAAGGGACTCACAAAAGCAGAGGAAAATCCCTTCAGTGCATCATGAACACCTCAGAGCTGAGGAGACTGAGAGCAGGTGAGAGGCTGGGTCACCTTTTCCCCAGACAGCGCCTTTCAGGCCTCCCAGGTCCTGGCCCACTTGTAGGGTCAGAGCCAAAGGGAACCAGGGGAGGTGAGGGAGACAGAGCGGCCCCGAGGGATGCATGGGTGATCCAGATGGCTGTGTCAGGCACGGGTGCAGAGGCCCAGGCTGAGCTTCCACGGCTGCGTCTGTAACAGGGATGGGGGTAGGGGGGCAGCCTGGGCTAAAGTCTCCCGAGGAGGGGCCACACCACAGCCAGCCCAGGCTGTCCTCACAGCTCCAAAAGGAAGAGCCTGGGACCCTCCCAGAGGCGAGCCCTGCCCTGGGCCCAGGAGGGCCTGCAGAGATTTAGAAATGTGTCCTACCCCAGAGTCTAGCACAAGGTTTCATTTAGCAGACACTTTACAAACATCCATGAGTTCATTTTCCTAACAAGTGTCCTCGCCATCCCCACCCACTGCCAGCATCTAATCTCCAACGTTCCCTGACATGCTCGAGGCCCCAGGAAGCTGACCTCCACCTGCAGCGTCACATCAAGTCCCTTGCCCTCCAGCTGTGGGCTGGTTTCTGGCAACGGAAAACACCTGCATGAGATTAGGGATTCCAGCTGTGGCCGCATCCATTTCTCTATGGCTACCAATCTAGCTGGGGCCCGGAGTAGGGGTTCCAAGACTCTGACCCTCACAGGCCTCTGGAAACACCTTTCCCTCCCTCACCCCTTCACCCTGGTGAGGGAAGAGGGGAAACTGTTTTCTGCTCTTGCTAGCCCATGTGACCACACCATCCCTTACTGCAGGGCTAGGAGTCCAGCTGTCAGGGTTAGACCTTATCTGATCATTGAATAAATGAGACCTCAGCCCCTGGAGCTGGAAAGACTTGAGGCTGAGATTCCACTGCCTTGTGAAACTAGGATAATGCAGGCCCAGACCCCATGCCTCAGAATGAGATTTATAAGGCCCACGACCAAGTCCGAGTTCACTGTTCACTAAGAGAGTCCTGGGAAAACTCCTGGCCAAGGCACGTGGTGAGCTTCAATCATCATTCTAGACCAGTGGTTCTCAGCCAGGGCAATGTTGTCCCATAAGAGACACTTGGCAAAGTCTAGAGATATTTTCGATGATCCAAATTAAGGGATGGGGTGCTCTCGTATCTAGCAGGTAGAAGCCAGCAATGCTGTCAAACATCCTATAATGCACAAGACAGTCCTCTACAACAAAGAACTCTCCAGCCCAAAACGCCTGAGAAACCCAGGTTCCCCCACTCAGAGAACCACAGAATCTCAGGACTTTCAGAGAACCACTGGTCTTATTACAGGTGAAGATACTGAGAACCCAAGAAGACCTGAAAGTCACTGCCCAGTTAGAAGTAGCCAGTATTCAAGTCCAATTTTACCTCTAGAGTAAATATTAGAGTAGATACTAGCCAGTATCCAAGGCCAACCTTTTACATCTAGAGCCTAACACAGAACCTGGTACCTGGACCCAGCCTCTCTCTGTTCCAAGTGGGCTCTCAGCTGGTCCTAAGCTGCCTCCCCAGACCAGGATGAGGTGAGATCTAGGATGGTGGGTCCTAGGGACCTCTTTTCCCTGGAAGATGGGTCCAGAGAGCTTTTCCTTGGTGAGTTCTCCCCTTCCTACAAGTGCTCCTGTCAAGAACACACACTCGTGCACTCATGCACACACACACACACACACACACTTTCAGGCACATGTGTGAGCTGTAGTTGCATCGTCAATAGCCACCAGCTCGTCCACATTCCTCTGTTGGCCTCAAGGGGATCTCATTGGAAATCGCTGCTCTTTTTCTGCTGTCAGAAAGCCTTGTCGAGGGCAAACATTGATCCTATGAGGGTAGAAGTGATTTTTGAAACAGTTCGCAGCCAGTAGTATTTATTCTGGTGAGCTCAGACCGGAACGGGCCATCTTAGGAGAGGTCTAAGAGGGAGCTGCATATGGAGGTGAAGGTTTTGCAGAGTGGTTCTGGAGGTGACCAATGGGGAGCCAGGGCCGTTCCCAGCTGGGACCACAGGCATGGAATCCCATGCTGGGAATAGAGCTGGAGAACAGGAGTGGGGTGAGGACTTGTTTGAGGAGAGTCAGTCCCCAGATGGCCAGAGACAGAGTGAGCCCAGCCCCCACCCACGGGAAAGGAGAAGAAGACCCATGGCTCAGCCTATGGCCAAGAGTGGGACCAGAGTATGAAGGACAGTTGAAGCTTTGGGGGCCATCCGGCATCTGTTCTCCTTTATTGGGATAACCACATCAGGATCTCCTTTCAGGGAACTGTGGTCATCCTCCACTGTCATCACTGGAATCAAAGCCGTAGCACAAATGAGGAGTCTTTTTTTTAATACTTATTTATTTGTTTGGCTGTGTCGGGTCTTAGTCGTGGCATGCTGGATCTTTCGTTGCAGTGCACGGGCTTCTCTCTAGTCGGGGCACACGGACTTAGCTGCCCCATGGCATGTGGGATCTTATTCTCCAACCAGGGATCAAACCTGCATCCCCCGCATTGGAAGGCAGATTCTTAACCACTGGACCACCAGGGAAGTCCCGAGAATTTTTTTTTTGACAGTTGCCAAGGTACAGACGGTGTAAGGAAACAAACAGGCTGATAAGACAGCAGTGGAATGCCATTCCCCTCCTTAGGGCTGAAGGGAGACCTGGGACTGTGGAGAGAGACTGTCCAGCAGGAGACCGAGTCCAGTGGGGACAGTGACCGCCAGAGCCAGTGCAACACCAGAGTGGGAATGGGGTACGGAAGAAAGACCCCAACCTCCCTCTTCTTCTGCCCTCTGATCTCCTCCATTGCTTCCCATTGGCCAAACCCAATGGGAAGCCCACACACAGATCTGGGGGTCAGCTTTCTGGGGCCCAGAGAAGGGCAGAGATAGGAACTGGGGAAACAGAGAGGGCAAATGGAAAATAACCAGCGTACCTGTCCGCTTTGACCGAGAGATGGGCACTAACCCTGAACTAGGCCAATCAAACTTTGCTCCCCCACGACTTTAAATTCCACCAGAAAGAGAAAAAGAAGAAAAAAATCCATTCATTCCCATAATGGTGCCTGTACCACAATCACACCCAAACCTCACAGAGGGGCCACAGTGAAGGAACATCGGACAAAGCCCTCATCCTGTCCCACCCATTCTCCACCTTTAAGACCAGGCAGAGCTTACCAATGAGCCATGGATGTCTCCAAGCATCTCCTGGTGATGGCTTTATAACGGGGTCACCTGGACACCTTAAATCACACTAATAAGCCACAAGAACCCCCATGTAGGGTGCTGGCAGGAGACCATGCCATCACAATGGCCAGAGGGGAGACCTTTTTACTTCTTTTCCCCAGAAACTACTCAATAACTGCTTTTAGCATCTTTTTTCAATAAAAGAGGAATGAAATGTAAGGGGCATATTAACATTGCTCTCATTTTCATTTAGTCCAAATGATTGTGTTAAAAGCTATTAATAAACCACCACGGATGGAGGCCACTGGTGGAGGGATTCATCAGGGAGCAATTGGCAGCCCACAGTGGAGTCTTGCGCCACTGCTGAGGACCCCTCCCTCGTCTCACCTCGCCTCCAAAGCCGTAGGGACCCACCACGTTCCCATGATGCAGGGAAGGGTAGGATGAGGGACTGGAAGCATCTGCTAAGATCTGAGAAAAGGAAAGGATCCCCACACCCACAATGCTCCTCAAACCTGGGAAGAAAGGAGAGCCTGGTTTGGAGTTATACAAATAATTGGCCGGTTCTATCAGTTACCATTAGGAAAAATGGCCACATGGGCCAAGCTGGGTCATCCTGCGTGGTCCTCCCCTGTCTTCCAGGGATACTTCAGATTACACACAATTGTTTGCAACTCAGCAATCAATGCAGAGCTCTCCCGTGCCAACTCTGGTCCACTAGTGGTGGCTGCCTCCATGCACTGTGCTGAAAGGATCCTAAGGCTTTAGTCTCTCACTGGGAAAAGTGGCTTAACTGATTAGTGATGTCTGCCAGGGCAATGATTAGTGGACGGAAGCACGCTTGTCATGTATCCAGCATTCCTGTTGGGAGAGTGACTATGTTCTTTGGTCCATTCACCAGCTGGAGGTGGCTTCCCTTCCAACTATGCTCAACTGAACCTGCCTCCTCTCACCCCCTCCACATGAGTGGCCCATGACGCAAACTAGCATCCGGAACAAAAAGGCCAGTAAATGCCCTGGCTGGACCCCAGAGGCAGGGCTCGCACTAACCCTCACCCCTGTTACCTCACAGTCTGAATTTCACATCCAAGACTTCCACAGACAGCCAGCAGAGCCCTCAACAAGAAGAGATGCCAAAGGATCCCGAAAGGTCCAAAGAGATGTTTCTTTGGATTAGGATCTCCCTAACCAGGGAGACCAGGGCATTTCATGTGTTGTGTTTTGGTTACATCCCTAAGAAGGAGGAAGTAGCCCCTGCCTGCTGCACTCAGACCTCACAGTTCCTGCATCCCTTTCTCCACCCCTCACTCCACTCCTCAAACCAGATTCTAAAACTGAAAGAAGTGCTGGCCACAGACCAAGCCTTGGGGACCATGATGGAAGTAGACAGCCAAGCAGTGTAGTCCTCTGATGGACCCAGCCCCGGATGAACAAGAGCCCCATCCTTGGTTTCTAATAACTCCCACCTCCACCCCATGATTGATGGTGGGCCCATGCGTCATGCCCCCCCTTCTTCTCCCACGGAGGTTTTTCTGTTAGGTTTTGCTAAAGCAACCTGCAAATTAATTTAATATCCTCCTTTGGTTGGGAGCTATGAAACCGGGCTCGGGGCTGATGATGCATGAACCATCGGTGGCAAGTATTTAATCTCTGGACAATGGATAGAGATGTTAGTGCACGCCACACTAAATTCTATTTACGCTGCCTATTAAGGGCAGTCAAGCTGAAGGGAATCGGTGCACATTACAGGCCCTAATGGGAGAGGAAGCTCCACAACAGTACATTAAAGGCGGAAAATGAATTAGGAGAGGACTGCGGAGGAGAAGGCAGGCAGGCCGAGGGGCTGTCTGCAGATAACTCTTCCTGTCAGCCCAGCGCACACACCCAGCCCCACTGCTCAGTTGTGCCAAGGAGAGAAGCCACAGTGGTCCCCCTCAAAGACCTGATCTGGGGCTTCCCTGGTGGCACAGTGGTTGAGAGTCCGCCTGCCAGTGCAGGGGACACAGGTTCGTTCCCCGGTCCGGGAAGATCCCACATGCCGCGGAGCGGCTGGGCCCGTGAGCCATGGCCGCTGAGCCTGCGCGTCCGGAGCCTGTGCTCCGCAACGAGAGAGGCCACAACAGTGAAAAGACCTGATCTGTGGGTACCACCCACCCAGGGCTCAGGGATGTGGGAGCCGCCATCCTGCGGGTGAAGAAAGAAAAGGGGGCTGGAATCATCTCAGGCCACCAACACAGCCACCCTTCCCGTTCCAGGTGGGTCCACTTGGAGGTCTGGGGCACCCTCCATCCCTCCAGGTTCACTGATACTTTGGGTCCTTCCACAGGCAGGAGGAAGCAGGCAGTGGCCGTGGAGAATAACTGCATGCTGCTGCTGCTCTTGCTATGACATTACTGGGCAAACCTTGGGGACGGCGGTTGCTGTGCACGAGAGGAGACCTACAGGGACTTTGGGTGAGTCACGTGACCACTTTGAGCCCAGTTTCCTCTCACTTTCTCAAGTAAGGTGAGGGCTTGAGTCTTCCTGGGCTCACACGGCACCTCGGTCCTCCCCTTTTCTGTCTATCTATTTCCCCTAGAGTGTGTTGTTTCCCCAGAACCCAGCATATAGCTGTGCATAGAGAGGGCATCAGCCAATGCTTGCTTGTTAAAGAAAGAATTTGCCCAAGGTCACCCAGCAGGTGAGCACCTCAGCCAGGATTAGCACTAGATCTGTCTGACTCCCATCACACCTCCATTCTCAACACCCCTCTTGTAAACAGGTGACTCCTGGGGTTCTTGGGACAGAATCTAAGCTGGCCTTCTCTCCCCAAAGCCAGACAGCAGAGCGGGGACCGCAGGGGCTCCCAGCCTCCTTCTTCCTGCAAGGTAGAGAGTGTGGAATGTAATTTAGCCAGCTCAGATGTTGGGGCCTCAGAGAGAGGATATCAGCACGAGGATAATATTTCTGGGCTATCTAGTTAGGGAGAGGTGGCACAGGCTGCCTCTAACAGGATGAAATATTAGGACCCCACCATCATTGGAGGATGCCCACAGCCAGCCAAGCCCTATACCTCGATCAGCTGCAAGATCTCCAGAAAGACATGGGGTACTGGGATGAGGGGTAATGACTCAGGGAACTGCCCAAACTACCAGAAATGGATGGGTAAGCCTTCAGAACAAGCCCCCAGTTCCTGAATATGTCCACAATCCTTAAAGTCAGAGCTTCCTACTCAGAGCTTCCAGAATACACTCTGGCATTTCACACTATACCTCTTCACATGTTGTTTCCTCTATTTGAAATACCCCTTCCCTCACATCTCCTGGCCTATTCCTACCTGTCCATTAGGACTCAAACTTCTCTTCCAAGAAGTCTTCCATGAACCCCAGAGGCTGAGTTAGATGCCCATCACTTACTCTGCCACAGTGTCCTGTGCTACCTTCATTGTAGCACTTACTGTCCTATGTCATTATAGTCAGGACACATCTCTGATTCATTCTGTATGCCCAGTTCCAGGTACTTGGTAGGGCACAGGGAATATTTGTTGAACTGAACTGAAATGACCCACTGATTCTAGCCAGCCATTCTGTGCAGATGTATTATAGCCCCTGTCATGAAGATTACACTTATACAACACCCTAATCATATACAAAAGCATTGGATTATTATAGGCCGTTACATATCACATACATATCACTATCACTAACTGGCTATATTGATCACAAACAGAAAGGATTACATATTAACCATGGGGGAGGGGAGGTGGCAAAGCAGTACTCAGAAGTGAATTTGTAGTTTTGTTTGCATCTTGAAGAGAACAAAGAGGACTGAAAATAAATTATCTTGGATGATTTCTGCGTAAATATGACAGATTAAAAACACATCCAACTTCCGAAACTTTGTTGCTATTACCTTTCCTATTCTCTCTGTCCTTGTGGGTTATGTCTTTTAAGAAACGCCCTTTGCTGTTCTCCTAATGGGGGTTGGGAGGTAATTAGCACCTCTGATGTGGCTACATGGCAGCAATGAGAATGTGCCTTTCAGATCTCCAACTTCAGGGTAATTGATCAACTGCCCCAGTTGCTATACCCACAATCTATCACCACATTCACTCCCAGCCCCCAGATGAACAGAGCAGAAATACTAAGGCAGATCTATTCCTAGAATATGTATATGTGAGACTCCCTTGACAGTTGATTTAGGCTCAAGAACTCCCCTTGGCTTTGCTGAACCTTGGAACTACATAGCATTCTACTGCTTTTATCTGCTCAACCATCCTTCTTTCCCTCTCTCCTCCAAAATGGTTAGAACTGCATCATGGTCTGACAGCCCTCCCAGCCTCCTCCTTCATAGGTGCTTTCACCAATAAATCTCTTGTACCTTTAATCCAATCTTGGTGTCTACTTCTTGAAAGAACCAAACTAACACACTTGAGAAAACTAGATCCTAAGCCAGCAGTGGAGAAAACTGGGAACCAACCTGATTCACCTTGGAATTTCCAGAAGACTTCGGAATTGAAGGCATCAAGTACCACTGTGAGTGGGGAGTGAAAGAATAGCTAAAAGAAGGGGAATCTGTACAAAGCTTAGAAAAGTACCTGGCTAGGAATGTAAAATGGTGCAACCACTATGGAAAACAGTATGGCGGTGTCTCAAAATATTAAACCTAGAACTACTGCATGACCCAACAATCCCACTTCTGAACGTATTTCCAAAGGAATTAAAATCAGGATCTCGAAGAGATATTAGCACTCCCATGCAGCACTAGTCACCATAGTCAAGATATGAAAACAACCTAAACGTCCATCAATGGATGAATGGATTTTTTTAATGTGATGTATACATACAATGGAATATTATTCAACCTTAAAAAAAAAAAAAGATAAACCTGTAATATGCAACAAAATGAATAGACCTTGAGAATATTATGCTAAGTGAAATAAGCTAGCCACAGGACAAATACTGCATGATTCCATTTATATGTGGTATATAAAAAAGCCCAATTCATTGACGCAAAGAATAGAACTGTGGTTGTCAGGGGCTGGAGGAAGAGGGAAATGGGCAGCTGCTAACAAATGGGTATAAAATTTCAGTTGTGCAAGATGAGTTAAGTTCTAGAGATCTGCTGTACAGCATTGCTCCTGCAGGTAACAATACTGTATTGTGCATTTCAAATCTGTTAAGAGGGTAGATCTCATGTCAAGTGTTCTTACCACAATAAAATTGTTTTATTTTAAAACTTAAAAGTACCTGGAACATAGTAGTGGTTATATAAATGTTTGTTGAATAAATATAAATAAAAGTGGTTTAAAATATCTTTAAGTAGCAGTGAGATTCCCTAGAGCTTCTCTTCTACTCTTCCACAAAGAAGCGATTGCCCCTGCCCTATCTCAGCAGATGAATGGAGAGTTTTCCTCCAGAGAGTATAAGACAGAGAATCTCTAGAAAAAGGACACCAGGCACTGCTGAGAGCAAGGTTCCTTACTGAAAATAGGGGGAAAAAAGTGAACTTACACACATTAGATTTTTAGACCTCCCTATGCTGTCCTCCCACTTGGCTCTCGGAACCCTGACAGTCAAAACTTTACCTCCAGGTGGGAGACTGAAAGAATCCCCTCTAGGAGTCTACTCATCCCAAAAAGAGAGACCTAAAAACGATGCCCTCTGAGGCAGCTCTACCAAATAAGCCGCAGATCACCCAATGGAGAAGGTCAGAGACAAGTCCCACCCAGACACTCAAAGTGTCTAGTCAGCTGGTGAGTTCCCCCTTCTTCAATGAGAATAGACAACTAAGGATCAACAGACATCTGAGAAAGGCCCCTAACGTGGAAGATGGAAATAAAAGCAAATACATGCCGTGTGAGAAGCAACTGGAGAAAAGAGAAACTATGCTATTCAAAAAATATATATGTTATCCTATTTATATGAAGTGTCCAGAACAGACAAACAGAGAGAGACAGAAAGTAGATTAGTGATTGCCTAGTCCTGGGTAGAGATGAGAGGTTGAGGGGTGATAAGGGTACAGAGTTTCTCTTGGGGGTGATGAAAATGTTCTAAAATTGATTGTGGGGATGATTGCCCAGCTCTGTGGATATACTAAAAACCCTTGAATTGTATACTTACATGGGTGAATTGTATGTGGTCTGATTTATATCCCAATAAAGCTATTACCAAAAAATTACATATATACTATCTTATATATAATATATACTGAGAGATAAGAAAAGAGTTTGCATCAAACAAATGCAGAATAATATAAAAAGGAACATTCAGAGCACATACAAAAGGGCCTTAGAAATTTAAAATGCAGCAGTTTAAATAAAATACTCAAAAGGAGAGTTTGAATATAAGAGGGATACTCCTCAGAAAATAGAGCAAAAAGACAAAATGGAAAATAGAAAAGACGAGAAAATTAGAGAACCAGCCAAAGATGTCCAGACTCCAAATGATGAGCATTATGAAAAAGCAGGGCAGAGACAATAGAGGAAGAAAGTTACTAAAATTATTCAAGAGAGTTTCTGAGCACTGAAGAATATGAGTTTCCATAGAAAGAGTTTAGAGAAAGGATGAAAATAGTCTCACACCAGACATATTATAATGAAATGTTAAGAAAATATCAGGTCCCTGGATACAAAGAAAAGATCCTTCAAGCTTCTAGAGGGAAAAAAACAAAGCAGATCCAAGAAAGGATCCGAAATCAGGAATGCTTCAGATGCATCAACAACTGGAAGACAATGGGACAGAATGTATTAGTTATCTATTGCGAATAACAAACTAACCCAAAACTTAAAACAACAATAAACATTTATATCTCACACAGTTTCTGTGGCTCAGGAATTTAGTAGTGGATTAGCTGGGTGGTTCTGGCTCAGGGTCTTTCATGAAGTTATAGTCAAAGTGTTGGCCAGAGTCATAGTCATCAGAAGGCTTGACTGGGGCTGGAGGATCTACTTCCAAGATGGCGCACTCACATGTCAGGCCAGCTGATATTGACCACTGGCAGGAGGTCTCAGTTTCTCACCATGTGAACCTCTCCAAAATGCTGCTTGAGTGTCCTCATGACACAGCAGCTAGCTCCCCTCAGAAAGAGTGATCTTAGGATTAGAAGCCACATGTCTTTTATGACTGTCATTTCCATAATATCCCACTGGTTACGAAGATCATCGCTATTAAATGTGGGAAGGGACCATACGGGGCGTGGCTACTAGGAGATGAGAATTATTAGGGGCTGTTTTGGAAGCTGCTTACCAAAGAGTTCCCTCAAAATTATGAAGGAAAATGAATTCCAAGCAAAAAAAAATATTGCTACCAGCCAAATATTCATCAAGTCCGAGAATAAAATAAGGATATTGTCAGACATGAGAAGTCTTTGTTTTTTTGCCTCTCATGTATCTTTTGTTAAGACACAGCTAGAGAAGATGTTCCACCAAAATGAGTATATAAACCAAGAAAGAGGAAGACAAGATTCAGAAAAGGGGATATCCAACCCAGGAGTGAATGACAAGGAATCCCCAGTAGGATGGGGAAGGGAGAGCCCAGGATGACAGTTGTGTGTCAGGCTTAGAAGACATCCAGGCCAGATGCGATCAAGGCAGAGCCTTGATCAAGAGAGACATCTTCCAGAAGGAGACTGATAGAATATCTGTCTGTTTGAGTGTCTTCATAGGTGATTTAAGCAATTAGTAAGGAACTAGTGTTGAACCAAAGATGAACACATAGCAAACCAAGCCTCAAAAAGACCAAGACAAATATTAACTCCAGCGAAATTAAAAGCTTTGTGGGGAAGAAGCAGTAATAATAGTTTACTACCTAGCTCAGACCTGAAGAGTGTTTACATAGCCATAATAATGTAAATATTAAATATCAATTGTAACACAATTAAGATATATCTATGCTGGCAGAGGGGCAGGTGAGAAGTATGTACGAGTGTGGAAGGAACGGGTAGAGGAAAGAAAGTCAAATCTTCACCTTCCATGGTGAGAAATCAAGATATAATGCCTACACCTGAAAAAGCAAGAAGTACACGTTTTGTAGAGACACCAAGGTAAATATCTCAATCTGTTGAAAGAGGGGAAGCTGGTTGCCTCTACGGGAGGGAACATGGGAGAGAAACTGCTGGAGGGGTTTGCAGCACACCTTGTAGAACTTCTTGACTCTTTAAGTACAGGTAAAACCTGGACCAAAAGAATTAAAACTAAAGAGAAAACTGAAACTACTTTCAGAAAAATAACAACAAACCGTATCACAAAAAATCGAGACACAAAAGTAAAACTTGTTCATGGACACCTCCTCTTCCTATACTCTCCCCTCGACAGTTCTTCATTTCATTTCCCCCTCCATCAACCAAGCTTTGAAGTAAGACAGACTGGGATTCAGAGCATGACTTGGCCACTAACTCACTGTGTATTTGTGTATTGTTGGGTTAGGGCAGTTCAGTCCTATTTTCTTAATATATATTTTTTCCTTGTACTTAGAGAGAAATACATAAACATATATTTTTCTATATATGTATGTAATATATATGTATATAATATATATGTATGTATTAAGAAAATAGACCTGCCCAAACATAAGAATGTATATATTTATGTATATATTATATAGAAAGAAAATGTAATAAATTTATAAATATATTCTATATATACTATGTATAACCATATATATATATAACTTTATATACATATATAAACGTGTACACAGGTTTTCAACTATATGGTTGAAAGTGCCCCTAACCCCAAAGTTGTTCACGGTGAACTGTATTTGGAGATAGGGCTTTCAGTAGGTAATTAAGGTTAAATGAGATCATAAAAGTAGGGCCCTGATCCAATAGGATTAGTGTCCTCATAAGAAGAGACCCCAGAGAACTCGTTCTGTCTCTCTCTACACACATGCAGTATAAAAAAGGAGATCCTTAGATTGAAGAAATCTGGAGTCATCTACCCTTACATGTTAAATGTGAGGAAGCAATGATAATATCAACATGTGCTGAGATTTTATCCTGTACACTTTGCATACATTTTCTCACCTGATGTTCAGCAAGACGTTATGAGATTGCCACCATCATTATCTCCATTTCACAGGTGAAGAACTGGGGCCTCAGAGATTAAGTAACTTGACTAAGGCCATGCAATGAGTTAGAGGCAGGGAAGGAATTCATGACAATCATAACATGGTAAGAGGTGTCCAAGTGAGAAATCTTACTATCCTGAGACCACAGTGCTGGAGGCCATATGTAGGTCCTTCATGACAGTCCCATCTGAGCCAAGCCTCCAGCCACTCCAGCCCAGGCACCAGACGTGGGAGTAAAGAAGCTATCTTGGAAGTGGATCCCCCAGCCCTGGACAAGTCATCCCAATTGAAGCCCCAGATATCAGGGAGCAGAAAAGAGCTGTCCCCACTGTGTCCTTCCAGAATTCCTGACCCACGGAACCTGTGAGCTGAATCAAAGGGTGGGTGTTGGACACCAGGAAGTTTGGGGTAAGACTCAGCAATGAAAGCACAAGCAGCGGGGATGGTGGTGGTGGGATGAACTGGGAGATTGGAATTGACATATATACGCTAATATGTATAAAATAGGTAACTAATAAGAACCTGCTGTACAAAAAAATAAAATTCAAAAAAACATTGAGCTTCCATAGAGAAAACAATGAATAACACAAAAGATAATTTAGACATAGAAGAAAGGAGAAAGTAAATAAAGGAGAGAGTAAAAAAGATGGAGCAAATATGTTTTTCCAGTGATCAAGGGCTTGAACTTTAGGTAATTTTTATAAGATGTTAGCAATAATTGCTTAAAGAAAACAGATCAAAGTATTATTTCAAATTGAATTCATGGAAAAGCAAAATGCCTTCTATCCGATTCTAATATTTTAATTGACTTTGCCTTTAAATAAAATGTTATTAAAATTTTTTTAAAAAAAAAAGAAAGAAAGAAAGCACGAGTAGCATCATAGGAAGAGGGACCGATCAAAGCCAAAAGAAAATTTATGACATCCTCCTGGGTCTGTGTGGCTGTGAGGCTCTGACCAATCTGCCATGTAAAATCAGGGGCACTGAAATGTAAGAGGCTGTGGAGCCCTGTGCTGTGCCTCTGTCCTCATCGAGGGGAAGGGCTAGCTGTCTCAGGAAGCCAGCGCTCTCTTGGAACTGAATTCAGGCTCCTTTTGATGTAGACAACTCTAGAACATCCCAGGGTGACCCAGGTGAGGGCAGCAGGCATCCCGGAATCAAGCCGCGGGGGGCAGCAGCAGCTCCGCAAGGCCTAGCTCTCCCTGGCTCCCAGGTGGCCTCATCCTCAGGCGGTTTCTCCCCACTTCCATGACCCTAGCCTAGCCTACCCTTGACCTTCAGTGCTGACCTCACTGCCTCATGCTCCCAACTCCCCTCACTCTTCTGGGAAACTAGTAAATCTAGAAAGGCCCTGGTCATTTGGACCTTGTCATCCCTGCAGCCATTTCTTTCAGGACTTGGCTCCAAGTGTCCTCCTCTCTGAAGCCCTTCCTCACAGCCCCCAGGGAAACAACCATTCCTCACCTTGCACCCCCGGCTTTCCATCCATCATAGAAATGCAATGTTGAATGAATGCAATTCAACAAATATGTATTGAGCATCAACTATGGGACAGGCACCATGCTGGGCACTGGGAGTGGAGCAGTGACCAATCATGGTCCCCACCCCTATAAGGACAGACTCTGACAATAAACATATTATTACATAGAGTGTGAACACACTAACGCCATCAAGTCCTCCATGCTGTCAGCCACCCGAGGGGGTCATAAGTAGCTACAGGGGTCAGGGAGAATACCCTGATCTGATGAAGGGACTTCTGAGACCTACACAGTGGGGAGTGAGAAGCATGGAAAGTGTTCCAAGTGGGAAGGACATCTTGTTCAAAGACCTGAAGTTTCTTTGTTTTTTTTTTTAATCTGACTGGTTCGCAAAAGAAAGAAATTGGTCCCAAAGTATGCAATTGAGAGAGTTAACAAAGGGGGCTACGGGGCTCAGTGGGGTCTCGTAGACCTTGGGAAGGACTTTTGTCTTTACCTAAAGGAAGTTGAAAGCCACTGGAGAATTTTAAGCAAGGGAGCGACAGAGGTACATTTCAGAAAGATCATGCGGGGTTCTGTGTGGAGAGAGAATTATAGGACCAAGAGTGCCAGTAAAGAGATCCAAAAGATGGTGATCGAGGTCTTCCAGGAGAGAGGTGGTGGTGGGCAGCAGCAGGGTCGCTGGAGGAGATGGAGAGACGTGGGCAAAGGCAAGGCATTTAGGTGGCATTTAGGTGGCATTCCGCCTTAAAGGTGGAAGAGATGATGGACATGAGGTTGGGGGAGGTGAAGTGGAGGAAGATGAAAAATAATGATGGAAGTTTCCAGCTTGGGCCTTAAAGGGGATGGAGTGCTTTCCCTGAAATTCCCTTCAAATAACTTATGGGCATTATTGTTTCACTAAACTGGGGTATTCCCACCCACAAGGCCTGGCCTAGAGAGACAGGGAAGGGACAAAATGGGGAGGGAGAAAAGAATGCACCAGGATGAGGTTCCTGTCTTTGAACCCCCTCCCCGCCCTGTCCCACTTCCAACCACCCATGGCCTATTCCTTCAAGGACAACCTCTGTCACAGCTGCTGGCAGCTCCCAACCACCAGCTGTAGCCCCACTGCTAGAAACTAAGCTGTAGTGTTTACGGGACTTAATTAACAAAATCACTCATCATCCCAGGAACTCACTGACTATCTGGACGTGACAACAGTTGAAATAAATTAGCCCAGTGCCTAGTGAGGTCATCTTCAATCCAGTCTGGGGTCCTAGTTTACCCCAGACCCCCTGGCCCTCCTCTGGTGCCTCCCCTTCAAGCTCCAGTCCCCAGGAGTCCTTGCAATTAATAGCTAATTAACAAACAAAACAAACCTACCAGGTGGAACAACAGAAAGACATTCTCAGCCCACAAAAGCAAGTCATTACATGGTGTGGGCAGGTCTGGAAAAAAAAAATCACTCATGAGATAAATCAATGGCTCTCCCCAGTCTTGAGGGTCTGTTAGGGTGGAGGAAGGCTCCTCAAGCTCAGGAAAGTGATTTAAAGGAAAAATTAAGCCTCACCCATTTCCTCTACAGCTAATCGCAAACCAAGACATTACGAAGTCTTCATTTTTCCAGGCTTGCTGTAGTCACTTTAAGGATGAAGGCAAAGGGTTTACTTCAACAATACTTCTTGTGCGCCTATCATGAAACGGGGGCTAGAGAACAAAGCAGGACAGATGTGACCCCTGCTCTCACCCATCTTTATATTCCAGTGGTTTGGAGACAAACAATAATCAAGAAAACAAGCAAGATCTTTCAGAGAGTGGTAAGAACTATGAAGATGATGTGATGAGGAATACTGGCCTAGGGGCTACTTCACAGGTAGGATGGTCAGAGAGGGTTCTCCAAAGAGATGACACTTGAACCAAGCCAGGCATGCTAGGAGCAGAGGGAAGAGCGTGTGTGACAGGGGGTACAGCTAGTGCAAAGGTCCTCAGGTGGGAAAGATGTCAGCAGGGGGAACAGAGAGAAGGCCAGTGTGGCTAGACATAGAGAGTGAAGAGGAAAGTGGGTAGTGGGTAAGTTTGAAGAGACAGGATCTGGTTGGGCCATATAGGCCACCATAAAGGGTATATTTTTATTCTGAAGGAACTGGAAACTTAGAGGGGTTTAATCAGGGAGCAACATGATAGGCAGAAATATAAGTGGAGGGTACAGCACACACTCAGGGCCTTTCACATCCCTCCACGTTAACTCCTGCCTGACCCTTAAAGTCTCTAGTGTGTCCCAGGCCTTCGTGAATTATGACCGAGTATTCATTTCCAATAGGCATCGCTGTCACCTCCTGCTCAAAATTTACTCATTCCACAGGTGGAGAAACTGAGACATGGCCTCTTAGTGAGTACTTTCCCAGTATGAACCAGGGCTTTACATGCACGGTCTCATAGAAGGTTCACAACAGTCCAATGAGGTGGGTGGTATTGTCTCAGTTTAACACATGAGGAAACTGAGGCACAGAGAGAGAAGTTAAGTAAGTTACCTAAGAAATTAGAAAGTACTGGAGCTGGGATTCAGACGCAGGAAGTCTGAGTCCAGAGCCCAGTTCTGACCCTACACCATATAGGCTTCATGGATTAAATCCCTTCCCTGAGATTTCGGAGCCCACTCAGGCCTGGAATTCAAGTCTCTTCATGGTCACCTGCATGCACCTGTCCAAGATAAGCCTCCCATGTGTCAGGAATCCACCTCTGAGTGTCACAGGGTGGCTGTGAGGGTTAAATAAGGGACGTATGCAAAGAAGCCAACACAGAGCCCGGCGTGACGCCTCGCATTTAGCAGGAACTCCATAGTTTTTTCTTTTTTTTTTTTAAGAAAAGAAAAACACTTCTACTAATGTTAAAGTGAAGCCCCATTTTCTCTGAATTGAATGTGGGAGACTGGGCTGGGAGGAAGGGAGCCTATTCTCTAGTGTGGACCAGCAGAACATACCCATCCACAAAGATAGACCTTACTTTAACAAATGTTTTAAAGACTTGTTTTTAAACATGTATGCTTAATTTCATGAGTCAGTTGGAAACTGATATTTTTTTAAAACCTTTAAACAGGGTCTCTTGTAGTATCTTAAAACTCCAGGGGGCCAAGCATTATGGTACAGCCAAGTTATTGCCCTCTGGGACCAGAGAGCAAGTGTCCTTCCCACCCCCATCTGTGAGGCAATGCTGGCCCGTGACCTTGGAGAAGCAGAGAGCAGCTCTTAAGGAGCAGCGAGAGGCTCTCTCACTCTGCTAGAAATGTCTTGACTGAGAGCCTGACGGCTTGGTGAGACTCACGCCACCAATGCGGTCCAGAGAGAAAAAGAGGAAAAGCTAGGCTCCCAGGGTTCACGACTGAGAGCGGGGCAACAGCCGGGCATGAGATGGCTCTTATGTGTCTGGCTCACGGGTTTGCAGAAAAGTCAAGAATCTTCCTGCCAACCTGGCAAAATGAAGAGGTCTGTTTTCTGTCATTTGAAGGCTCTTCTTGCTCATGTGATGAGTCCCGATTAAATTGGCACATCCCTCACCTTCCTCCTCCCCTCTGCCCTCCTCCTCCTTCCTTTCACCCCCATCTCTGGGCTCCATTCCCTTCCAGACCCTGCCATCCGGCCCCTGCCTCAATGTCTCCTTAAAAGGTCCTTTGGGGGCTGAACCAGTGCCTGGGTCAGTGGCAGAAGGCACAAGAGGCCACCAGCCCGACTCCCCTACCTCGAGGACAAGTCAGGGACTGTCCCCATATGCAAAACAGCAGGCTTCTGAATTCATAATTGGACGTTCCATAATGTAATTATGAAAGATGAAATGCTCCTCTCAATGAGAAGGCTGTAAATAGAATAATTAATTTTGTGTTTGCTTGAACAATTCTGTATTATGGACCTTACAGTGGAACTGAAATTAATTAAGCGCACCGGGATTTATGGAGGAGGTGAAGAGAGAGGGAAAAAAAGGATTAATCCGAAGTAAAAGATAGATGAGTCTGGGAGTATAATGATGTGTTAGCCTGGGGTATTCTTTAACAAATTTACCAGGCACATTCTGGGTACCAAAGACATGTGCTGACAGAATTATCTCAACTAATACAGCTGCTGGTCAAAAAGCCAGTGAGCCGGAGGTGGATGGATTGGGACAGCAGGGTCCCTGAGGAGAACTAGAGACAGGGACAATTTTTGACCTGGCCAGGAGGGGATATGAGCAGAGCGGAAAGAGGGGCACCTAAAGCAGAAGACACCCCACCCACAGCAGTGCAGGGGACAGTAGAAAGGTCTTAGGGGTCCCAGAGAGGGAAATCAGGAAGGCCGGAATGCAGGGCCTAACCAAAGAAGGTCCTCGGCATCCCCAGGGCCCCTAGGTATGTTCATTCCTGCTCAGGTGTACTGGGTGGGCACCTGAATGTTATTCACAATATTTCCTAGAACGAGTTGTTTGCATATGCGTCTCTTCCACTGACCACAAGTTCCCTAAAGGCTGTGATGCAGTGCCTACCTTGATACATGAATGGAGAAAGAATGAACTTGCCTAGTGAGCTTAGGGATGAGGCTGAATTCCACTTCGACAGAGGCCCGGCAGGTTAGGTGGTGATTTGACTGTTGATTAATGAATTGATTGGTCTTCAAAATGTCACCTGTGTGTCAGGCCACATGTTATGGGACAGTTTTCTAATTACTCTTTGGAACCCCTGGGTTGCTCAGGGGCTGGAGAGGGAGGAAGGAGGTCCGTTACCCAGCTCCTGGTTCTAGACATGTGGCAAATGGTATTTTCCAAAACTAGCTCCAGCAGTATTGCCGGTCCCACATGCTCTTCTAGTCCATCTTCTCCCCTTGAACCCAGACAGGAAGGGACATTCTGGGCCAGGTCATAAAAGGCATCGTGGCTTCTGCCTGCCTCTCTTTCTCTTTGGGTGCCTGCTGTTTGAACCCAACCTCCATGCTCCTCCAACTCTCCCTCCATGAGGAAGCCCAAACTAGCTCACAGGGAGAGACCGCATGGTGAAGAACTGAGGCCCCCAACTAAAAGCCACCATCAACTACCAGACATGAGAGTGAATGACCTTTCAGCCTCCAGCCCCAGCCTTCAAGTCTCCCAACAGGTATTGTGGAATAGAAGCAATCTATCCCCTCTGTGCCCTGCCCAAATTCCTGACTCACAAAAACCGTGAGACATAATAAATGATTACTGTGTTTTAAGCCACTACTTTTGGGGATGATTTGTTACACAGCAGTAGATAACTAGAACAGGCCTCCACTTAACCAGAGTGGCATGCACTTTTATCTGCTCTTTATTTCAGAATCCCAAATCAGATTTTTCCTTTTAGAAAAAAAGAGGGTCTGTGGCTACAAAGGTTTGAAAACACACTGGTCTGATGGGGAAAAAAAATGTACACACACACACACACACACACACACACACTAGTTTGGCATCTCACAGACCTGGGTTGAAGCCCAGCTCTGAGCTTCCCAGCTGCATGACCTTGCACTACTCCTGTCACCACTCTAAACTTCCCTCTCTTCATAGATAAAATGGGGGGATGACAGTAATTCACAGAGTTATTGGGAGGATTTTAAGAGAACTATGAAAGTAACCAGCCCTGAAGCCAAGAAAGTGTTCCAGTTAAGAGTAATGCTCCAGAGTCAGATGGACCCAGGCTCAGATTCCAGCCTGGTGCCCTCTGGTTTTGTAATTATATACAATTCACTTCTCTGGACCTCAGTTTGCCATCGCACAATGGGAATAATAACTGCACCCAGCTCTTGGTCTAATGCAGGCAAAATGCACATGGTAAGTGCTCGGTAAACAGCAGCCTGTCATCTGATTGATGCTCATCAACTCGAGTTCCCTCTTCTTCCTTCCCTGAGCCCAAACAGGCATCAAAGCAGCCACTAGTGCCTCTCAAATGCCTGTCTTTGAACAGCCAGATGTGAGGACTCAATGACTCTCCCAGGAAGCCTGAGCATCCCTGACCCTGTGTCGAGGCAGACGTGTGGGACCGAGCAGCGGGGGCAGTTCTGGGCAATAGACACCTGTTCCTACTCCAACATGTGTCCTCTGCAAGCACTAAGACAGTAAATGGGAACCTCAGTGCATCTACCCCAACTGTGTCTTGAAGCTGTTTGTCACACCACAGCCTCACGGCCCACAAGCTAAGTGATCTCATAGGGGCCCAAGCCAGACAAGCGGAGGCCGGTCCCGGGCTGCGTTTGCATCTGGGCTGCAGCAAGGTTCCAAACCACCAGGCAAGTTCCTCCTGTCCTGGACCGTGACGCCAGGTGAGCATCGTGTTGCAGGTTCCCACCCCCTGGGGTGGTATTAAGCAGGCATTTAGATACCTGGCGTGGAGAAGGGTGATGGATGGCTTTATTAACCCACTGAGCGAGGCTGCTGACAGTGAAGGACTCTCCTGTCAGAAGAAGCATCCCTTGCCTGCGGGCTTCCTCAGCAGCCTGCCTGACAGCCTGAGCCCCTGACGGATGGGCAGCTCCTACGAGAACCAACGGGAGAGCAGTGTGGGGACAGGCCAGCATCCCCCCAAATGACAAGCCTCCTTCCAGGCTTCATCACCATAAAGCTGAGTACCACCAAGTCACCTGGTCCTGAAGACCAGGGTCTCCCGACCTTAATGTCTGAATCGAGTATTAGAAAGCAGCAGTCACCTTGTTTTCCATGAAAAAGATGCCCCCTGGAGTTGTGCGATGCAGCAGCCCTGCTGGCATTTCTAAATGGCATCCTAACTGAGCTAAGCGCCTATGCCACTGACCTCTCCCCACAAGCTCTGGATAATCTCAATACTATCTTGGGTACCCACTTTGTAGATGAGGAAACTCAGGCTCAGAGAGGTGACTTGACAGACCCAAGGTCCTACAGTGGGATCAGAACCCAGATCCACCCAACTCCTCGAGTCCCTCAGAGGAGAGAACAAAAGTGAGGAATGTTCTGCCCACTCCTATTTCTCCAGAGCCCCCAGGAACCCCTCCAGCCTCCAAGACCCCCCTTGCCCTAGGCACAACTCGCTCTGAGGCTCCCTCAGGGTCCCAGTGAACTGGCATCTCCCCGCCCAGGCCGGCATCTCTCATCACTGCTGTTCCCGGTCCTTTCCGCACGTGTCTGGACTCCAGCAACAGCTCTAGCTTCCCCACTCCAACTACCTCCACACGGGCAAAACCAGAATGGTCCTTCTGTAAAACCCAAATCCATCCTACCCCACCCTCTGACACAGCAGGGCCTTCCCCAGCCCCAAAGTACAGCTCAAACCCCTCAGCCAACCCAATATCCTTCACAAACGTGGCCTGCCCCTTCCCAGCCCAGCTCCTGCCCTGACACCTCACCACGTCCCAGTCACAATGACCCTCAGGCCACTTCTCACATTCAGGTGGGCCCCTCAGACCCTCCCCTCCACTCAGAAGGCCCTTCTCCTTCGGCACCTGCCCTACCCGTTCACCTTTCTGACCCAGCTCCCCTCCCCTGGACTCCCACCCACCCAGGCACTTCTCTTCCTGCAGGACTCCATATTGTGTCTGCACTTCCCTTCATCACACCCCTCAACATGCACGGTCACTCCCTCGCATCACCCATCACCTCCCCACTTTTCTGTGAGTCCTCCAAGGACAAGGACAATGTCTTTTTTTGAATTAACTTTTTTGGAGTAGAGTTGATTTACAATGTTGTGTTAGCTTCAGGTGTACAGAAAAGTGAATCCGTTATACATATACATATATCCACTCTTTTTCAGATTCTTTTCCCATACAGGGCATTACAGAGTACTGAGTAGAGTTCCCTGTGCTATACAGTAGGTTCTTATTAGTTACCTATTTTATATACAGTAATGTGTATATGTCAATCCCAATCTCCCACTTTATTCCTCCCCCCCACTTTCCCCCTTGGTAACCGTAAATTTGTTTTCTACCTCTGTGACTCTATTTCTATTTTGTATATAAGTTCCTTTGTACCATTTTTTTAGATTCCACATATAAGCAATATCATATGATATTTGTCTTTCTCTGTCTGACTTACTTGATTCAGTATAACAATCTCTAGGTCCATCCATGTGGCTGCAAATGGCATTATTTTGTTCTTTTTTATGGCTGAGTAATATAAAGACAGTGTCTTATTCTCCATTCCACCACCCATGAGCAACTAGATACTCAGGTTAGAACAATCGTGATTTACTATTACAATTATTGTTTCAAATAAAGTCTCTGCTCCTGGCAGGACAGCTCCAGAGCAAGCCTGGCTGGCCTCTGCCACCTCCTTCAGCCTCATCTCACCCCAAAGCCTCTCTTGCCATGTTCCAGCCATGCTGTTCTGCTTCTAGTTTCTTGACTCTATCCAGTTCGCTCCCACTTTAGAGCTCAGCAAGCACATGCTCTCCACCTGGAGGGCCTCTCTCTTCTGCCTCTCTCTTCACTTGGCTAACTCCTATTTATCCTGCCTAGCTCAGCTGAAATGTCACACCCTCAGAGGGGCCTCCCGTGACCACAGGGTTTAAATCAAGTGCCTTATTCTACATGACCAGGATAGGCTGCAACAGCTTGATTGCATCAGTGTCCCAATGCTTCATCATCTTCTCTCTCCCTTCATCCATAGCTTTTGCCTATGGTTCTGCAGCCGCTCTCACTAAAGAGGTGACATCTGTTTCCCCACCATCGAATTCTAGGCTGGCCTTGGGACTTACTTTAGCCAGTAAAATAAAGCAGAAGCGAGGCATAAACATTATGTATTTTCACTTACCCTCTTGCTCATCTACCTTCATCATGAGAATGTACCCAAGCTGGAGATAAGATATGTGGACAGAAAGGAGCCGCCCCTGTCACCCCAGGTTATACCAGCCAGATCAGCCAACCCACAGCCAACCACCTGGTACAGGAGTGACTGAGGCAAGACCAGAAGAACAACCACTCTGAGCTCTAGTTAACTGCAGACTCATGAGCTAGCTAAATGCTCATTGTTTTAAGACACCAAATTTTGGGATGATTTGTTACCCAGCACTTTGTGGCAATTGAAAACTGATATCTGAAATTTCCCTTCCTAGCAGGTCACAATTATGACTATGTATTTATTTGTGCATTTATCTTATAAACGTTTTTTCTCCATTAGACTATGAGCTTCATGTTGGGGTGTAGCATGTCTATCTTTTACATGACTGAATTCCTTGGTCTGACGTAGTATCTGGCATATAGGAGGCGCTCCAAAAAAATTTACTGAGTAAATTAATTGAGTTGAATAGGAGAATAAATGAATGCCCCCCATTCACTCCTCCTGTGGCCCTTTTTCTTCCACTTCCCTAACAGCCAAGCCAGAGCTGCTTTCCAAAGCAACTCACAGCAGAAGGATTAAATCAGAGCAGATGATACTTCACCCTTGAGCCCATCAGCCAAGAGAACCTGAATCCCTGTGAGCCAATTAGAGCCTCTGACACAAGCTTTTATGATTCTGAAAGTAATGCCCATTTGTGAGAGGGCTCCCTGGAACACCTCGTTTTAGTCTTGGCAGCCACCCTATGCCACCAGCTCCAGGGAGTGGAGGGAGGGGAGCTCAGGCAGCACGTACTTCCTCCCCTTCAACCATTAAACTAGGGGCATAGGGGAGCGAAGCACTCCTTTCCCATCCTCTCAAAGCTGGTATGTAGTGTACCCCTCTCAGGAAGGCTTGTGCAATACCTTCTCCTACATTGTCATCAGAGGTCAACCCCTTCCCTTCTGCCACGTCCACTGAGAAGCTGGTCTCTGCAATCCAAACCACCTTCCTCCCTTCCAGATCTCTTTTGCAATGTTCAGAGATCTTACATTGAATGATAAGGCATCTCTTTTCATGAATGTCCCCCCACTCCTTTGGCTACAGTTTTAAGTCCTCCATATAAGCTATTCTGGAAATGGACTGGCCCAGTATTGTTCTCCTGGCACCTGTACAATCAAGCAGGGATCAACAAAGAAAAAAGCAATTTCATTTATTCTTCTTATTCTCTTATTTATGGATATATTCAACAATTATTTTATTAAACACCTACTATGTGCCATGTTCTAGGGATACAATGGTACGTGAGAAAGATACGGGCCACCATGAAGTTTATAATCTAGTGGAGGAAGCAGGCAATGAACAAACAAGCAAATTTTTAAAAGGAAATATCAGATAATAAAGGAATTAAATTTAAATAAGGTAACATAATAGACAGGACAGAATAGAAAAATAAAATCCAGGTCAGCTGCAGAGACAATAGCAAATCCATAACCCACTTGGAAAGTCTGTTTGGCAGAATTTTTATCTTCATAAGCCAAAGAGAGAACGGAGTTTGCCGGTGAACCCAAAAGGAAATTACGCTTTCACTCAACATACATTTACAGAGCTCCTACTGTGTGCCTGGCTGCTATAAAGTAGCAATGTTAAAACTTGACTGAATGTCTTCTGGCTCCAAATGAGGAAGGAAGAAAGAGAATAAAGGGAAATTAGCATTTACTGAGGACTTACTGTGTGTCAGAGCTGTGGGATTTCACTCAATCTTCATAAGGCATCAGGGAGGTAGTGACTAAGGTAATTCCCATTTTTCCACAGCTCAGGAGTCATCCCCACAACATTTAGAAAGTGATACAGCTGAGATTTGGACCTATGCGGGTGTGGCTCCTTTCCCCACAGCACGTTCCTTCCCCAGCCTCTTTTTAATTGAATCAAATCATCAGAATGAAAATCTTTATTTTTACCAGAATGTGAGAGCTTTATTCCAAGAAGAATTTATTAACAATACTAAAATAGATGATCGGGCTTCCCTGGTGGTGCAGTGGTTGAGAGTCCGCCTGCCGATGCAGGGGACACGGGTTTGTGCCCCGGTCCGGGAAGATCCCACATGCCGCGGAGTGGCTGGGCCTGTGAGCCGTGGCCTCTGAGCCTGCGCATCCGGAGCCTGTACTCCGCAGCGGGAGAGGCCACAACAGTGAGAGGCCCGCGCACGCCCCCCCCCAAAAAAATAGACGATCGCTCTTAAGAGTTAAAGGAGTTCTCCACGCCCCTCTCCATCACCCAGCCAAATGCCCCCCCACGCAGTTTCCTCTTCCCCCGACAATATCTAGTCCTCAGGTATGACCAGTCTAGACGCCTTGCCAAATGTCCCCAATCAAGGAGCCAAAGTACATCTTCTACGGGGCACCTGCCTGAGTCTTTGGGGCAAATATTTTTTATGCAATGATTCGTGCCATAAAGACAGCAGGATTAAAATATCTTTTACAAAATGCATTAATTCCCAGGCAAAGATAAAAATTCCATTTGACTCAAATAGATTTTCCATGGTGAGTTAGCACTGCAATGAGGGTAATGAATGGGGGAGGCGGAGGCTTCTGTCTCATAAATCAAAGGGGAGGTGGACAGGGGGAATGGAGTTGATGCAGGAGGGGAGAAGTGCTAGTGAAATCTCAACCTGTGAGAGTGACGCTCCCACCCCTTCCCCCAGTTCTTAATGATCTCATCAGGGGTCCAAGATCAATTCCCAGCCTTGTTCATCTATCCCCTTCTGCATTCATTATTTTAATAGCATCCACATAGGGCCATTCAACATTTGTATCAGGCAAACGTTAATGGGAAGTTTGTTTGGGAAGCTCGAGAATCAAGGAGAAGCAAGCCTCCATGGTTGGGGCCAGGACAGCCGAAAAGCGAGCAAATGTGGAGATTAGAGAAATATGAGAGGAAGAAAATGACAACCAATGGTTCTGTCCAAATCAGACCAATGTGACTGAGTTTCGCCTTCTCCCTACCGGGCCCCTCCAGCCCCCAGAACTCTTAGCAAACAAATGAGCATAAAACTTAGCCATGTGGGTTTGAATAAAAGGAGTCCAGATCTTTGAGCTGGATCAAAAAAACTGTCATTCTAGTTCACCCCACAAATATTTCCCAGATGCTCATCTGAGCCAAGCACTGAGCTAGGCTTGAGGAATGAAGTGTGAATGAAACCAGGCTGGCCCTTAAGGAGCTCCAGTCTAGATAAATGGAGAAGCAGCTTCAGTTCAGGGCAATAAATGTTATGCTAGAAAGAAGCAAGGGAGGGCATGGTCAGGGGCTTCCAAGAGGCAGTGATCTTGAGATGCTTGAGATGAAACTTGAAGGTCAATGGGAATTTCCCAAGCCCCACTAGGGTAGATGCACTTTCTGGGCAGAGAGAGCAGCACATGGAAATGCATGTGTGAGACAGGCTGGTGTGTTTGGGACCTGCAGGAACGTTGGGAGTCCTGGAAGACACAGAACTGGCAAGAGGGTGGGAGAAACTGAAGAAGTTGACCAGAACGTTGTGTGCCAGGCTGTGGGATAAGGCTTCACCCTGTAGGTCCAATAGTGCTTCAAGCAGAGTAGAGACATAAAAAAAGAACTGTGTGTTGAGAAGCCTCGTACAAAATACATGAAAGGACAGAGATTCAAGACAGGAGGCAGTTGGGACACTTTCAATATTCCTCTTGGGAGAGGATGAGAGCTAAACTAAGACAGTGGCTGAAAGATGAGAGAGGAGGGGTGAAGCCCAGGGGTATTCTGGAGGGAGATCTGAAAGTCAGGCCCCACTTGTGCTCTGGCACTCCTCTCTGACCCCCAGGCATCCAGAGGATGAGAAAAAACAGAAAAAAGGAGGGGCTGAGGAGTTGAGTCAATGAGCCTGGGGCTGGAAGCTGAGTCCTAGGAGGAGTGGTTGAAGAAATGAGGGGCATGACAGACATTTTCAAAGCTCCTTGGGCTTTTGCCTTAGAGTTCCCTCAGAAGCAGAATTGAAGACAAGGACTTAGATGCAGGTAGTTTACTTGGGAGGTGATCCCTGAAAGGAAGATTCGGGAGAGTAAAGCACAGGAGGATGGAAAGCCAGTATGAGGTGGGTTTGGTTAAGCTGGTTACCCCTGTGGGCAAATGGGGCTCATTCCCACTGGGGACCCTCTGGGGATGGTGAGAAAGTACCTCAGACCTGTCCCTCCAGAGAACAGGAAGCTGGGTATCTACCCACCGACTCCTGTGGGTTGCCCCCAGTGGTGTTCTCTCTCTTATGCTTGCAGGCTGCACCTGGGCAGGGAATGAGGAGACCCTCCCCTACTCCCCCCACCCCAGGCTTTGGAGAAAGGCCTGAAACCGGAGAGCTGGGAGACACGGTGAGCACTGAAAATGGGACTTTCTCGACAAATACCATATGATATCACATATGTGTGGAATCTAAAATATGGCGTACATGGGGATTTCCCTGACAGTCCAGTGGTTAAAACTCCACGCTTCTGCTGCTGGGGGCACAGGTTCGATCCCTGGTGAGGGAACTAAGATCCTTCATGCTATGTGGCACAGCCAAAGAAAGTAAATAAAATATGACAAACGCAAACTTATTTATGAAACCGAAGCAGACTCACAGACATGGAAAAAATTTATGGTTACAAAAGGGGAAAGGGGGTGAGGAGGGATAAATTAGGAGTTTGGGATTAGCAGATACAAACTACTATATATAAAATAGATAAACAACAAGGTCCTGCTGTATATCACAGGGAACTATATTCAATATCCTCTAATAAACCATAATGGAAAAGAATACAAAAAGAATGTGTATATATATATGTATAACTGAATCACTGTGCTGTACACCAGAAACTAACACAACCTTGTAACTATACGTCAGTAAAAAAGGGGTGGGTGAGGGACTTTCTCCACATGCATGGAAACCTCCCACAATATATACAGCTCAAGTCAGAGATGGGATGAAGGGGTATATCATGGCATCAATGGCATCTGTCACAGCTGTCCACAGGCAGAGGGAGCAAACCAGTCAGGAATGGACCCAGAGGTAGAGTCAAGAGCCTCATTCACCATCTCAAACCTGGAGAAGGCAGAGGCGGTGTCGAATGCCCTTATTGCAATGCATGGCACTCTACAACAAGGCATCCCTATGCCATCAATAACAAGAGCTACAATTTATTGCATGTGGATTGGCTGCCAGGTACAGGAGTAAGTGCTTTCCACACATTATCTCACTTAATTCTAAAACAATCTTAAGAGGAAGGTCCTATTGTAATTCCCATTCTATAGAGGAAGAAATCAATGCTTAGTGTGGAATATGTTATTTATCCAAGGTCCCCAGACTAAAAAGGGAAGGAGCTAGGACTGGAACCAGGTCTCTTTAACCCCAGCCCCACAGCCCCATGTTCCTCCTTCAAGGGCACTTTATCCGCGTTATTGGACAATTGGTGAGATTTGGATAAGGTTTGTAGATTAGATGATGTACTGCATGAATGCTAATTTCCTGGTTTTGAAAGTTCTACTGCGATTATGGTTATATGAGAATTTCCTCGTCTTTAGGAAATACGCACTGATATGTTGAAAGCAAAGGGACATCATGTCCACAACTTACGTCAGACAATTCAGGGAAAAAGTTATATGTTTATATACACACACACACACACACACACACAATGATAAAATAAATGTGGTTAAAGGTTAACTGTGAGGGAATTTGGGTTAAAAAGTATACAGCAATTATTTGAATTATTTTTATAACTTTCCTGTAAATATGAGATCATTTCAAAATGTTTAAAGTTTTAAAAAATCACCTAATCCCATGGAGACTCATCTGTCTTATTCTTCTAAAGAAGGATTAAAACAAATTTCAGTCCATTGCAATGAGCAACAAAAAAAAAGTTATTACTACACAGGAAATGCCTTTGAAGAACTTATCAGAAAAGGGTCTTGGCCCTGAAGGGTCTCTTGGATATTTGGATATTTTCTTCTCCTCAGGATCTTAAACTCCTTTGGTGGTTAAGCCTTGGGAATCAATGCTGACATCATGTCCCTGGCGGGGCAGGAAACAGAGTTGGCAGGCTTGCCAGGCATGGCCATTGGGAGAACAGAATTTCAACCCACCCTTTCCTGCCTGTCCCATGCATGGGCACTTCAGCTCTTGGAATCTTGTCTCCTGTGGATCTCAAGGCTAAACTTGGCCTCAAGGTTTCCCAGGTATGGTTTCAAAGGGATGTTAATGCTGAAAATGGCAGAATGCCAAGGGTTTGGAAAAGGGGCAGAAAGGGAATTATGGCTGGAGGGCATTGGGGGTGGAGAGATGGGTTCCAGCCCTGACTTCACCAAGTGGACAATTCCCTCAGATTCTCTCAGCCTCATTTTCCTCATCTGTGACAGGAGGAATCATAATACCTCGCTCACAGCCATCATTTACTCATGCACTCGCTCAACAGCATTTACTGAGGACCGTCTGTGAGCCAGATACTGGGCAAGACACTGGGAGTAGAAAAGTTAATTGAGAAGGCATGGTCACCCCCTCCTAGAAGTTACCATCCAGAGGGAGGTGATGGACAACAAGCAAGCAGATAATTGATATCCTTACAGATTGTGATAAGTGCTGTGGATGAAACAGACTGTGACAAAGTATAAGGGGATGACGACCTACTTGGTCAGGGAAGGCTTCACTGACGAGGTGACGCTTTACAGAGACTTGAAGGCTGAGGTACCAGCCGGGCAAGAAGACATTCTTGAGATAATTAGAAATGATCCGGAAATGATCGTGAGATGATTAGCACCCCTTCCTTCCTCTTTTCCCCTTCCTTCCACCTTCATCCAATGCAGGCAGCTATTCACAGAGGGGCAAGACCTCTTTGTGCAAAAGGTCAGCAGCTCCCTGGGCAGGTTGGGCTGGGCCCTCTGCAGGGACCTCCTCCTCCTCTGTCCCCCCGCACACAGGACCTGTGCCCGAATTCAGAGAGAAAAATGTGAAACTCCCTTATCGGATGGTTGATACTGCCAGTTCCCAGTGGTGACACTGGGAGGGTGTCAAGTAAACTGCCTTTATACTCACCCCTCCCACGCCACAGGCAAGGGCACCTCTCTGAAGTCCCTCCAAGCGACTGACGGAGTCATTGGATAAATACCTCACCCCTGGGGTAGAGTCAGTCTGAGGTGTACCCTATGCTAACTCAGCACAGTGGGACTGAACCCCAGTCACCCAGCTCATGAATGCTTCCTGTACGAACCTCCTTCCCTTCCCTGTCTCACCTCCCCACTCCCACTACTGTCTGCTGGGATCACCTCCCAAATAAACGATCTGCATTCACATTCTGGTCTCAGGATCCACCTCAGAGGGAAGCCAACATTACATAGTACCCAAAGATTATTCAGTAATCTAAATGGGATTGTGAGCTATTAACTTTGTGTGCTGCTTAAGGGCTGGGCCAACCTGTCTTTTAGTTCGTATCTGTATCCCCAGCCAACATCTCACCTAGGGCCTGGGACAGAAAAGATGCACAATAAGTGAATTGTGACCTCGCAGAACTAGGCAAGTCCCTGCAAGGGCAGACGCTGGGCCCAACCCTTCTTAGAAGAGCCCTGGGGGATGTTTGCCAGCCTCCCCTCACCACCCCAGGGTCTCAGACACCTGGCCTAGGCATGAAGATGACCCCACTAAGGAGACCAAAGTGAGAGACACTGCCAAAAACCGGAAGAGTGACGTGGATGGGCAGCACAGATCTGCAGAGGCGCCCGGCTCCACCGGGCATGGCTCACCACGGTGAGCGTGCAAGCAGCCACAACACGGGGGCCATCGCAGTTAGTTCGGGAAAGGTACAAGAGCATGACAAATATATGTAATTTGAAAATTGGCCAGTCTTTTGCAATAATTTAGAGGCACTAGTTAGGAGCAATAGAAACCCCCCAATTACTAATGTTTAAGGCTGGCACTGTGGCTGGCTGAATATTTCATGCATAAATGAACTTGCACTAGGCCACCCGCTGCTTCTGATGAGGCTCTTGCGAGCTTTATTGCCCGGCGCCCAGCAGGGTCCCGCCAATGGGCCCCATGACGGATGATGCATCGTTTTGCGGCTTAAATAATGCAGTGCGGGGACAGGCTCAGTGCTGGTGCACTTTATTTACATATCAATTGAGTGACCACTCTGAATATGAAGAAATATGAGAGGGAAAGTCGCTGGCACTGAATATTTCATGGCTATGAGCCCCGCAGGAAGCGAATGTCCCCAGCCCAGAGCTGGGCCTGGCCACGTGGGCTAGGGAGCACAGGCATTAATAGTCTGGGAGACGAGGCAAGAAGAGTCTCCCCAGCCAGGAGGGGAGCTGCTAACTGGAATTGATGAGCCCCCCTATCATCTGGACACAGCCCACCACTGCTTTTTCAAGTCAGCAGAATCTCTGCTTCCTGCCTCTACCTTCTGGTTCCTGGAAACTTCTACAGAGAGGGAGTTGGTTCAAGCCATCACACACTGACTTCCCAAGCCATGGGGATGGAACAGAAGTAAGCAGGGGGTGGGAAATGTCATGGTCCACTCAGGAAGGCCCTCGCCCTTTCTGAGGCTACACAGGAAGATGAATCAGGAGACCCAGCCCAGCCCCTTCTCCCTCAGAAATGCCTCTGGGAACTCCCACTCCTGCAATCATTCACTTACCAATCATCTTATGATTCTCCACCATGTGCCAGGCTCCGTGTTAAGTGCTGAGGATACAGCTGTGAAAAAGACACAGCCTCTGCCCTCACGGAGTTCACAGTCAAGCACGAAAGACAGAAAACAAAATGGAAAATTATATTGATGGGATGTATTAGCTGTCTATTACTACTTCACAAATGACCCTCAAAACTTAATGGCCTAAAACAATAAGCATTTATTATCAATCACAGTTTCTGTAGGTCAGGAATATGGGAGTGGTTTAGTTGTGTGGTTTTCACTCAGGATTTCTCGTGAGGTTGCAGTCAAGATTTCATTAGGGCTAAAGAATCCAATTCTAAGGTGACACTCTCATGTGTGTGGAAAGATGGTGCTGGCTGTTGGCAGGAGGCCTCAGTTCCTCTCCAAATTGATCTCTCCATAAGGCTGCTTGAGTCCCCTGACAACATGGCAGCTGGCTTTACCCAGAGTGAGTAACTCAAGAGAATAAAATGGAAATGGCAATGTCTTTTATGACCCACCCTCAGAGGTTGCAAACCATCATTCCACCATATTCTATTGGTCACAGAATAAACCCTGATACAATGTGGGAGGGCTACACAAAGGCATGGATACCAAGAGGCAGGGATCATTGGGGGCCATCTTGGAGGATGGTTACCACTTAAGGGCAGATGAAAGCATAAAGAGGGGCAGCTGGTCTGCTACAAGGGAATCTGGTAAGGCTTTCTAGAGGCAATGACATGTGGTTAGAGACTTAAAAGACAAAGTTCTCTCAGCAAAGAGGAAGAGAGAAAAGCATTCAGCAGAGGGAACAGCCTATGCAATGACCCAGAGCCAGGGGGATGGGGAACCCAGGGAACTCAAACACAAAGTTCAGTTTGGCTGGAGCTCAAAGGGCATTGAATACCAGGCTTCATCTTGAGGGACCTGGGGAGACTTCAATGGGTTTAAGACTCCCCTCTGGGTGTGGTGGGCCCCCAAGTCTGCTGCATCCAAGCAATGGTGGTGAGTCTGGGTGGGGTTGAGAAGTTGCTCTGGAGACATGGGGACAGAACCCTGAGTCAGCCCCAGGATATAACATACTCTAGAGGATCCAGCTTAGGGCTAGAGTTAAGTTAGATGTAGGATTAGAACTGGAGAATTGGACAGAGGTACTGTTTCAAATGCCAGCCCCTCCCCACCATTCACTTGCTGGCTGTGTGATCCCTGGGCAAGTCACTAACAGTGGGCCTCGGTTTTCTCATCTCTAAAATGAGGATAATAGTAGCACCTACTTCATAAGGTTGTTGTAGATGTTGATTGAGAAAAGGCATCTGGCACGTAGTATCCACTCAGTAAATTCTTGTGGAGTGAATTAGGCCTTCACTGTGTCTATTACCAAAAGCAAGTTCGTGTGCCCAACGCACAGTGAGGCCAAACAATACCGAAACATAGGAGTCTGGAGCAGAGGAAGGTTCATTGCAGGGCCATGCAAGGAGAATTTGTGGCTCATGCCCCCTAAAAAAACCAGAACTCTCTCCAAAGGGTTTCAGCAAAGCATTTTTAAAGGCAAAGTGAGGGATGCATGTAGTTGGTTGCTGCAAACTTCTTGGTGTAGGAATCCTTTGCAGCTGTCCGTGTAGGTCAGGTCACGATGTTCCTGTAAACCTCCAACAACACAAATGTTCTTCTCTGTTCTGCAACTTTTTATCTCTATATGAATAGAAAAGTGTTATACCCTTAAAGGTCAGAGCCTTGAGGATGGGCTCTCCTGTATATTTCAGGCTACAGGCAACATTCTTAACTCGAAACAAAAGCAATAGATGCAAAGGCTAAAGTAAAGGAAACAGACCTAATATGGAGTCTGATTTGTTCTTCCCTATTACACGTCAAAGTCCTTCTCTCGAGGACCTACACCGCCCCCGACACACACCTCTCCCCACCACCAACTTTCTCCCCAGATTTTAAACATGACCCAATATTCTGCGCCTAAAAGTCTTGCTGCCAGGCTCCCCCACCAAATCAGATGTCCCCAGGAGTGGTCAAAGCCAGACTAACACCCTGCTTTTGGACTGACCACACCCCAACAGGGCTGTGCTCAGCTAGGTGAGTTTTCTGACTTCCTTATGCTCTTTATTCTGTCAGTTTCCTTCATAGCAATTAACACGACTTGGGAGTTACTAGTTAGTTGTGTAATTATATGGATTTTGCTGTTGTTTTGCATTGTTTTATATTTTGCTCTTACCCTTCATCTACCCACCAGAATTAAAGCTCCATGAGGTCAGGAACCTGTCTGCCTTGTTTATTTCTGTAGCCCTAGTGCCGGCACAGCAATTGACAACAAAGCCTAGCAGATGAAAGTGGAGAGTCTGGGCCAGACTGCCTGGGTTTGAATTCCAGCACTGATATTCTCTGGCCGAATAGCTTTGGATAATAGAACGACATGATTTTTCCCTCTGTAAAGTGGGGCCAATAATAGTACTCATTAGGAGAATTAAATTATAGTATATGTAGAGCACTCAAGAACAGTTTTGGAACATAATAAGTGCTATACAAGGATTTGTTTTCTACATGGATATAGATAGATGGAGAGAGAGAGAGAGAGAGATACAATAGTAGATGCTCAATAAATATTTGATCAATTAATAATGTGCTGAGTTTAAGAGAGGGACAAAGTCTTAATTGGAACAGAGTGTGAGATAGGGCTGAAGACCCTCACAATGATAAGTTCCTTGATCTGAACAAAGAAACCTTAAACTTGGAAATCTTAGAATTTGGTGGCCATGGGGAAGGGCAGCTGCAAGCATAGGCCTGGTGGGATGGGACAGGAGCCAAAACAGAGCCTCGGTGGAGCCTCCACCTGAGATTGCCAGCCTTTGTACAGCTAAATCATACATTATTGATTTGTCAAGCGTATTTGCATATAAATAAGCGTGATCATTCATGGAGGCCCAAACAGCACCACCTCCCCTCAGTGCCATGATTGTAGATGGATGGCCCTAGTTAGACACGAGCCAGGGACGCTGCTACTACCCCTGCCACCAAGTGAGTGGCTGATTTAAAACATTTATTGGAGCATGTATGTGTGACAGCCTAGTGGTGAGTTTGGGATAACTAGTCTAAAAGACAAGATAAACGACTCTTAAAACTGGTATTGTGACGAAGATGTCACCCCCCTCATCCCCCTCCCCCTCCCACCAGCTCAGTCCTGGTGCCAAAAATATAGCGGATGATAATTAACTGGGAAATGTTCACAGGCGGGATTATGTTTCAAGTGCATTTTCCGAAGGACTTTAGATTTTTACACCCAAGTTGATTGTGTTCCCCTCCCCCTGGTGATTAGACCGGAAGGGGGTGTTTCAACTAGAAGAAAAAGCTGGGGATGCAGGGGGTGGTCAGACAGGCCCAGACAAGGTCTCCAATGCCAGGCAAGCAGGTGGCTGCAGCCTTCCCCGAGCTTGAAAGGAGACAGATCTGCAGGGTGAAGCATGTTGACCCGGGGAAATTATGCCTGCCACGTTAATTCATTCCACATGAGAGATCGGCAGGGAGCTTGGAGGCTGGCATCGGCCCCCTCTGATGGATCAAGGGACCCAGCTGCTCAGCTGTATACAACACTAGAGTCTCATCATTGCAGGGAAACATACTGCTTGCTAACATTTCATTTTAATTGTCCTAAATTACACTTACAGCCTGGTGGGGCCAGTCAGCAAATATCAAACATTACCTTGAAGATCAGCTTGGCCTAGAGAGGATCCTGTGGTCCCAGGTCTGGGGCTTCAGTGCTGTGCCTTTTTGTTCCTGCCGCCCACCTCCCTACTTCCAAGAAAGGGGTGAGAGCTGCCCTGTGACCTCCAGCCCATCCTATCAGCAGGTTTGAGGACTTCTTTTCTGAGATTTAAGATATGAGAGGGCCCTTTGGGATTTGCATGGGGCCCTCGAAGAAGAATCCAAAAGGGAGGCAACATGGCAGAGTCTGCGGTCAACAGAATAATGGGAACCCCCCAAAGATATCCATCCTAATCCCCAAAACCCTACATGACAAAAGGGATTTTGCAGCTATGATTAAAGATATTGAGACGGGGAGATTATCCTGGATCACCCAATGTAATCATAGTGGTTCTTATAACAGCGGCAGGAGTATCAGAGAGAGAGAAAGATTTGAAGATATTACCCTGTTGGCATTGAAGATGGAGGAGGGACCACAATCCAAGGAATGCAGGCAGCCTCTGAAAGCTGGAAAAGGCCAGGAAACAGATTCTCCCCTAGAGCCTCCAAAAGGATGCAGCCCTGCCAACACCTTGATATTATCCCAGTAAGACCCATTTCAGACCTCTGACCTTCAGAACTGTAAAATAATAAGTCTGTGTTGTTTTAAGCCACTAAATAATTTTGTTACAGCAGCCATAGGAAACTGATACAGAGTCCCAGGTGTTCTCATCTTGGCCTCACCACGTCCTGCTGTGTAACTTTGGGTAAGTGACTGAACTTCTCTCAGCCTCAATTTCTTCATCTCTAAAAGAGGGATACTAGAACCTGCTTCCTGGGGTCGTTGCAAATATTAAGTGAATAAATACCTGAAGAGGACTTAGCTCAGTGTGCAGAGTATAATATGAGCTCAATAAAAAACACTGACTCTTGTAACTGTGGTGTCACTATTTTCCCTCACTGCTTGTTCTCCCCCAGACTTTGTCACTGAGAATAAAGTTGATAAGAAGATGCATATCACCAAACTAAAGATCGATTTATTGATCGCCTTCTTTATGCAAACTACTATGCCAGGAACTGGGAATAAAATAGCAAAGCAAACAGAGACCCAGCCCCTACCCTCATGGAGTTAATAAGATAGCAGGGGAGATGGACCAGATTAGATCATTCAATTATATTATATATCGTAATATTATAATTATATGTTAGATTTATATTGAATAATCTCCCAAACAGGTGCAGAGATTTAGAAGTGTGAAGAAGTGTTTAAAAGATGTGTCCCAGGGCTTCCCTGGTGGCGCAGTGGTTGAGAATCTGCCTGCCACTGCAGGGGACACGGGTTCGAGCCCTGGTCTCAGAAGGTCCCACGTGCTGCGGAGCAACTAGGCCCGTGAGCCACAGCTACTGAGCCTGCGCGTCTGGAGCCTGTGCTCCGCAACAAGAGAGGCCGCGATAGTGAGAGGCCTGTGCACCACGATGAAGAGTGGCCCCCGCTTGCCACAACTAGAGAGAGCCCTCGCACAGAAAATGAAGACCCAACACAGCCAAAAATTAATTAATTATTTTTTTTAAATTCCTCCATAAAAATACCACTAAGCTTTAAAAAAAAAAGATGTGTCCCATCAGGGAGGTCAAGGAAGACTTCCCAGAGGAAGCTGATGGGGTTTGAGCATATTTGGTCCTTTGAGACCACAAGAGCATGGACCCCTCTGAGCTGCAGTAGGAAGGATTCTGCCTATATCCTCAGGATCATTCTAAGGCCTCTGGGGTATCTGGGAGGAGTCAGGTCCAAGCTGAAGGCCTATAGGTGCCCACCATGGTGGATCCTGGGAAAGTAGAAAGGCCCTGGCCACAGGTAGCCCAAATAGGAGGTGGCCTGATCACAAGTAGCCTTGAGCTCTTTGGGGATGACTCTATCTCTAGGATGCTGGACCCCTATTTGACTCTATATATCAAGCCATATCTTGTCCTTAGGCCCTAACCCTGAATGCACAGGCCCTAGACTGGCCCACAAACATCCAGGCCTGCCATAGTCATCTTGGGGTAGAACCATCCTCCAGGCCATCCCTGGGCTCAGCCTGCCTTTAAGGAGGTCATGTCAACAGACTTGCCTTGCTTTGGAAAGTATCCTCAATCTCCTAATATGACTTGATCTCTTGGAAATTTAAAATCTCACCTACTGCTTTCATAACATAAACTATAAGAAGTAAAGCTAACCAAAATGCCCTGGCTAGTGAAGATGTCTAGAAGACAGTAATGCTCAATAGGAAAGAAGAGAGCATAGTCCCTCAAGGATGTGTCATCATCTCTGAGCTGGAGTGAGAGGAGATTTGTGTACTTATCAAAGGAGGCATGAATTTAAAATCATGTGCAGTCTTTCAGTATAGCCTTTCAAGGAGATTCTGTGCCTGCCATGTCCTTGTATCAGCCAGCTACTGCTGTGTAACAAACACCCTCAAAAATCTCAGAGGCATACAATAATAATCATTTATGTTTCACTTATGGGCCTACAGATCATCTGGGATCTGGCTTCTCTAGGCTGCAATTGGCTGGGCTGGTTTCCAGGCCAGAGATTAGATTCTGCCGACATTCCATTGACCAAAGTCAAGCCCAAAGTCAAGGAATAAAGAAATGTATTCCACCCTTCATGAATCCAAAGCAAGGCCTATGGCAAAGTCCAATTCAATGGAGAAGATAACTATACTCCTTCCATGGACATGGGAGGGAAGAAGGGAATGAGAAAAAATTTGCCTGACCACCATGAAACTGATCATATACTCCAAAACTCTGTCTGGGGATGCTGGAATGCTCCTCTTATGTCCCTCCCCTCACTCCATGCATAAGAATCTAGGCCTCAGACTTCATTCTGTGTATACACTAGCCTTTCTGCATACCATCTGATTCCCATGATGACCCAAGTTGGCCACGTCCCAAAGCCCCTGGTCAGTACTTGTTTCCAGGCTTGGAAAGTTATCACATAAAATCTCAGGCCTGATCTGGGATTCCATACACATAGTAGGTGTGCAAGAATAATTTATTGAATGAATGAATGAATAGATCAATCAATTAATCAATCCCAAGCCTACCCTTTGAACACTATTCATTGGCCTGTTGGATGCCCTGTACATAAACTCAAACCCTCCACCACTCCTGCCGTATACACAGCTTGGCCAGGGATATGCTCCAGAATGCACCCATCCAAACAATGACTGTACAAGCTCCAGACCCTCTCTTTCTCAGCTTTCACAACACTGGCGATGTAGTTGGCAGAAATTCCAAAACAGCCTACAAATGTGGATGTTGGAGACTACATCCCTGGAATATTTTGCAAAAAAGCAGATATCGTGACAAACAATTGGAAACGTGGTGCTTCTATCTGCACTTTCAGTAGCTGTTCATATGTTCACATCAAAACAGTTGAAAATGTATAATTAAAACTCTGTTTCAAAATGCAGAGAACATGTAAAAATAATTTATCCGTTCACAGATGAAAAACAAAAACAAATAAGTGTGAGCCGTGGAAAAAAAGAAAAGAAAGCAAACCCCATCAGGACGCAGACTCCAATGGATAGTGACTAGAATGAGTGTCCTAGTACACACATGCCCCACATCCCCCAGTAAGGAATCCAAAGGGTCTAGGCTGAACCTGAAGACTTTTCAATCCACCCAATTTGATGCTTCAGTTTTTCAGTATGAGAAGAATTGTGGGAACAAACCTCGAGTGACTATTTGGTGAAAAGCCCTATGCATGGGGCTCAGACCCAGATGAATGGGATGAAGAGCCAATCTTGAAGTCCAACAGTAGAGATAAACAAGCACCAGGGGAAAAATATTAAACTGTAAGTGTTTGCAACCTCCCCACCCAGACTGCTAAAGAGAAGCTTATCCTTGTCTATTCTGACCCTCTTCCTCCTCTGCCATCTGGGAGATTCTGAGTTTGCCAGTAGTTTCCCCGGGATTCCTTTTTCACTCCCATTTGGGAAAATGTAAGGAAAAACCACTTAGGAGGGGGAAAGGACTTGAAAGAGAAAGAGAATTAACAAGGAAATCAAGAGCCAAGAGTGATTTGGCTTAGAGGGACTTTTAGTTGGGAGTTAATTATGAGGGCAGCTATGACGGGAGGGAGACGTTGAAAGCCAGAGGAATGAGGAAAGAGAATTTTAAGTGCTGCTGTGAATTAGGATTTGGACCTTCTGTGGCATTCATTGAGAGACACCAATAAAAGATTTAAATTGCTTTAAATTCCTTTGACTGCTGTATGTGATTCTTTAAATGCAACTCCAGGCTGAGACTGGGTCATGTGGGACCTTGGTTTTATTTGGGTTATATGAGTAAATATGCATTTCGTACACCCTGTGGAACAAGCTCCAATAAAGGTGTGTATACAGCATTTGGAGAATATAAAGAAGGGGGCATCCCAGGAGAGGAAGCCAGGCTTCCCAGAGGGGATAATGTTTGAGTTGGATCCAGAAGGATATGTTCACCTTATAGGCATGAATTTCAAGGGCATTCCTGGTAGGGGAAATAATATGTGCAAAGATATAGGGTGTTTAGGGTAATGCAAAAAGTCTAGTGGGATGAAGAAGCAGTCAAAAACTCAGTGGGTAGGGTTTCCCTGGTGGCACAGTGGTTGAGAGTCCGCCTGCCAATGCAGGGGATGCGGTTACGTGCCCCGGTCCGGGAAGATCCCACGTGCCACGGAGCGGCTGGACCTGTGAGCCATGGCCTCTGAGCCTGCGCGTCTGGAGCCTGTGCTCCGCAACGGGAGAGGCCACAACAGTGAGAGGCCTGCGTACCACACACACACACAAAAAAAACTCAGTGGGTAGACAGGGGCCACATGGTAAAAACGAACGACCTCGAATGTCATTAGGAGAAGCTCAGCCTTTATCCTGTGGTCAACAGACAGCCATGATTTTGAGCAATGGAAGTGGTACGTCTCTAGGGTCACATACACTCAACCCTCTTGCCAGGGAGGCTGCAGCCCCTAAAGCAACCTACCCTCTCTCTCCTGGACTCCCTCCTCAGAAGAGTAACCAGGGGAAATGGAATCTGGCCTCAAGCTGACTCCAGAGGTTACACAGGCACTTGCAAGAAGTTCACAGTTCCCAGTGAAGAGAAAAATGCACTCAGGAAAATAAAAAAAGGCATTTGTCATCTGAATTCATGTGCAGAGAACACATGTCTTTCCAATGAGCATGTTTCACAAACTTGTTTAAATGGAAATGGACTTGATTTCAATGGCAATGCAGTCTTGGTGGCAATCTGATGTTTTATTTTATTGTTTGCAATCAGTGACAAGTGAGGAAAATATCCAAATCATGCCACATCCTTACAGGGTGTGTGTTATCCAAGTACTTGGCTCTGGTGCGAGGATGGGGGTTGAGGGATGCAGCCATGAAGAGCTTGAGCGCTCAGAAAAGAGGCTGAAAGACATGGTGTCGTCAAGCTCTTAACAAAAGCAGAGGTGTTCTTTAAAGTCAAGAAGTACGTACACACACCCATAAACACACACACATGCACACACATATCCATAAACATGCACACGTACCCATAAACACACACATACTCATAAATACACACACACAGAGACATACACACACACACACACACATACCCATAAACATGCACACGTACCCATAAACACACACATACTCATAAATACACACACAGAGACATAACACACCCATAAACACACACCTGCCCCTAAACACACACACACACACACACAGCTTGCTCACTTACCTTATCTTTCTCCAGGTCTCAGGTTAAAGGTTGCCTCCTCACAGGTGGTTTCCCTGATGCCCTGGACCTTTAGGTTCCATTGTATACACCGTACAGCACCCTGTCCTATTCACAGTTAAATAAGTGAGGAGGAGGGAGGGCTGAAGGAAAGGTGGAGATAGAGAAAAAGAAGTAAGCCTGAGAGTGCAAGGTCAAGACAGAAAGGGACTCAGAGAAAAGGGGACAGAGGGAGAAGGAGAGAAAGACTTCACAGTAAACCAAGGGCAAGGCAATGATCACAGTAAGCTTTTCCTCATCCTCTGCCATCTGTGCGTCCACAATTGCTTCCTCTCTGGGATGGCACTAGACTTGCAGAGCCTTCCAGCTCTAAGTGTGGGACAGCATCTACCTCATCACATGTCATCTTTATATCAACCCCAAGTGACGGGGGCCATCACAGTCTTATTTCACAGGCAGGGACACTGAGGCTTAGCAAATGTATCTAAGTTGCCCAGAGCTACATCATTAGTGAGTGGCCAGTGGCCCTCTAGGAGGGAGCTGGCCCGATGTGGGCTGGGGCGCAAAGTTGATGTTCAGTAAACATTTACTGAAGGAGTGGGATTCACTTCAGAGAAATTTGAATCCAGTCCTGAGTACAGTGGCGCTCGATCCTGCCTACCCCATCCCAGCACCAGCGCCCGCCCCCGCTCACTTATCACCGTGTAATTGAAATAATGCCTATCGACAGAGACTCACAAACAACTGCTCAATTTTCCTCAAAATTCAATTAAACTTCGTTTATTCTGGGGATCGATCCAATTAAAAGAAGGAAAATTTCAGATGGTCTGAGCAACACCATCCATCTTCAAACACAGTGTCTACCCCAGTGATGTAATAATTTGCCCAATCAATGCTTTAAAAGCATTTAGCAGTCTCGATAATGAACTTTTGTCAAAACAGCCTTGCAGAGCAATAAGTGCCTTCAGATTAATATGAAGTCATAAAGGGCTAATGCCTTGGGGGGAAGGGGGAGCATGAATCAGTGGGAGCCATGGCCTGGAGCTTCCACACCGTCTCAGACCGTCTCAGAACCGGGCATGAGCAGGGCTTCCAGGACCCAGAAAATACCAAATGCATGTCCCCATTTCTGCTCTGTCTTCAGGTTCCTCTCCCTTCCATGGTCTTGGATGCCCAATTCCACCAGCCAGGGACCCGGGACAGCCTAGATCCAGACCATCACACTCATGGCATGTGGGGCCACCCACCTTATTGGAAAAAAATGTCCAACGGAAGGAGGCTTTGCTTGGAAGGCTTTGCTTGACCATCTCTGAAAGCTGTAGCTTCAAAAATGGCCTTCGAGCTCCAAGAGTCTCCTTTTCTATTGTAGTGTCCTCTTTTGGGGTGGGGCAGATATTCAACTGATTCACTGTGTGACCTTAAGCAAGTTACTTAAAGTAACTTTGTTAACTCTGAACTTTAGTTTCTTCATCTGTAAAATGGGGATGATAGAATTTATTGATGCTCAGGGGAAGGAGGTTGGGTTGGATTTGTAGGTGATGAGGATGTAAAGAGTCATAAGACTCAGCCTCCGTCTTGAAAGAGTTCAGAAGCATTGGGGAGAGACAGGTGCAAACAAACACAATGCAAGAAGTTAATGCTGCCAGAGATGTCTGAACCCAGCACTGGAAACACAGGACCTGAGATCAGCGGGTGCTCCACCAAGGCGGTGAACCTTGACCAAAGAGTGGGTCTTTCCCAGGAGGAGAAGAGAAAGGAGAGAATCTGGGCTGAGAGGATTGCAGGTCAGAGGCGCGGAGGGCACATGTGAGATGTACAGCATGGCTGAAACGGAACCAGGCAATGGAATGGGATGGGTTGACTAAGCCAGATCCTCAAAGGTCTCATTTGCCAGGCTGAGGACATTATCCTGTACTGGAAGGGAAATGGGGAGCCATGGAAGGTCTTAAGCAGGGGATGGATATGAGGACAATTGTACTCAGGAAAGTTCCTTCAGGCAAGCCATGAGAGGGATGGGTTGGTGGGCATGGGACAGTCCTAATGAGTTAGGTAAGATACATGTGCTCATCACACAGCCCCACTCCTCCAGGAGTCCCCCAACCCCCCTCTCCCCACACTGAACACACACCCCAACCTCCCTGTCCCCAGCAATACTGCCCCCATCTCTCCAGGCAGGAAACCTTGGATTCCTTCTGCACACTTTCCTTTTCCATCCCTCATGATCTCTAGGATCCCTCAGAAAACTTCTACCTGAATGCTGGCTCCTATGTGGAAGAACAGGCTGGCCCATCCCCCAAAGGTAAGCTCACTTTAGTCCAACAAGGCATCCTTACCACTCAGAGGGAGGCCGGGATGTAAAGTGAGCCCCGCAACCAGACCTGGACGGGCCCAGAGCTGTCCGTGGTTCTGGTTGCCTTGGTCCAAGGAAGAGGAAAGGAAAGATGATTCCCAAGGCAGGTCAGAAACCCTTGTGTGGGTTCAGGGGAGTTCCCCTCCAGAATCAGGGCTTGGCAAGTGACTTACTGGGGAGCTGGGCCAGTCTGAGCTGGGAGAGCCAGGATGGGCTGAGCTGGGTGAGCGCCTGGGCCCTGGAGTAGTCCGGGATCCCTCAGGGCTGATTCTCCATCTCCCACTCCAGTCCCTGTAGGCTGGTGGCCACCTGGGGTGGTCAGTGCTCTCACCATGGGGAGCCAGGCTCCCAGAATTAGCAACTCCTGCAGCATCTCCTTTCCAGGCCAAAAGCAGAAGAAATGTTCAGAGGTTGGCTAGTGCTTTAAAAGCTGGGGGATCTGGGTGGCCAAGGGAATAAAACTCTTGCTCCATTTGCTGGAAGTCATTGCAGCCCCGGAAGATGCCAGACCCTGACCTGCCGTCACAGGGGCCCAGGATTTGGAAAGAGGAGGATTAAGAATTAAAGGGAAGGGGGTGGGGGAGAAAGAGATGGGGGGGAAAAGCTTGTACTGCTAGATCAGGGGGAGTATTAAATGAAGTCCAGAAATGTCTTTTCAAAGACTCCTGCCATTAGGACTTAATATTAAATTTACTCCTTCTGTGCCTTAAAAAATAGCTAATTTTTTTTTTCAAAAGTTGCTTTTGATGCCAAAGGTATGGCTTAGGCTGAAAGGCGCCGGCACATCAAATGTCATTTGGGGGATTTCAAAGGGCTGTTTCAGCAGGATCCTGTTTTCCTCATCCCCCTCCTCGGCTGATGAAGTTTCTAAGGCCCCTGAAGTCAGGTCTTGTGTTCTGGGCTATCAAAGACCCCCGGCAACATCGAGTCTGTCTGTCTGTCCCAGCAAAACTTTCGCATAGAAAGCCTCCCTTTTACGCAGAGATCTGAGGGGAGAATAAAAAGCATGCTGATTTGCCAGGAAACAGGAGGGAAGCCCTGCTGAGCTGATAGGAATCTTCTGACCAGATTTGAATACATTTGGCCCAGACAAGGGGGTGGGAGAAAAATCCATTACTTTGGAGAAAAGCCTCGCGGGGTTTCAAAAGGAAATATGTAAATGTTGGGAGAAATCATTTGTGTGGGTTTGTGTGTGAGTGTTTCAGCCGTCCCCAAGTTTAACATCGTCAACCAGGCGCAAAAGCAAAAGCAGGGGAATTAAGTCACTGCTGTTCAGCGGAGGCCTGGGGGAGCTGGAGGAGGGCTCTGCAGCCTCCCTGGCCTTGCCCTGGAACTCCACAACCAGCCGCGTCTAGGGTCCAAGATTCAAACAGTCCCTCACCGGAATCCCACAGGCACGGTGTCTAAAGGGCCTTCCTTTCCTTAAGGCTCCACTCAGGATTCTGCAGGCTGACGCTCACAGAGGTACCAGACAATTCCCAGTGTCTAGATGGGAAGACTGAGGCTTGAAAGCAGAAAGGCACTGCCAAAGGGCCTCCTCTGGACACAGGCCTTGTCCCCATAGCCCCTGCACACCCCAGCACCTGGTCTGCTCCCTGAGGACTGCACCTGGGCAACTGTTTACTACCTCTACCCATAGCCTCTGGAGACACCCTACGATGGGATTCCTGTCATAGCTGATCCTGGGGACAGGCAGCTCTGTGGCCTGGCCTTGTCCCCGGTCCCATGGGAACTGAACAATTATGTCCAGATAATTAGTCGGAAATCTCCCCCTGTGGCTTCAGGGGATAGTGTGCCTGCATTCAGGAGTCCTGGGTCCTGGGCTCAGCTTGGTGGGTTGTTTTTTTTAGTTAAGGATAATTCCATCAGCCCTGTCTCTACTTCACAGGCCCACTATGAAATTCCATTTAGGTCAGGAATAAAAGCTGTGGAGAGGGAGTCCGCAGAACAGGGCAACAGGAGGCCCTCTTACTCCTCCAGGAGTTTCAGGCGCAAGCAGGAAGTTGTTCTGAAGGTCGTACTGTGTGGTTGTTGCAAATGCACCTGAGTCCTTTGGATCCCCGCCCTCCCTCCCACATCAGCCCCTAGACCTTCACAGGAGATTTGGGGCTCTCCTCTTCATTAGGAGAACACTTAGGGAAGAAAAGAACCCTGGGAGCTTGTTTCTTGGGGTGGAGGTGAGGGATTCAGGTGGGAGCCAGGATCTGGAGCTGCCTGATTTGGACTCCTATTCTGAACTTATTACACAAGGAATTGGGAGCCAGCAAAGCTCAGCACTGGAAGCTGAGCATTGTCTTCCTGCTAGGAGATGGAGAGGAGAAAAGAGAGACGATAGCTCCTCATTAATGGTCTTGAATTAATAAAAATTAGTCAAGCACATCTCAACTGCTCCCAGTCAGGCAGAGCCTGGGGCACCGGGGAGCAGCCCGAGGGTCCCTTTCCCCTCACATTCAGGCGGCCATCCATAAAGCCGCTGCTGACTGAGCATTCTTCCCTCCCCCCATCTCGCCCTCCCTCCCCACCTCCACCACCAGCTCCAGGCTCCAGAGGTATAAAATAAGCTGGTGATAGCACCCCTGGGATGAGGGGCGGGACCCCCCCAGAGCCTGCGACCTTTGGAACAACCTTTGGAACATTGCCTTCCAGATAGTCGCTCTGCCCTTAGGAGTAAGGGGCGTCCTGAACTCAGCCGCCACAGAGGCAGAAGACTTGCACATTTGTGCCCAGAGCCAAGATCACAAACAGAACGATGCCTGGTGCCAGAGCAACCCTGGGCCACCCAGAGCCTTGGGACCACAGGCTGCCCCGTACTCCGGCACATTTTTTTGAACACACGGGGCTATGGATTCTCTCGCTGCAAGGAGCTCAGATCAAGCCACCCCTTTCTCATCCTCAGCAGTTCAGTTATAATTCAGGGCTGCAAACCATCCGTCGGGTAGCACAGGGTGGCTTGGTACCAGCCAGGGGCACAGGGCTGAGAATCTGCAGGTACCCTGGGTCTCCTGATGCAGGCCTGACCCACCGAGACACGCTGGGACCACCTGGCTCAGGCCTGACCCACAGGGGCACGCAGGGCCATTCCCAGGACCAAGCAGAAGATGGGCTGCTTAGTCCAAGGCTTAGAGGTCAAAGGGCACTCCCAGTATCCCTGGCAGATAGGACTTTTAACTCCATTTACAGATAAGGAAACTGACACTCAGAGAGGTCATGTCACTTGCCAGGAGGTCACACAGCCAGGAAATGACAAAATTGGGTTTCAAACAGTATTGATAAGAATTAACTTTTATCGGTGTGATGATTAAAGCCTTACATGCCATTCATCATACAGTTCTCCCAACTTCGATGAGACAGGACCAATATCTCCCTAGTTTTGTAGACACAGAAATTGAAGCTCAGAAAGGTAGAGCTTCATTCCCATGGTCACACAGCTAGTAAACGATGGAGCTGTGATCCCCACAGCCATCTGGCTCCAGAGCAACATAGCACAGACTGGGGCAGGAGACAGGCCTGCCTTTTCCATTTCAAATCCTGCCTTTTCCATTTACTAGCCCTGTGGCTTTGGATGAATTGTTCAGCAGACTCTCTGGGCCTCAATTTCCCTAACTTTAAAATAGAAATCATCATGATAATACAGTAGTAGTGAGGTCTAAATAATTGATATCCATGGAACACTTAAAAGAGAGCCTGGTAGATACCAAGCATTGTGTGTCTGTTAGATGAAACTTTCTCCCTCACAACCATAATTCCACTAATTCTACAAGTATTAGCATAAAAACTGGCAACCTGCAGGACCCTCTTCTCCAGCCGGTCCCCTGCCCTCCTAGGTCCGAAGCTGGAGGGAGACACACGCCTGAAACATGCCATGGACCTGGCATCCGTAATGCTTCTGTCAGAGCAAACGAGGCCATTAACTGAGAGCTCTGTGATGGAATTGTCCCACGCAGTATTTATTATAGGGTCCTTTTCCTGACACCTCCCAGGGAGAGAATATTAAATATTTAATGCACACAAGGCTGCTCGTTTTTCATCCCCACTTCAACATTCGACTCTGCTCCGGTCTGGGGAAGAGCCAAAGTCCACCAGCTGGTACCCTCATGCCTTCCCTCCTCCCCGCCCAGCCCCTCTTGCCAGGGTGCGGGGCCAGACACAGGCTGGGATGGGAACGTGACAAGGACCCAAGCCAGAACTCTGGGATCTGAAGCCCAGGTGGACCCAGGAAGGTTCTCCTCCATCAGCCACTCTCAGCGGGGGTTTGGACATGGTCAGGCAGAATCAGTGTGCCTCATCCAAAGACTTGTGATTCAGGGGCCTCTGGAGCCTGGGATCCTTCCCAGCGCCCTGCCCAACTCCCCTCCACGTGCACTCCTGATTCCTCTGCCACCCGCAGCTGCTCCCCGAGCCATCAGCCCTTCAGCAGGAGGGAGGGCTTCTCCTGGCTGCAGGAGCCAGCCGGGCCAGTGTGCTGGGAGCAGGAAGTGCCAGGGAGTAAATTCCTCCAAAGTAAACCTCGAAAAATGATGGCCATGAGTTGGTTCTTAAAAGCCCCAGCTGCCTCCGTCCTCAGGTGAGCTAACCTAGAGGTGCATGCTCTGTGCAGTCTCCCAAAGTCTCCAGTAGGACTGGGCTCCCGCTGCCCACAGATGTAACCTTCCCAGTAACACGTGTGTTTCCTTTTCCTCTCTCTTCTCACGTCCCCTCTCGCCTACAAGCACATCTGGGATCACTCCCCCAAACAAGCTGCCTGCCCCCTGCAACTCAGAGCCTGCTTCTGTAGACACCTAAGCTACGGCCATGCCTTGGCCACGTGGGGTCCAATAAGAGAACGCAGGCTGCAAGTCTCACGTATGTGTGTATCTGTCCAGCGAGCACTCACCTGCTCAGGGCCAGACCCCATGCTGGGGGCTGGGGACACAGTGAGGACCCCCAAGATCTGGCTTCTGCACCCCCAGGAGCTCCAGGCGGGTTGGGGGCACAGTCCCAAGACACTAAGCACAGTGCAAGGTACTCAGCTCTCACTCCCATCACCCTCAACCCAGCAAACCTGCTCGAGTGGTGCCACCCAGACGAGAAAGTGGCCCTTGTCTCAGCTCTCTCCTTCCTGGAAACATCAAGCTCCTCACCAAGGTGCATCCTGACCACCCCAGTCCAACCACTGAACGAGAGCTTATCAATCATGTTAGTGTTGATTTCCCAGCATTCCTTCTTCCTCTGTTTCTTTTCCTGGTGATTTCTAGTTATCGGTGTTGCACTTGGGTGTATGCGATCTCCAGTGAGTGGAGGAGTGCCCCGGGAGAAGTGAAAGGCATTTTCCAAGCATCAAGGCATGACAGTGGGGACAGGCACCTGGATTTTCCATCCCCAGAACATTGACCAAAGACATGCTCCCAGGTGCCAGGCCTTCTGCTTTGGGCTTTAATGCCCACTCAGGGGAGGGTAACAGCAGGGGTCTCAGGGCCTGGCGGGGAAGGGGAAGACCTGATCGAGAGCTCACTAAAAGCCAGGCTCAGCATTTCACCACTAGGATCTCCATCAGTCCTCACAATAACCTAGAGCAGAAGCTGTTTCCTTCCATTTTACAGATGAGGAAGCTGAGTCACAAAGGGATGAGGTGACTTGCCCAAAGCTACTCATGATTTGGGAGCCCCTCACACACCTTCTTCCCACCTCTATAGGCTGTGGAAGGGGGAAAGAGGTCAGTTTGGATTTTGTCCTGAGGGCACTGGGGAGTCCAGGAGGAGTACAGAGCAGGGGATGTACAAGAGCAGGGTTGCATTTGGATCCATCGTGATTGATTCAGCCCATCGCTGCCGCGGTACTGCTGCCAGGCTGGGAGTCTATTTAGACCCATCCACCCCTCCCCCCTGCCCTGGTCAGGCCAGGCTCTAGGTTGAGAGGCTGAGGTCTACAGAGGTTGCCACTGGGATGCACAGCACTGGTCCACTCTCCCTGCCGCAGGGCTGGGCTCCTGAGTACTCTTCTGCTCTTTTTTCCTTCCAGTTTTATTGAGATATAACTGACATACAGCACTGGGTAAGTTTAAGGTGTACAGCGTAATGATTTGACTTACATACGTCATGAAATGATTACCACCATAAGTTTACTGAACATCCCTCATCTCATAGAGATACAACATTAAGGAAACAGAGAAAAATGTTTTCTTCCTTCTGATGAGAACCCTTAGGATTTACTCTCAACAACTTTAGTATGTAATGTACAGCAGTGTTCATTATATCTATCAGGTTGTACATTGCATCCCTAGTACTTACTTACCTTATAACTGGAAGTTTGTACCTTTTAACTACTGTCATCCAATTCCCCCTCCCTCACCCACTGCCTCCCGTAACCATAAATCTGGTCTCTTCCTCCACTCATAATCCTCTTTTCCTTGGCCAGCCATTCTCCAGTTTCAGTATCAGCTGAAATGTCAGAGAGCTTCCCAGACCCCCTATTGTGGGTTGAATTATGTCGCCCCAAAAGACAGGTTCAAGTTTTAAGCCCCAGGACCTGTGAATGTGACCTTATTTGGAAATAGGGTCTTTGAAGATGTAATCACATTAGAATGGATCATACTGGATTAGGGTGGGCCCTCAGCCAATGAATTCTTATAATTAGAAGAGGGAAATCTGTCCCCAGAAAGGAGAATGCCAGGCAAAGATGATGGAGTTATGTGACTACAAGCCAAAGAAGACCCGGGGCCACCAGAAGCTGGAAGAGAGAGCGTGTGGAGCCTTCACTTCAGACTTTTAGTTTCTAGAACAGTGAAAGAACACATTTCTGTTGTTCTAAGTCACATAGCTTGTTATACTTTGTTACAACAGCTCCAGGAAATTGATATGCCCTCTAACTAAGGTAGGTCTCCCCTGTATTCACCATCATACATCTTCCTTTTTTCCCCCTTTACACCAGTAATTATGATCAATAGTTACCTTTCATTTCTGTGTTATGTTCATTGCCCATCTCACTCATTAGACCCTTAGTGAGTCCTATGAAGGCGGAGGCCTCCCCTGCCTTGTTCTCTGCTATATTCCTGGTGCCTAGTCCAATGCCTATGATGTCTGGTATACAGGAGGTGCTAAATAAACATTCACTTATTGACAAAGATTTAACAACTGTCTATGATGTACTGGTACCGCTCTAAGTGAATAAAATAAAGAATCCTCTCTTTATGGAGCTTGTATTCCACTCAACAAGGAGCATAAAAAGTAAGTAAATAGGCTATTAGAAGAGGGTAAAATACTCTGGGTGGGGGGAGGGAGAAGGGCAGGATAAGGGAGATAGGACATTGGGGTGGAAGGGTACAATCTACAAAATTAAATTAGGTGGGGGCTTCCCTGGTGGCGCAGTGGTTGAGAGTCCGCCTGCCGATGCAGGGGACACGGGTTCGTGCCCCGGTCCGGGAGGATCCCACATGCCGCGGAGCGGCTGGGCCCGTGAGCCGTGGCCGCTGAGCCTGCGCGTCCGGAGCCTGTGCTCCGCAACGGGAGAGGCCACAACAGTGAGAGGCCCGCGTACCGCAAAAAAATATATATATATATTAAATAAGGTGCTAAAGAAGAACTCGTTGGCAGGTGACATTTAAGCACAGTTTGAAGGAGGTGAGGGAGTTGACTATGTGAGATTCTGGGTGAAGAACATTCCAGGCAGAGGGCACAGCCAAGACAAAGGCCCTGAGGCAAGAATATGCTTGGTAATGCAAGGAACAGAAGAGAAGTCAGTGTCAGTGACGTGGAATGAGGAAAGGGAAGAATAGCAGGAAAGAAAATCAAATATTTGTGGGGTGGATGGATATGGATAGATACACATGGATAGAAGGAAGGGGAGAGGGAGGGAAGAATGGAGGAATGGTTCACATCTAGGAATCAAAGACAAGTACTAACTCTATCCTCTGACCATATGTTAGGTTAATAATTGAGAAAAAAGGGAGCCCTTCCACCCGAAAAAGGTGGCCAATAGCAGACCAAATGAAGTCAGCTCTCCACATCCTTTACAGCAATGACACGGCATCACAGAACAGGATAAGGATCCTAAGAAAGTAAGCCCAAGATTCTAGGGGACCCAAAGTCCCAAGCGAGGGCTCTTCCAAAGCCTATGGCCAGAGCTGCCACATACCAAGCTTCAAGCCCTCCCTTAGAGCTGCAAACCATGAGGCTGAACTGGTCCAGGCCCCTCGTGGCTAAAAGTGGGTCTATCCCAGAGGAATTGCTAATGGGGTGACTTCTGATATGGAGTCCCTGAAGGGCACCCATAAAATTTATTAGAAATCACTGAACTAGGAAATGAAAGCAGGTTGGTTTATTAATATTAGAAATTTCTTCTTCCTCCCCCATCCCCAGCTCTAGTGGGATCAGATCAGTGTCCCCAAGGGGACAGCAGAGGAAGAACCCCAGTGCTGGGAAACTCCTGGATGAGGGTGTCATCCAGAGCCCCAGAGTCAGCACCATCATGTGAGAAAATCGTCTTGAAATCAGACCCCCTCCCCAGCCCCTTCCAACCTCTTGACGCAACCTTATGAGGGATCCCGAACCTCAGCCACCCAGTGAAGGTGCTCCCAAATTCCTCACCTACAAAAACCGTCAGATACTGTATTTGCTGTTTTAAACCCCTACGATGGGAGGTATTCGTTATGCAGGAGTAGAGGACTAATAGACAAGGAAGCAGCTTTCAGTGTCAATGGGAGTCGGGAAGAGCTGCAGAAATGACATCAAAGCCAGGGTTTGAAGAACACAGGTCAAAAGGGGGAGAGAGGGCCTTCATTCCAGGCAAAGGGAACAGCATGTGCTAAGGCGTAGGTATTGGGGGCTTTGCTGGAAGCACAGGAGGCCGCACAATGGGTGGTTAGAGATGGGGTGGAGGCCAGGTCATGATGGGCAGAGTGACCATACCTCCCAGTTTGCCCAGGACAGTCTTGATTTATGTCTGTGAGCTGGGCATTCCATGCAATTTACTATTTGTCCTGGATAAAATCGTCTCGATTTAGGCGATGCTAAGTTAGATCTGGTTACTAACTTACACGGATGAGCCCAGTGTGCAGGTTAAGGCATTTGGATTTGACCCTGGAGGCAATGGGGAGCCATGGAGTGTTTTAAGCTGGAGAGTGACCAGACTGAAGTGTGTTCTAGAAAGATCCATTTGCAGAGAATTCACCGGTGTTCAGGATGAGCTCGTATGGAGGGTGGGCTGGTTTGGAGAGTGAGTGTGGACCAGAGTGGAACCAGATGAGAGACCAGGGAGGAGATGGGGATGGTCCCTCGGTCAGAGCAATCAGGGACCATGACAGCATGCACTGAGCCCAGAAAGGGCATAACAGGGTCAAGGGAAGTTTAGGAACATTTAGGAGATATTAAAGACTTGGCTGCAGTAAGAGCTGGTGGAGAAGCCAGAGGGTGATTCTGAGGCTATCAGGGGGTATGGTCCCCACATTTCAGGGACCAGAGCTTGGTCTAAAAATAGATCTCAGATGACTCACCTCAGTTGCAGCCAACAAGGATTTGGCTGGTTTATTACTGAATTGCAGGGGATTTGGCCAAAGAGACTGAAACCACATGTAGTCTTGGCTCATGCAGGCCCCATTGGATCCAGTCTCCTGCTAAGGGCAGTCCCGTGGCCCTGACGCATGAGTAATCTCATTTCCCTCTCACAAAAAGTCTGCAAGAATGTTACAATTTCTTTTTTTTTGTTGTTTTCATCTTATAGTTAAGGCATCATGCCTGGGAGAAATTGCCAAAGGTTTCTAGGATGTAGGTTGTAGGAAGCACAGTCAGAATTCAAACCCACACCTCCCTAGATATTGCATATCAGCTGGAAAGAGATTTGGGGGTGAAATCCCTAGAAACACTCTCTTGCCTCTTCCCAGCTGGGTTACCTTGACTGAACTTGAGTCACCCTCCTAGTAAAAATTCCCTGTTCCATCAGCAGAACGCTTCCAGCCCAATTAGATCAATTTTCTCTAAGTAGCAATAAATGTGTTTTCCTTTCAGAGGCCAGACCGACACATTAAGCAGGCTGGGGGCAGCCATTCCCCAGGCCGCTGGCTCGGAGTGCGTGAGGTCAGGGGTCACCGTGCCACCGCCTCCAGCTCATTAGTGGCGCCCATTCATCTTGGCTGGGGACACCAGCACTCAACATGGTGGCAGGACTCGGGGCGGGGGGTATGCAAGCCATTCATCAGGGACTCTGGTTCGCCGGAGACAAGAGCAGAAAAGCTGGCCTGCTCGCCAGCCAGCAGGAGCCCCAGGCCCAGCAGCTGAGGCCCGGAGCTGCCTGGTTAAAGGTTAACCTGGTCCAGGATGTCTGTCTGTGGCGGCTGCAGCCACCATGCAGGGAACGAAGGGGCCCCTTTCAGATGCACCTGGCTCCTGTCTGCTAACCGAGCTTCCCTTCCGGCCGCCACACCGACCCCCCCAAAATCCATCCAACCAAGGCCTACAGGGGCCTGGAGAATGAAGCTTCTCTTGGGCCCCCTGTGGCCCAAGGACCTGCCTGGAATAGGCCCTTTGATTTGCAAATCAAGACTCTAGGAGTGGGCGAGGACTATGGCCCCGCTCTGCCTGGGCCACGGGGCCTCAGGCCTGGGGTTAGCTTGACAGAAGGAATGAGACCTCCCTACTTTCCTGCATCACCCAGACATCCCCTGCCACCCTGCACCAGGCAGAGGCCCAGCCTGGATGCGGGATTCCTATAGGGGCGTTGGATGAGTTTGCCAGGGCTGCCCTAAGGAAGTACCACAAACGAAGTGACTTAAACAACAGATATTTATTGTCTCACAGATCTGGAGGCTAGAAGTCTGCGATCAAGGTGTCAGCAGCGCCAAGGTCCCTCTGAAGGCCCTGGAGAAGGATCTGTTCCAGGCCTCGCTCCTAACTTATGGTAGTTTTACGGCTTGTGGTCACATCATTCCAATCTTCACATGGCATTCGGTACGTGTGTGTGTCCAAATTTCCCCCTTTTTATATGGATAACAGTCATATTGGATGAAGACCCACCCTCATAACCTTATGTTAACTGAATTGCCTCTGAGGTACTACTGGAGGTTAGGACTTCAACATATGATGGGGGGACATAATTTGGCCTGTAACACCCTACTTTGGGCTACAGAAGAAGCAAGCCCAGGGATCCGGATTCACTTGGCAGGTGTGTATGGAGCACCCACCAGGCTCAGCACAAAGTTCAGGGGTCCAGTGAACATCTGGAGTCGGCCCCGTGAGTTCACAGGTGGTAGGGAAGGCAGGCATTAATCCATCACACAAGCAAAGGTTCAATTACATACGATGGTGGGCACTTTGAAGCCCAAGGGCGATCAGTCAGAAACTCGTGGAACCGGGTGGCACTGCAGGTAAGAAGCCGAGCAGGGGCTGGCATGGCAATGGCACAACCATTCCTGGCGTCGCTGGGCTCTTCATCCGTCTGGTCGACCCCTACCTTCACATCCCCCAGCCCCTGCCCAGCCTGATGCCTCTCCTGGAAGCCGGATTAACGGCATCTGAGCAAGGCTGGCCAGGAACCACAGCTCGGGGTAACTTTTCCACAGAGCCCAGGGGGTTTGGCAGAGATCTGCTTGATTTATACCAACCCTGGCCGTGCCACCCTCCTCAGCAACGAGCCCCCCTCCTTTAGCAGTCCAGGCTCTGGCAACTCAAGCTGCCACTCGGTCTAGACAATGACCAGCAGGTCCTGGACCCAAATGTCACCTCCTCAGGGAACCTCTGCTGACCTAGCATCCCACTCCCCTCAAAACTTTTCTCAGTGCTCCAACCACAACTGAAACTATATAACGGATTACAAAATTAGCTGTCCGTGTCTGTCTGCCCTGGAGGCTGCAAGCTTTATGACAACTAAGACAATTTTCTCATCCACTTCCACACGCCCCAAATCCAGCCCTGTGCCTGTGACCTAGTAGTGGTCTATAAACATTGGCAGAGTAAATAAACAAAACAGTTATTAAAGCAACCTCCTACTCCCAAGCCACAAGCTGACCTGCAGGTTTGATGCAAATCTATACGACTCCTGAGGGCACCAGGAGAATGAAGACGAGCACCAAGAAGAGTGTTCGGGATGGAAAGCAGAACTTGAGCAAAAACAAGACTGAGGAAGTACAAGGTGGGTTTAGAAAACAGTGAGCTTTTCAGCTTGACCAGAACAGAGCCTGAATGCTGGGCTTAGGTGATGCTCGTAGGAACCGCTGAAAATTATTGAGTGGCGGTAGGATCAGAGCCGGGCTGTGCTGATAAGAAGAGCTGGTAGGTCCACAAGACAAGGCAAAGGGTGGGACTGGCACTCCGGAAAAGAGGTTTTTGCTAACACAAAGTTTTAAGAGCTGTCCCACAGGGAAGACAGTTGAGGTCACCGAGGTAGAGCAAAAAAGGAGGCGAAGTCAAAGAGAATATGGAGACACTTGTGGTACAGGGAAAAGGGGTTCAGTAGAGGCAGAATGATCAGGAAAGCAGAGAAGGAGTGATCCGAGAGGGAGCAGGAAAGCCAGGCAGGCCCAGTGTGCGCGGAGGGGGCCGTCACCTTTGCCCATGTCATTTTTCCATGTGCTCACTCCCTGGGGCAGGGGGACCTGATCTCAAAACCTGACCCCCATCAGGGACTAGCTGTAAAACCTGGGCAAGTGGCTGCACCTTCAATGGTCTGTTTTCTCATTTGCAGATTGGAGTCGGATAAACCCAGCCCTTTGAGGAATAAGGTACCTGGCACGTTGAGATGTCTAGAGCAGATCCCAGCCTCAGCCGCCTCCTGGGGTTTCCAGCCACTCAGTCCTGGTGTAAACCAGGATGTCCCAACCTCAGCCCTGTAGACATTGGGGCTGGTTATGTTGTTAATGCCCTCGTGCATTGGAGGGTGTTTAACAGCATCTCTGGGAATCAAAAGTGTCTTCAGACATCGTTAAGTGTACCTTGGAGGCAGTCCTGCCCCAGTTAAGTAAACCATGCAGGACTACGAGCAACTCTTTGAGAAAAGCTGTGGGCAGGTGTCTCCTATCTATTGCCTCTGTCTCCCAGAGGAGGGCCTGTGTGTCCACACGCTTGTGCATTTGATCAATGAACATTCTTTGAACATTTATTCTGTGTCAAGCTTGTGCTGGGCTCTAAAGAGAGCAGTGAACACAGCAGTGATACTCCTCTCTGAGACTTTACAGTCAGTGGAAGAAACAATTTTGATAGAAGGAGATCTCATGGTATCTCAGGATAATAGCCCCCAAAGATGTCTGAGTCCTAAGCCCTGGAACCTGATGCCATGTTACCTCACATGGCGAAAGGGGCTTTGCAAATGCGATTAAATTGAGAATCTTGAGATGAGGAGATTATCCCGGTTCATCCAAGTGGGCTAAAGAGGGAGACAGGAGAGTCAGAATCAAAAAAGAGATGTCACGGGTCAGAGTCAGAGTGAGAAAGATGAAGATGCTTTGTTGCTCCCTTTGAAGATGGCGGAAGGCAACAGGAGCCGAAGAATGCACGTGGCTTCTAGAAGCCGGAAAAGGCAAGGAAACAGATTTCCCCCTACATCCTCCAGAAGGAATACATCCTTGCCAACACTTTGATTTTAGCCCAGTGAAACCTATTTCAAACTTCGGACCTCCAGAACTATAAGATAATAGACTTGTGTTGTTTTAAGCTACCTAGTGTGGTGATTTGGTACAGCTGCAATAGGAAACAAATACACGTGGTCACACAGTTATGCACAGAGGGGTGTAGGATCTCAGATGAAAGAGCAGGGCTGCCATGTGTGGTTGTCCAGGTTGTGCACAAAAATAGCCAGCTAAGGAGGTCACTGGGGCTGAAATTTAGCCCACATTCCTCTCACCAAACCATAAGCCCCTGTGAGGACTAGGGCTGTTGTGGGAGTGGGGACAGGGGAAGGGCACCTTTTCTAGTTCATACACAGGTACTTTCTATTTAACAAAAGATGTGACCACGGATGGGGCACGGTTGGTGGAGACCTTTAATTTGCACAACGGGGCTGCATATGTAACTGTGGCCCTGGCAGGAGACTTTGATTCTTCCTGAGGTAATCAGGAAGGCCTTCACAGAGGAGGTGACCCCCGAGCTAGATCTTAAACAACGAATATGGAAGGAAGGGGAAGCCATTCCAAGGAAAGAGACGACACAGATGTCTGAAAGGGGCTGGTGCGCTTGGAGAACGAGGGAGAAGCCCCACTTGGCTGGAGTGTTGGGTATGTGAGGGGAGAGCGTCTGGAGCTGTGGGGTTGAGTTTGGGACATTTGTGGGATGGTGTCTAGGACATGGCCAAATGCCCATGTCTGGAGTTCCGGTGCGAGGGCTGGGCTGTTCCACACCAGCCTCTTGATGCCGCTGGACCAGGTTCAGGACCCCCTCCCATCAGCCCAGCCCCAGAGACTTCTGCCCCATGGCCCTGAAGTGACTGTTCCACAACTCGCTTTTAGGGTCTAGTAGTGAGTCCTTTCCTGCAGTGCCCCCCACTTCCCAGCACTTAACCCAAAGACAGGGATTGATGGTGCCTTGACCTTCCCTGATATATTGCCACAGGGGACGTGGGCCAGTCCTGCTGTCCCCATCAGGCCATGGCCCCTCCCTGGGCCCGAGTCAAAGAACAAGGAAAAACCATCAAGCTGGGAGAGAGGTCTGCGATACAAATGGCCGTAAGTAAGTTGTTTTCAGGAGGCAAATGGGCCTCCACAGACTAATGGCCGTCCGTGTCTCCCTCCCCCTCCCTCCTCCACTCCCCCGCCTCGAGAGCTGGCCCAGCTGGAAAGCTGCAGTAGCTCCAGCTCCCCCTACCCCAGCCCTTTTGCTGACAGTATAACCTTCAGGAACCTGAAATTCCTGAGTGGTCCCCAGAGCTCAATGCATCTCGAAAGAAAATTTGTGTAATGTCATTTCAGGCTGTCCCTAATCCAGAATTATTGAGGGGGGGGCTGGGACCTGGGAATTGCCTCTGACACTTGACAAATACTTGGCTTTGTGTAAATGGACAGGCTCCTGGAATAACTGCCTTTGGATGTCACATGAAGAGAAATTAATTCTTTATTAACTTCCGCAATGATAATCTAATAAACCCATCGGGCCTCCGGGCCCCAGCATTTAAAGTGCTTGGTGGTTTGGATGCAAATGTCTCCAGACCCCATTTTGTCAGGAATGTGCTCATGGAGAGGAGAAATAATCAGCTCTAGAGGTCAGATGTCAGCTCAGGGTCAAAACGGGTGACTTTCACGGCTCCACGCGGACCTGAGATTCAGGAGACCCAGCCCTCCGTGTGACCACCAGCTGTACTGGATTTTCAGTGACAGATCTCCATTTCAGATGTTCTGTCCCTTTGTTCCTAAAGGAGTATTTGTTGTGGTCATATGACTGTCTCCGGTTTGGGGCTTAGCTTATGAAGTCACTGTAGCCCTCACCCGTAAGTTCCAAAGGACCATTCACTCATTCTTTCCTTCAGCTCCTACGTGCCTGCCCTGTGCCAGACGTGGAAATACAAGACCTCTCTCCTTGGAGGCTTACAGTCTAGTGGAGAGGCAAACAACGCAAGTGACTGTAATTGTAAGTTGGGGCAAATGCTATGAGGACAAAGTATATCTGGGAAAGTGGACAAATCTCTTTTCTCCTCAGAGCTGAGCCTAGTCATCCTGTGGGTCCACAGAGTGACCAGTGGGTTGTCCAGCTGAGGGGGCTTCAGGTCCTTCAGGCCAGGCCTCTTTGGTGAGGTCCAGGCTCCACACCCCAGCCACGAGCACGGACAGAAACAGAGTCTGAAGGTCCATCCCGTAGGCAGGAAGGACAGGAGAAGGAGGGGGAGGAAGGGAAATCATCATTTCTTCCACAGCTTATGGAGGGCACACAGGTCCTCCCAAGTTAGGGAAACCAGAAACCCCCAGAATGCCAGGGGTAGAAGATCCCAGCCTGATCTTGTGTTTGACGGGTCCCTGCTTGCCTACCTCCCACAACGGGCCCAGAAAACTGCTGACTGCACAAGTTCTTCTTGAACAGACCAACGTGTGTGTGTGTGTGTGTGTGTGTGTGTGTGTGTGTGTGTGTGTGTATAAATGAAATTAGAGTGTGGTAAAAGCGTATCACACACTAGTGAAAAAAATGAAGTGTTAAGGTACTAGATCAATGGTCTAACTATATGTGATCTCAGATGGATTTTAAAACTCAGTAAAAAAAAATTCAAATAAGAACGCTAGGAGAAAAAAAGTAGGCGAATGGAATTTAGGGGTAGGGAAAGGGTTTTCTGAGCATAAAAGCAATGGAAGAATTCACAAAAGAAAAGATAATGAATGTGACTACATAAAAATTTTAAATTTCTCTATGTTATAGACTCAAGCATGATAATCAATACCCCTTTTTAAAAGGGGCAAAGGTCGAAGGAGATAAATCACAAAAGAAGAAATACAAACAGCTAATATGCATATGGAAAAAATGTTCCATCATGCTCATAATCATAGAAATGCAGGTTAAAGCAGCCATAAGGTGCCATCTTTCACCTATCAAATTGATTTTTAAAAATTTTAATAATATTCAATGCTGAGAATGGGAAATGTGCTCTCTCACGTCTGTGTTCACTGGTGGAGGTGCAAATCGTTACAACCCTCCCAGAAATCAGTCTCTATTATGTATCAAGAGCTGTAAGATTCTTTATAGCAGATTCTTTAGTACACAAAGAACACAGTTTCAAAAGGAGGAAGAGGTGGTGAAGATTAAGAGAGATTTACAAGATACATCAACCAAATATAAAATGTGGGCTTTTGTTTGGATCCTGATTCAAACAGGTTGGCTGTGAGAAGACATTTTTGAGATCATTGGAGAAAGTTGGACCTAGCCAGATATTAGACGCTACTTAAGAATTATTGTTAATTATTTTAAGTGTGCAAATGGCAGCCTGGTTACGCTAAGAAGTTATTTTACCCATTTGAGAAGTAAAGCTTAATTTTTACAGGGGAAATGACACAACATCTTGCTTTAAAATATTTCAACCAAAAAAAAAAATGGGGAGAGATAGATAAAACAAGATTGTCAGAATGCTGGTCATTGTTGAAGCTATATAATCATACCGGCATGTCTGATATACTATTCTCTCTTGTGTATATTTGAAATTTTTCCATAATAAAAGGTGGTTTAATATAGCACTTGAGCCAATCCTTCTCTGAGATCCTATCCTGAGGAAATTATCAAAGATGTGCACAGGGGCTTCCCTGGTGGCGCAGTGGTTGAGAGTCCACCTGCCGATGCAGGGGACAAGGGTTCGTGCCCCGGTCCGGGAGGATCCCACATGCCGCGGAGTGGCTGGGCCCGTGAGCCATGGCCGCTGAGCCTGCACGTCCGGAGCCTGTGCTCCGCAAGGGTAGAGGCCTCAACAGTGAGAGGCCCGCATACCGAAAAAAAAAAAAAAAAAGATGTGCACAAAGATTTATGTACAGAGATATCAACAAGAAAACTGGTCATGAGAGAGAAAAATCAGTTATAAGCAAAATGTAACGTTATGATACAGCCAAAGAACTGAATATTAGGTCACTATTGTAAAAAGATATTTTTAAAACCACGTATTGGTCTTTGGAAAATGCTCATGTGTTAAGGAGGGGGTTAAGGAGAAACAGGATACAAAATTCTATATTTACCATGTCCCAATTCTCTTAAAAATGAATATATTTGCACAGGAAAAAAAAAAGGCCAATGTTAACAGTGGTCATCTTTGGGAGGTATAATTACAAATGATTTTTATTTGCTTCTTTAAACTCTTCTGTATGCAACAAGGTGGAAAAATGTAATTATCTTAGGAGCTAGTGCCAAAAGTCCTCAGAGGAAAGCATCTGGCTTTGGAGAAGTACCTTGAAAGCACATGGGTTAGAAGCTGAAGCCTTGAGGGCCTGGCCCAAGGGGGAAACTCGTGCCAGGCAAGCTAAGTCTCAGGGGAGCAATGGTCAAGGTTCTAAGAATCAGGGGAAGCCTGGAGAATTTAAACCAGAGGGAAATGCACAGAACTCCTAGCAAGTGCTCTGAATGCCTTCCACTTATGCAACAGAGGGGCCTAGTTCATTTCACCCAGAACGCTAAAATAGAATGTCTCTCTCCCTGCATCCCAGCTGATGTCTCCGTAACATGTATGTTCCGAGTCCTCTACAATGCACAGCCATTGCTTCTACAATCAGAAGAAAAACTTTTTTGTTTCTTTTTTAGGGAAAACAGTCTTCTTTATGCCAACCCGGAACCTGCCTTTCTGGAGCCTACTGTTACCACCTGGAACCATCTAGACCAAGTTGGTTCTGTTTCCCACTTGCAGCCTCAGGGGTGTGAAGATGGCACTTATTCCTCCGTGGGCTCTAGTTCCTCCGATCATGTGTTCCTCATATTGCTTTGGTTCTGAATCTCCTCCCCAGGTTAAGACCCTTATCTAGGTGAACGCTGGGGGGCCTAGATCCTGTTAAAATTGTACACACGCCTGAACACAATGGGTCTGACCGGTTCAAGGTAAACTGTGATTATCCCCTCCCTCACACTAGACTCTGTACTTCTAATAATGCAGCCTACAGCTACGTTAAATTTTTGTTGACTCCTATTGGCCCACCAGGGAAGTCCCCTGGGTGGTGTATTTTTTTTTTTTTTTTTTTTTTTGG
>NW_020173068.1:11731748-11780193 GCF_003031525.2 Neophocaena asiaeorientalis asiaeorientalis
TAAGCGGGCCTTTCGCTGTTGTGGCCTCTCCCGTTGCGGAGCACAGGCCCCGGACGCGCAGGCTCAGCGGCCATGGCTCACGGGCCCAGCCGCTCCACGGCATGTGGGATCTTCCCGGACCGGGGCACGAACCCGTGTCCCCTGCATCGGCAGGCGGACTCTCAACCACTGCGCCACCAGGGAAGCCCCCCTGGGTGGTGTTTTGATTAGTGATTTGGATGAGGGTTCTAGGTTGGTTGATCACACTGGTAAATGGCATGAAACTGAGAGGGATAGTGAATGGGTTGGACCCATTAGGATTCGACAGTCTCTAGACAGGTAGGAGCTATGTTCAAACCTAACAGGAGGCAATGTAACAGTTGCATCTAGAAAATCACCCACTAGGTACACAGAGGGGGAAGGTAAGATTTAGCAGCAGTCTTCCTGTTGGGGTCCCATCAGGTATTCTAAATACAAGGTATTTTAACTTAGTCAGTTACTAAGATATTGTCCGCCCGTTTTGAACCTATTCTTCTATACTCTGATTTTGCTGCTGGAGCTGGGACTCTGCAAAACACATTTCTCCATGGTCAGAAGAGTCCCTGTGATATATACACCACTGGGTATGAAACAGATAACTAGTGAGGACCTGTTGTATAGCACGGGGAACTCTACTCGGTGCTCTGTGGTGACCTGATGGGAGGGGAATCCAAAAGGGAGGGGATGTGTGTATACATACGCCTGGTTCACTTCGCTGTGCAGCAGGAGCTAGCAGAACATTGTGAAGCAACTCTACCCCAGTAAAAAATAAATAAATATTAAAAAAAAACAAAAGAGTCCATGGTAGACTCCAACAATAGGGGCCCTAGAGGGAGAATAGAAGTCTGGAGGAGGAAGAAGGGACATGCTCTTTCATGCTTTCTCTCTGTTCTTGTTTCAGTTGTTGTTCTGGGTAGCATGGCCCCAGCTTGCTACTTCGACCTGGCAATGGCATTTCACCCCAGTAACAGAAACAGAATCTGGTTTGTAGTTTTTTCCTAACACTTGCAGAACCAGCCTCATCATGTCCCCTCAGAGACACCAGTTGGCGTTTCCTCCTCAGAGGTCTGAGCCCCAGCCTTGGGGCTCCTCCAGCCAACGTCTAGCTTCTAATAATCTCAGGCTCTTCCCTTGCTCCCTCAGCCCTAGCTGGCTGCTTCTTGCAGTTCCCTGCGATGCCTTAGTGCTCACCTTTTACCCTTTCAGTTTCCTGATGACTGTTTTTTATACAAAATACATCCTGTTAAAATACCTCGTGTGGCTTCTGTCTCTTGATGCGACCCCAACAGGAAGACTGCTGCTAAATCTTACCTTCCCCCTCTGTGTACCTAATGGACGATTTTCTAGATGCAACTGTTACATTGCCTCCTGTTAGGTTTGAACATAGCTCCTACCTGTCTAGAGACTGTCGAATCCTAATGGGTCCAACCCATTCACTATCCCTCTCAGTTTCATGCCATTTACCAGTGTGATCAACCAACCTAGAACCCTCACCCAAATCACTAATCAATACACCACCCAGGGGACTTCCCTGGTGGTCCAGTGGTAAAGAATCCACCTTCCAATGCAGGGGACGCAGGTTCGATCCCAGGTCGGGGAACTAAGATCCCACATGCTGCGGGGCAACTAAGTCCACACGCCACAGCTACACAGCCCATGCGCTCTGGAGCCCATGCACCACAACTAGAGAGAAGCCCGCGTGCCACAACAAAAGATCCCACATGCCGCAACGAAGATACCATGTGCTGTAACTAAGACCTGACACAGCCAAAACAACAACAAAAAAACAAAACAAAACAAAACACCACCAGGACAAGGCCTCTAGGTACAAGTGAAGCATCTCCCAAGAGGCCTTCCTCACACCTGGGTACTCACGAATCACATCATAGCTGAAACAGGTAGAAAGCCATACGTGAATCATCCTGAAACTGAAATCCAGCCCAAGCTGGGTCCTGGCTGGTATCAGCTGGTACTGCCTGGGCTGCTTCTGGGGAGAATGGGCCTCCACAGTAAGAACCTGGTGTATCACCTGGAAAGCCATGCCCAAGACCTGGGACCACTGGGCCTCCTTCCCTTGAAGCACCTTCTCACAGGTTCTGTTTTTATGCTGCTTACTCATTTCATAGCAAAGCAGAATCACAAATAATAGCAAAGGTTTATTTTGTAAATTGCATGTAAATTATATAATTTTCGCAGGAATGATTTTTACATCGAATTAGCACAAATTGTCTTACCAAAAAATAAAACAAAAAAAACAAAGTTGCATCCAAGAACTGCATGTGGGTTTCAGTTACCTTAATTAGAAACATTTCTATTAAAATGAAAATAAGCAATCTTGCAAATCAAAGAGACCCCAAGGTCAGGCTGGAGGCCCCTGGTTTCTCTTGGGGAATCCAGGAGCACTTAGAGGAGAGATCTCATTGGGAAGAGGCTTCTGATTTGGAAAAGAGAGAGTCATTCAAGGTGATCTCACCTCTGGTGTTGGGGAGCTGGATCCTAGAAGGAAAAGAGACATAAATAGTGACCAGGTATGCTTTATGCCAAGCACCCTGCACCGGGCTAGACCTTTCCACATGGCTAATGTAGTCCACTCCAAAATCTTCTCCAGGGCAGTTGTCCTCCAAGCAAGGACTCCAGGACCCAGGTGTCTTTTATGTCAAGGTTCCATCCTCGGAGTCCCCTCCTTCAGGCAGCAGACAGAAAAGGAGAGGACATGTAGAGAGGGCACACTACCTCTTAACTCCCTCAGCTCACAGGTAGTTCCCATCACTTGTCCTTACATCCCATTGGCATGAACTAGTCAGAACCAAGGGGCAGAGGGAACAGAGCCAGACCACGTTCCCAGCAACCATTGGTAAGTTCTTGATAAGCAGAAGAGATAGACACTGGTGAACCCCAGACATCTTTGCTCCAAAGCCCACCATAAGACCCAGGTCCTACACATCCCCTTTCCCAGGGACTGCGGTCTGCTCCTTCCCCCCTCAACCACTGGCTGGATTCCTGATCCGGACTCAGAAAGAACTCCTCAGGTGGTCATTTGCCAGGTAAGCACGTCATTTCTTTTTCAGGACCAGCTGCCACAAGACCACATTCACAGGCCCCCACCACTATGCTTTGGACCCCTGTCAGGGCAAGGCTCCTGGTCGCCACCCCGCAGCTGCTCCACTCCGTCTGTCCTACCTGCATCCCACCAATGAGTTCTGTGCTCATTACCTAAGGCTGCCGTAAACGGAGTGGCTTCAACAACAGAAATTCATTGTTTCATGGTTTTAGAGTCCATGATCAAGGTATAGGCAAGGTAGGTTCCTTCTGAGGGCTGTGAGGGAGAGCCTGTCCCATGCCTTTCCCCTAGCTTCTGGGGGTTTGCTGGTAATTTTGGTGTTCCTTGGCTTGTAGATACATCACCCCAATCTCAGCCATCAGCTTCATTTGACCTTCTCCCTGTTTCCCTTCTCATCATCCTCCTTCTGTGTATGTCTGTCTCAGTGTCCAAATTCCCTCTTATATAAGGGTACAGTCATACTGGATTAGGGCCCACCCCAATGACTTCATTTTAACTTGACTATCTACAAAGACCCTATTTCCATATGCGGTCACATTCTCAGGTCCTGGGGATTAGAACTCCAACATCTTTTGGTGGGGGGATACAATCCAACCCATTACAAGGTCTCAGCATGCTTTGAGGTCCTGGCTGAAAATGCCTTGACAGCCCTGGGCAATCTCACCCATCTAATAACCAGAGATGGGGGAGAACGGGTCCTCTGATGGGAATAGGAGTGGCTGTGAGTGGCGGTCTCAGGAGAAGAGGAGTGGAAGCTACCCAACTTGGAGACCTGCAACACCAGTAGCCTCTTGATGATTAATAATTATTAATAAGTTATTAATAAAGGTTAATGAGACCCTTCTTAAGAGCTGCATGGGAGGCTGCTCCTCACATAAAACGAATGGATGAGACCAACTCAGAGGAGGGACTTCCCTGGCGGTCCAGTGGTTAAGACTCCGCACTTCCACTGCAGGAGGCATCAGTTCAATCCCTGGTCAGGGAACTAAGATTCCATATGCCGCATGGCGCAGCCAAAGAAAAATTAAAAATTAAAAAAATAATAATAAATAAAGTATTAAAAAAAAAATTCAGAGGAAATCTACCCACTAGCCTGGGGACCGAGTGGCTCCCTATCACCTCCTGGGGCCTCAGAGGCAGACCTGGGTCTCTTTCCTGCTCTGTCACTTTCTGGCTAAGACATCTTGGGCAAGTCCATGCCTTTCTCCCAGGACTGAGTGAGCATTGGTTAAAGGTATTTGCAAAGGGCCATGCAGAATAGATGCTCTCTAAGTGTTGCTGAGTCTTACAGGGAAGGCTGGAGCCTGAGCCCTGAGTCATGGGCACCCCCAGCTTAGCTCAGACTGACCAGCTACGCACAGGAAGTGAGAGCCAGAGGGAAGGGCAGCCTCAGAGGTTCCCACCCCTTAGAGAAGCTGATGACCATGACGGACCCAATAGGTGAGCTAACAACAGTAAAAATGGTAACTCATGCCATTTGCCAAGAGCTTCTTAGGTGCCAGGGGCTGTAGGGTATAGCTGCTAGCATCACCTCCACTTTACAGAGGAGGAAACTGAGGCCTCAAGAGGTTACAAGACTTCTCCTAGATCACATGGCTGGTGGGTGGTAGAGTCTTAGCAGATCACTCAGCACAGAGGCTGGACAAGACTTCTTTCTGCTCTCTCACGGCTACCAAGTCCTGAGCCAGAAACACCTAACGGACACAGCATGGCAGGGAAGTTGATAACACACAGAAACAGAGACATAGACAGACCAAACACACACATAAAATGCCTGGGTTTCAGAACCCATTTAGGGCGCAGGGCCATCACCCCCACTGTGCCCTATTACACTTTTCTCCTGATACTCCCAGAACCTCCCTTTTTGAGGTTCTCAGCAAGTTTATATTTGGGAATAATTGTAATGTAATTCAGTACATAATTAGGGCAGAATAGAAGACTGTGCTTTTAACTACCATACATCCCCATCTCATTTAAATAATTCCTAATATATCCAAGCAGGCTGCCTTGTGCGGCACTGAGGTGTATTGAACTGAGGATAATGAAATAAGGGATGGGAGAGGGAAAATGCTATTTCAGAGTCTGAAGATCACCAATTAATGACATGAAAAACTGAGAGGGACTCCATTCACTTAATGTCCCTCGTGCAAGGTACAAACGCAAGCCCCTCGCAGGCTCCCTGTTCAGCTCCTCCAAGACAATTCAGACAAGCAGAAGGACAAGGATGGAGTAGGGGGTGGGGGGGTGGCAGGGGCAGCCCCCAGGGGACTGAGCTGGTGCAAGGGTTTCCTCTGCCCCCACCCACCAACACAGCCATTCTCACATCCCATCGCCCCTCAGTTCTGACCCAGCTCCCTCCGTAATGCCTCTACTTGCTCCCTAACACATTTATTGAGCACCTACTGTTTTATCCTAACAGAGATCTAGTAATCGACTCACAGGCCCGGCCCTAGTGAAGTAATCCATCCCACAACGCATCTGCTCAGCACAGCCCTCAGCGCCCCCAAAGGATCTGGCCTCCAACTGCCCTTCCATCTTTGGTCCACCTGCCACTCTCTGGGCTCTAACCTCACAAGCTGTCCTTTAGCTCTTCAAATAGTGCAAGCTCAGAGTCTTTGCACTTATTGTTCCTTCTGCCTGGATTCTGCCCCCACTCTTCCCTGGATGGCTCCTGTCCATCTTTCAGGCTCCACTTACATGTCACCTCCTCCAAGAGGCCTTCCCAGACCTCCCTGTCATTTACTATCTCAACATCCCATTTATCAACTTCACAATATTAACCACAATATATAACTTACTTGATTCATGTCTGTTTTCTGCCTGGGAATATAAGCTCCATGGGGCAAGGACCATGTCCTATTTTCTCCTGTATACCCTGAGCCTAACACAGAACAAGCACACAATAGGTCTCAGTGAACATGCTTTGCATGTGTTGAGTGGATGACACTATAGGACAGAAAGAAGAGGGAAGCACCACTGGCCCCGGGTTCCTGATTGATGCCTCCCCCTCCCGCCTCCTCCATCACATTTCTCTGAATCCCCCATCTCCTGGTCCTTGAGGAGGTTTATACTTCCTTCTGGTGGGCTTGCTCTCCGCCACCCAAGACCTCTGTGTTCCCATCACTCGTACCCCATCAGCCAGCTCTGGGATGACAGTGTGGCTTCCTGATTCTCCAAACGCAGCAAGGTCCCACCACCATCATGAGGAGAGGTGAGGGGTCTGGGCAGGGCTGTAATGGACCAAGCAGCCCGGCAGAGAGCTTCTGGCAGGAAGAAGAGATGCTCCAGCGCCCTCCCCAACTCTCCCCATACACACACATTCCTCTTGTTTTCCCAGGACTGAGACCTCGGCCCACAATGCTAGGAATGAACGGGGTATCCAGAAAATACTTGCATTGAAAGCCTCCGTCAGCACAGTCCACAGGAGAGAGATTTCAAACGGGAGAAGTGGAGGGAAGATTTCACTTTGCTTCCAAACGGCCTCTCGGCAGCCCATGTGACTCCCAGGACCTGGATTAGCATCCTAGCTCTAGAAGGAGCCAGGCACAGGAATGATGGAGCTGTCCCACAGCCCAAGATGGAAAACAGGCCAAAGTTGTCCCTGCCCAGGAACGCTGCTTCACCCCTGTCCTTGCTCATCTGCCATCGCCGAGGCGCCACTCGTGGGTGGGGTGTAGGGCCGCTTGGCAAAGTCTCCTGGGCTGCAAGCATCAACATGTGTGCCTTCCCTGACCTCCTCCTCTGGTCCTTGTTGGCCTGGGAGTTGACCTTGGGGGTCGTTAGCTATGTTCCTGGGCAAAAACCAGAGCTGCACACACTCAAAGCACTGCCCACCTTGGGGACAGACAGTCTCTGTCATTGTTGGCCTCTCTGTGGACCAGACGAAGAAGTCATGAAGGGACAGGCCCATCTCAAGCACTGGGTCCTAAAGACCAGTGGACCCATCAGCCCCCATCACCCTGTTTCTCTGTTTGGAAAACATGTTCATCACACTGGAGTCGCCTCCAGGCTCCAGGCAGCAAAGGGAAGGGTTGGGAGCTCACACTTGGACACCTAACTACTTAACTCCAGACCCAGGCTCACTCAATCTCTGGCTTTGTGTCCTTGGGAACATCACTTTCTCTCCCTGCCTGTTTCCTTATTTGTACGTGGAGATAAATTCAGTGCTTCTTTCCAAGAGCTACTATGAAATCAAACAAATTAATATCAGAGGGATCAACCGTCCTGCTTTGCCGAGGACTATCCCAGATTTAACACTGAAAGTCCACATCCCAGGAACCCTCCGCATTCCTGACCGCAAACAGGGATGGTCACCCTAATTAAAAATATATATATATGACTAACACATGGTAAGTACTAAATAATATCTTTCCTAAAATCTTGAGCTGGGCACCAGTGACATCGCTTGCCCAAATGTGTCCCTCCCACTTGCCCTCTCCCACACCCGCGGGCAAGCTCACAAGATTGATTTGGGATAGGGTCCTAATTCAGTGCCTGGAGCAGGCCTTTCCAGGCCCGTATATGAGGCAACTCCTTCCCCCAATGGCCAGGGATGCCTGGAGGGGTCTGCCACCCGGAAACATCCTGTCCCATGGTCCCTCTTCTGGTGCCAGAGTCTTTCTGCTCCAAACAGACATGTCCCCAGGGGCCACCCCCGCAGCCCCGGAAGCACCAAGAGCTGCTGTTTGGTCCACCCCGGCCCCTTTCACACTCAGGTAAAACTTTAACCAGAGGCCTTTGGCGGCAGCTCTGGGGCCCGCACTCCCATTCAGGGCGTGATAAATGACTGCTGTCACTGCAACATGAATGCTCATATTGAAAAGCCCTGCTTTCTGTCTCCCTCCCTTTCAGGCCGCCAACTTCTTCCCTCTTAAGTCACCGGGCGTCACTCACGTGTCACCCTGTCCTGAATGCCCCCCAGTCAGGGACCCTTGCTCCCTCTGCCCCTTGCCTCCCACCTGCCCCTCCCCTCCCCCTTCCTCTCTAGTCTCTTTCCTCTCCTCCCCCACCCTCCCATCCTCCAGCCCTGATTTGTCCCATCTCAGGCCCTGGACTAAGGAAGCTCACGTTGTCGCCCCCATCATCCGTGTTGTCACCAGGACGGTGGGTCACAGATGTAGGAACTCGTCATCCCTGTGTCTCACCTTCACTCTCTTTCTCAGGCGCCGGCACTGCGAATACAGTCCTAAAGGGAAGGAAGGCAACACAAAACAGGGACCCCAAAAAGTAACTGAGAAGAGAACAGACTCATAGAGCCCTAAACCAAGGGGTTTTACCCCAAAAGCCAGGGCTATCATATCTGTGTCAGTCTGGATTGTGTTTCTATGGGAAGAAGAACCAAAGATTCCATCTGGTCCCTCAAAATGAGTGAAGAATTGCCACTCAGAGGCTCTGCTCATTCCGAGATGGCCCAGCAGCCCTGGAAATCCCAAACTAACTCCACTCTGAGTGTATTCAAACCACGCAGCTGGGACAGATAAACTCCAAGTCTGAGGCCTCAGCCCGAGGGGGTTCCCTTGCCTCACCCCCAGTTATTTTTCCTGCGTCTGTTGAGATGATCATAGTTTGTCTTTTATTCTGTTAATGTGGTGAAATACATTGATTGCTGTTGCTTTTGTTGTTCTCCCCTCCAGCTCTGTCATTTATTTGTATAACTCCTTGGGAGAAGCAGTAATCAGAGACATGTTACATCTTCAAAACAGAGAAGAGCATACTATACTTTAAGCATACCTGTTCAAAGAATTATAATATACTCCGCAATGAAGAAATGATGACCTCTGGGATTTCCCCAGTGGTCCAGTGGTTGAGAGTCCGTCCTCCCAATGCAGGGGGGCCCGGGTTCAATCCCTGGTCAGGGAACTAGATCCCGCATACCGCAACTAAGATCCCACGTGCCACAACTAAAAGAGCTCGCATGCCACAAGGAAGAGCCTGCATGCCGCAACTAAGACCCAGCACAGCCAAATAAATAAATAAATATTTTTAAAAAGAAAAAAGAAATGATGACCTCCTAATTTTGAAGTTGATCATTAAACTTCCAGCCTTTTTATAATAAAACAAGAGTCCATACCAGAGGTTGCAAACTGGTGACCATCAGGGTAAATATGGCCTGCAGTGTGTTTTGTCTAGCCCACAGTGAGTTTTTTTTTTAATATTTTATTATTTTTTTTACTTTAATTTTACTGGAGTATAATTGATTTACAATGTTGTGTTCATTTCAGGTATACAGCTCCCTCCATAGGAGGCAGCCACACTGAGACAGCCAAGGACAACATGGGGCCAGAACCCACCACAGAAAGGGCATTACATCACATTCTCTAAGCCAGGAGAAACACTGTTTTCTTCAGGGGAGGAAAATGGAAATTTGGGAGTGGGAAACGGCCGTGTGCCAACCTATCTTTGTCAGTGACCTCTTCCGCTCTGACGCCCATCAGCCACCCTGCTAGCTGAGGAAGCTAAGGATGGATTCTATGTGACAGGGTCCACTCAGTAAGCTACATCATTTGGCCTGTGGATTAGAATGGTGCCTTTTATTTAAAGTTGCTCATTTCGTCATTGAGGTGACTTTCAAGGGGCTTTTGTTTGGGGAACAAATGGAGCTGCAATGCCCAGGAGGTAAGGAGAGCTTGGGGTGTGCCGGGGCCCCTCGGGACCCCCTGCTGGCTGCATTTCCACAGCCACCATGGCAGCAGAGTGCCCGGGGCAGTCTTGAGTCTATGTGCATGTTATGAACCCTGTGCATTATTGGAGATGGATGAGGGCATACGTGAGGCCATCGCTAAGTCTCCTGTCTCCCAGAATTCACACAAGCAGGAGCAAAAGAGGGGCTCCACCCACTCTGCATAGTGTCTGCCCCCCACCTCAAATAGGAGAGGTTAAAGATGCACCAGATATAGATCTACCATAGGACTTGGGTGGCCACAAGTGGCTTCCCAAATACAGAGCTGAGGCAATGGACACAGGCCCATAAAATGCCCTCCGCAATAGGATTCTATGGAAATATTATTAAGGGAACACAGCTTCATAATATACCTTTCTTAGAGGGTTGCAGTGAAGATTAGCCTGTTACAAGGCTCTGAGGACTCCTACAGCAAACCTACTTGATTAACCCAACGTTTCCCAAACTTTCTTGACCAAGAGCTGAGCCCATTTTTGTGCAGAAGGACCGTCAATGTTCCCAGAAATACTGTCGTCAACAAGGCATGTTACCTACGTGACCTCACTCCCTACTGATAATAACTCTAGGAAGTGAGTATAATTATTTTCCCATTAAACAGATGAAGGCCATGAGGTTCTAGAAGAACTTGCATTCAAGGGGAGGGGATTTAGACCCTACCTTTTGAAAAGAGGAGTGTCAAAGGATTTCCATTCATATTTTAAAACCACTACATCCTCTCTATGGAGTCTAGCTCCTTCCAGCTTTTCGTCTCTTGACATAATTAATTTTCCCATTGAATAAGCCAGTTGGAATTTGATTATTTACTTGCAGCCAAAGCCATTCTGACAGACACAGAGATTTTTAACAGATTTTTATGATGCAATGTGGCAAGTGCCATAATCAAAATATTCACACAGTGTTCTGCTGAGACAGCAGAAAAAGAGAAAATCGGCTAGCTTGTCCTGGGGCGGGGAGGGGGGTGGGCAGGGGGAAGGCATGGGCCAAGAAAGGTGATCCTTGAGCAGAATCCCCAGAGAAGGTTTGTTTACCAGGCAGCAAGGTGGAGAAGCACGAACTAGAACAGGAACAAAGCACTGTTAAGCATTTACTATATGAGATGTTCAGATACATCTCTCTGATGAGGAAACAGACTGAGACAGGTTATATACCTTGCCCAAGAGGACATCACTGTTAATTGGCTGAGCAAGAATTGGAGCCTGGGTCTATTTTATTTCAAAGCCTTTATAATTATCCCCCCAGCATGCCATCTCATTGCCAACAAACAACAACAAAACAGACATTTTCTGCTTCTGTGAACGAAAACCCCTTCAATGTCCCAAAGCTGGTAACTATTTCCCGGATTTGGTAAGGAGAATCTAACTTTGGTGACATCAGAGGCTGTGATAGCTGGAGGAAAAGTCCTTAGAACCTTCTGAGATCTACACTTGAGCCTAGAAGGTGTTTTCCACAGGCACAAATTCCTTAGGCTTTTAGGGACTTTGAGATCTTCCATTCCAACTATTACTTAAAGAGCTTCTGTGATTTTTATTACATTCTCAATGCCCAGTCTCAACCTGCCCTCATTGACTTTTACTGTATAATTTCAGTGTCTTCATTTAACTCTTTGTGCTGGATGAAAGCAGGAAATTCAGAAAAACAAGACCTATGTTGAAATCCTGCACCATCATTTGATAGCCTGAGTAATCTCTCTCATTCCCAATTACTTGGTCACTTGATTCTACACAAATTATTTTAACAGCTCTTGGTTTCCTCAACTGGGAAATGAGGAAATATCCCCAATCTTGTAGGACTTGGAGGATTCAATGAGATAATGCCTGGTCCACAGAAGGCTCTAGATGCATCTCAGTTCCTATTTTCAATCCCTACAGTCTTTTCTTCTTACTTTCTGGAAGAACGTGTCAAATCAAAGGTAAACGATCTTCCCAATTTGACTTATTAGGAGTTCTCCAGACAAGGACAGTGTTAAAAGTATTTAACAACCAATACCACACAGGCATCATCAATTACACTACACACAATCAATCGAAAGCCAAACGTTTTTTATGTTACCGAACATAAGTTTGTGTGCCCCGATGCACAATGAGGCCAAACAAACTGAAATGTCGGAATTTGGAGCAGAGAAAGGTTCATCGCAGAGCCATGCAAGCAGACGGGTGGCTCGTGCCCCAAAAGCCCCGAACTCCTAGAAGGGTTTCAGCAAAGCACTTTTAAAGGCCAGGTGAGGGAGGGGCATGGTTATTTGTTGCAAACTTCTTTTTTTTTGTTTTTGTTTTTTTTTTTTGCGGTACACAGGCCACTCACTGTTGTGGCCTCTCCCGTTGCAGAGCACAGGCTCCGGACATGCAGGCTCAGCGGCCATGGCTCACGGGCCCAGCCGCTCCGCGGCATGTGGATCTTCCCGGACCGGGGCACGAACCTGCGTCCCCTGCATCGGCAGGCGGACTCTCAACCACTGCGCCACCAGGGAAGCCCTGTTGCAAACTTCTTGGTGTAGGAATCTTTGCATCTGTCCACAGAGATCAGGTCACAATGCTCCTGTAAACCTCCAATAAAACAAATGTTATTCTCTGTTCTGCAAGTTTTTATCTCTATATGAATGGACTCAAAGGTCAGAGCCCTGAGAATAGGCTACCCTGTATACTTCGGGCTCTAGGCAACATTCTTTTACAGAAAGTACAGAGCCAGCATGACTAAGCACAGGCAACTGAACAGATCCAATATGGAGTCAGATTTGTTCTTCTCTATTACAAAACTAAAGATTGCTTAAATATTTTCCCTGTTCCTGGGGACAGGAATACTTCCTCCCGACGCTACACTCCCCACCTAGAAATGAAAACTGGCCACTGGGGGTGATGATGATGCTAGTATACCAATTACAAAAATGAGATAGAGCTCAAGCCAAAAATTCACAATAGCTTGAACCAAATCATAATCATAGTTAACATTCATTGGGTACTTGCCATTGGCCAGCATATACTCAGCACTTTACATGCCTGCTCTTCCTTCATTCTCATAAACATCCCAAGGAACAGGTATGAGTGTTACCTCTATTTTTCAAATGAGAAAACTCAGACCCAGGGAGGTTAAGCAAATTGCCCAAAGCTACAGGAAGCATGTGACAGAGCTGGGACACCAACAAAGGTCTGTCTGACACCAAAGCCTATAACCATAACCATTAGGTTCTATTGTCTAAATTTTTCTATGATTGGAAGCTGAGCCTTTTACTCATCCTGACCCCTGCCCCCCTGCCCCATGGCTGGATACCTGCATCTCAAATAACACAGACTCTTCACAGAGGCAGCCCTGAACCTCCATCGGTGTCCGCGTCTTAGGTCAGGTTCCACACAAGCAGACCTCGAGACAAGGATTCGGGTGCATGTGACTTCTTAGAGAGGTACTCCCAGGAGAAACAAGTAAAGGATGGGAAGAAGCAGGTCAGGGAAGGGGAGGAAGCCACACGAGGGTGTGATTGCAGACAAAAGTCCCACCGAGGGTAGCATCGGCCTAACTCTGTAGGGGAGCTCTGGAGAAGAAGTTGCACCTCGGGGTGGTCCTGACCCAAGGCAGGAGAGCTCCACCAGCAAAATGATGAGGATGTAAACCGTAGATCCCCAGAAATATTCTGGCTCCCTGTTCACACGGGCAAAGTGACTCCAGTAGCCTAAAGACAATTCTCCAAAGAAGAGAAAAGAGACACAAGTGCTGGCCATTGAAGACATACCCAATGGGGAGCTCCCTGGCGGTCCAGTGGTTAAGACTCTGAGCTTCCAACGCAGGGGGCACAGGTTCGATCCCTGGTTGGGGAGCTAAGATCCCACAAGCTGCACAGAGTGGCCAAAAATAAATAAATAAATAGTTTTTTTAAAAAAAGAAAACATACCCAGTGGCCTCCAGGGCAGAAGGTCAGGATGAGCAATGAAACAGCAAAAAGCTCCCAAAGGGATCAGGACAGAGAGTTAAAGTTGCCAGAGGCGGAACATTTTTCTCAGGCTGAGGACAGACCCTGCTCTGTTGAAGTTCGTCAGCATCATCCTTGAGCTGAGCTGGGAACAGTGAGTTGGAGAACAGGCTGAGCTTTCAGGCACCAGGTACAGTGGTCCTTGCTGGGTCAGACAAGAACATCTCTTTCTGAGAACATGAGGACTCTGGGTCAGTGCAGCACCTGGGGCTCCTCAGACAGTGAGTGGATGCTGAAGCACCAGCCAGTGCCAGACTGATAACTGAGTATGCACCCTGCAACTGTAGTCATGGTTAGGGGCCTGTCAGTGCTGATTTTGATTTTATTTTCCAAGAAGAACTGACTTCTATGTCTAGACTATGGCCTTAAGATGAAACACTCAGGCATCTCTCTTGATGAGTAGTCCTGGATTTCTATGACAAAAAGAAACCTTCCATTATTTTTTTTTAAAGTCTTGACAATTCTGCTATGTGATTTCAATATCACATTTCTATGCAATAGGGGTCTCAACTTTTAATGAAAATCCGATATGAAAGGGGGGAAAACTTAGCAAAATTGCAACTAAACAGAGAATTGTCTCATGATTATTAGTGAAGAATCACCCTCACTTCACATCAGTGATTTAACTTTAAAATATCAAGCATTAACCTTCAATCGACACTTTAAATAAATTTTATCATAGTTACTTTCCAAAGTAAAAATATATTAATAACATATGTTCAATGTTCTATATCTTTCATACACCGTGATTAACAGAAAGTATTTTGTAATTTTCCAAACTTGCTGTTTTTTAAATGGTATTAAGCCTGGGGATGACGGGGGTGAGTAGAAGTCAGACCACAAGTATCCAGCCAGGTCACACTAAGACTGGGCAACGCCCTGAGGGCTGGTGAACCCACAGCAGCGACCCTGCTTGTCCAGCAGAAAAACACATCTGTCTGGGAGGTGTTAGATTTAGGGCTCAAATAAGCATCCCTGAGTTCTTCCTGATACCTGCCACAGCGGCCACATGGAAATAACCAGAGCCCCAAATTCAAATCAGATGGAACAAGGTATCAGCTCACATCCTAGTTACCAAAACCTGAACAACCAGTTATTCTTTCTTCTCTAGAGTGGGGAGGGATCCTCCACACAATCCTGAATCCCAGCCACTTGGTACATCCCTGAGACCTGGGGCGGCACGGGTGTCATCATGCAAGAGTTACCATATGCCAGAGCCTCCAAGAAATACTTCCCAGGTGTGATTTTATTGCATCATCACAAAGCCTTTGAGCGATTGGTATGCAGGGACCGTGAATGCATGCTAATATCCATGTGTTCCTTTACATTTCCCAACCTCCCTTGCAGCTAGTTTGGGGTAATTAGACTGAATTTTAGCCAGTGACTGTAGGTAAAAGTGACAGATACCACTTCCAAGCCTACCCCCTAAAACCAAGGTCAGCAAATTCTTCCTGTAAAGGACCAGGTAGTAAATATGTTACCTTTTGCAGACCTTATAGTCTAGATCACAACTATACAACTCTGTCACCGTAGAACAAAAGTAACCATAAGAAACACATGGGTGTGCCTGTTCCAATAAAACTTTATTGACAAAAACTGGCCAGAGACTACATTTGCCTTAGGAGTGTAGTTTGCCAACAACTGCCCTAAAAGATCCCACTAAATCCTCGATCTCTTCTGACTTAATACAGAGGATCCAGCAGAGAAGGCAGCCTTAGGAGATGGTAGAGCCACAACATGGAAGTGTCTGGCTCACTGAGTCACTGCTGTAAAGGAGCGTGGATCCACCTAACCTGACTTGTACCATGATGGAAGCAAGAAATAACACATACTGTGTTAAGCCACGGAGCTTTGGGAATTGTCTGTTATAGCCTCTTGCGTTAATTCACCTAACAAAGTAGGTTTAATTGTTCCTTTTTTAGTATATGATGAATTGTCTGCCCCTTTCTAGCCCAGGTTACTGGCTCTGTCCACTTTTGGAGGAGACTATGATTCAAGGACAACTCACCCAGTATGGATGCGACTATGTATTATCCCTGAACCAGACAATAGCCATTGCATACACACAACACTATGGCCTTGCTCCACACCACTGGCATTGGATAATTGTTCCTTTTGATAGCTGAAAAGCTGAGGTTCAGAGAGGGAAGTGAGCCTCCCAGAGTTATAAAGCAAAGAAACAGTAGTCAGGTCCAGGATAACCAATTCATCCTGGTTTGCAGGAACTTTCCTGGTTTTACCATTGAAAGTCCACAACCCAGAAAACACCTCCTTCCTGGACAAACAGGACCAACCGGTCCTCAAGCTAGAACTCCAACACAGGTCTGTCTGGCTCCAAAGCCGTTCTCACGGCCCATTCGGAAGGGGGTCACGGGAGGCCCCATCTGGCTTGGCCCGATCCCTGCTGGGAGGCCCCTCATGCTAGTGCCCACTCAGGGTGCATGAGACCTGCGAGGCGAGCACGGAACCGTGTCAGCTCCCCCCAGGCCTCAGGCCTTCTCCCTGCAGGCAGGAAGTTGGGCATGAATTTTAAATATACACAAGCTTGAGTGTGGAAGTCAGTCTTAAGCTCTATAAAATGGCGGTATATCCTGCTACTATGAGCTCCTGCTGCATTCTGCTGAGTGTTGTATCATACCCACTGGAAGGTTACTGAGGGGAGTTAATAACCCCAAACGCTGGGGCCTGCCTGGCTCTGGACTGAGGAGAGGTGGGATGCCCAGCTGGTGATTCGGGAGGAGCTGTTAGCACTTGTGCCAGAGATGTCTGCCCCTCTGCTTTCCTGGGCTCCGCTCTGCCCAGGTCCTGCCCACTCTTCCATCCTCCCCTTCATCCAACTGTCCTACCGACTGCTCAGTGCCCAACCTCAGGCTGAGCTCAGGTGGTCGGGGAAGGACCGTCTGAGAGGGTGACCTTTGGGCTGAAGGTTGAGAAGAAGTTGGTCATTCCAAAAATGAGGGGAAGAGTGTCTCCAGGACAGGGAACAGCATAGGCAAAGGCCCTGAATCCCATGACACTTAACCCAGGCAGAGAAGGTTTTCCAGAAGAAGACAGGAGAAGGCCAAGACAAATCCTCTAACAACCACAGCCTAGAAGAGATGGACAGGGGAGGGGACACCCAAAAAGGAGACTGAGGCAGAACAGTCAGAGAGATGAGAGGGAAAGCCAGGCAGAAGGGAACCATAGGTGCTAAGGAAGGAAGCATCTCAAGAAGAATCATTGGTATCAGATAGTACAGAAAAGCTGAGTAAGAAAGCAAAGAAAGGGGTCCCTTGGCTTTGGCAATGTCAAAGTGATAAGTATTTACTGAGTGCGTACCGTGTACCAGGCTTTGTGCCAAGCTCCAGGGCAGGGAAGCAAAGATGAAATAAAACACAGGGATGGGGGAAGAGAGAAAAATACACAGATAATGACAGTGACGTGCGTCCAGTGCCATGGGATCCCAGAAGAGAGAAGGAGTAACTCTACCTGGAGAGTTGAGGGGATTTCTGAGAGAAGGGCACATCTAAGTTGGGTTGTGAAGGGTGAATAGGAATTTACTACATAGGTGAGGAGACAGAGGAAACATCGTAGGCAAAGGCATCAGAGTGACATCTTTAGGAATGCAGAAGTGTCCCTGACCTGGGAGAGCTGGGTAAATGAGGCTGAGGTGAAAGGGAAGGGGTAAAAGACCTCTCAGGCCCTGCCAAGGAGTTTGGGTTTGTTCTCCAGGCAACAGGGAGGCGTGGAGGGAGACAGCATCAAATATGCACTTGCAAAAATAGTCACCAGGGTTTCCCTGGTGGCGCAGTGGTTGAGAGTCCGCCTGCCGATGCAGGGGACGTGGGTTCGTGCCCCGGTCCGGGAAGATCCCACATGCCGCGGAGCGGCTGGGCCTGTGAGCCATGGCCGCTGAGCCTGCACTAACGGAGCCTGTGCTCTGCAACGGGAGAGGCCACAACAGTGAAAGGCCCGCATACCGCAAAAAAAATAAAATAAAATAATCACCACCTCCAGCTTTGACACTAACCTCCTGAGTGACCTTGGACAAGTCCCTCCCATGCTCTGGGCCTTTGAAGTGAGGAGATGAGACTATCCTCTCGGTTCTTACAGTCTGAGGGTTCTGTGGTTATTTTCAGAGTCAGCTGTTCTGAGAGGACTTTTTGTCTGTGTGCGTCGGATACAAGTAAATGCATTGCTCGGGTTCTGATTTTCAGAGTTGTAACTGGCCTTAAGTTTTTGAGAAAGACTCTCAGGGTCAGACATGCTACCAGCACATGTAAGAGGCTTTTTCCCCAATTCCCTGGTGAGGATGAGAAGCAAGGACTCCATCATGGCCCAGGGGAAGGGCTGACATTTGGTGAGATGTCTGTATTTAACTCACACCACTTGACATCTGTTTCCAATTAATCTGCCTGTGTTAAGAGGGATGCTGCCTGGAGCACAAAATTCAGGCTGAGTTCTGGAGAGGCGGAAGGAAGCAGCCAGAAAGGGTTAGTGCAAACCCTGGTCTACCCACTCCCCTCCGCTGTACTGCAGTGGGGCTCTCACGGACCCTCAGGACACCTGGCCTGCAAGGTGCCTGAGGACCTACTCCACTCTCCCTTCGCAATTTACACTTCAGCAATACCAAGTGTGACGTGTTTGAAGAGCTAAAAGAAAGCCAAGGTCACTGGACATACTGCACAGAGGAGAGTGGCAGGAAGCTGATGGACAAGTAGGCAAGGGCCAGATCATGCCAGGGTTTGTAGGCTGAAGGGAGGATTCCTGGTTTATTCTAGGTCTGGTGGGAAATAACATGGCTCAATTTGCCTATTTGAGAGATGCCTCTGATTGCTCAGTGGGGATGGGATGGACAGAGGCAAGAGTGGGAGAGGTCATCATGTCAAACTGCGCTGGAAAAGGCAGAACTACAGAGACAGTAAAAAGATCAGTGGTTGCCAGGGGTTAGGGAGGTGGAAAGGATGACTAGGTGGAGCACAGCGGATTTTTAGGGCAGTGAAACTCTTCTGTGGGATACTATAATGGTGGGTACAAGTCATTATACACTTGTCAAAACCCACAGAATGTACAACACCGAGAGTGAACCCTAATGGAAACTATGGACTTCAGGTGATGATGTGTCCATGTAGGTCCATCGATTGTAACCAATATGCCACCGGTGGGGGAATGTTTTGTTTTTTTGTTTTTGTTTTTAATTAATTTGTTGTTTGTTTGTTTTTGTGGGGGGGGGGGTTGGTCACACCATGCGGCACGCGGGATCTTAGTTCCCCAACCAGGGGTCAAACCCCTGCCTCCTGCATTGGGAGCATGCAGTCTTAACCACTGGACCTCCAGGGAAGTCCCAGCGATTTTTGATAGTGGGGGAGTTTGTGCCTGTGTGGAGACAGAGAGTACACAGGAAATCTCTGTACTTGCACTCAATTTCACTATGAACCTAAAACTGCTCTAAAACCTAAGGTTCATTCATTTAAAAACTTAAATTCACCTGTTTCTGTTCACTTTTTTGAATGCGGCCACAAGAAAAGGTAAACTTGACCACATCAATTCTGATAAGATAAAGAACTAAATTAAACTCTACATCATTTTAAATGTAAAAGGAAGTAACCACACTCATGACAGACAAATTTGGTTACTTAGGAAAAATTTAATCATTTATTACATTGGTAATGTGCCTGTAAGATTGATGTACAAATATCAATAGTTAAATTCAAATTAAAAATAAAATACAAAAAAGTAACAGATCTAAACAGAAGAAAAAAGAAAAGGTCATCTTTCCTGTGCAGTGCTCATTATGTTTCTAGACGCAAGCATTGAGTGGGAAGGGATGGTGGTTATTGAGACTGGGGTAGTGTTGGTAGAGGGGAAAGGAGAAGGCATAGCTGAGATGTGTTTTGGAGGGAGCTCTGGTAGATCTTGCTGATAAACTGGATGTCGGGGATGAGTGAGAGGAAGGGGAATATCAGAGATGATAGTGTTGGTTCTGGCTTGAGCACTTGGATAGATGATGATGTCATTGCCTTGAATGGGGAAGACTTAGGGGAGGAAAGACTTCACAGGGGGGAGGGGGGAGCTGCATCTCTCAAATAGGCAAACTGAACCATGTTATTTCCCACCAGACCTAGAATAAACCAGGACTCCTTTGGGACAAAGTCTGAGATGCTTGTAAGATGCCAAATGGTGATGTCAAGCCAACAGTTGGATGCTCGGGCCTGATACTCAGAAGCAAAGCCTGGGGAGAAGATCTAAATTTGGAAGGAGCCACTTGGAAAAACTAGGTCCCTCCTCTGGGTATGAATATCACCACAAAGAGACAATCAGACAGACAGATGGACAATACACTCCCCTGCTCTCTCAGTTACAGCAAAACCTTCTGAATATGCAAATGTTCTCTCCAGCTTTGAGTCTTCTCTGCACGTCACCAGCTCTCTCCTCTTCACTCCCCTCCCCCCCCCATCAAGCCCCTTTCTTGGCTCTCCCACCTCCCAAACTTGCCAGGCAAAAACTGTGGCGAAGACACCCACTGCAGACACTCTCCGTCAGTGAGCTGTGGGTCAGGATGTTTGCACAAATGCCTCACAGCATCATTTATCTTGAGGGATGTCAACTCGAAAAATGTTAGTTCATGTCACTGTCGGTGTAAATGCCAAAAATTAGCTTTCTTTCATCATAAAACAGAATAATTAACTTTGCAACTGTTTCCAAAACTGCTAATTAATGGGTTTTACCCACTGATTTGTCAGGCTACATCCCGAGCTGAACGGCAGCCAGGGCCCCTGGAGGATTCCCGTCCTCCCTTTCTCTCTGTCCCCGGCGGTTGGAGTTGGAAGAAGTTACTGGAAAACAAGTTGAGGGAAGCAAGGCCAGAGGAAAACGATGTTATTTTGGAGTCAGGAGTTTTCTTTTTCCTTTCAAAGTCAGAATCTCCCACACCACTGTCCCCAGTTGATCTGAAAACTGTGGTGCTTAGCCTTAGTTGATGGGCTCAAAGAACACTTGTCACCCAAACTTGAAGGTCAAATCAGATGCCTCTTTCCTTCACCCAGGATGGTAGGACCTGAGGGTTAAAGACTTAGGTCCTGGAGGTAGACAGACGTGGGTTTCAATACCAGTTTGAGCTCCTAAAGCAAAACACTTCCCTCCCAACTACCTCATCTGTAAAATTGGATTCATAGTAGACATACGTCATCAGGTTGTTGGAAGCTTAAAGGAGATGAAGGATGCAAAGCCATGGGCATAGTGTTTCAGATACAGTAAGTCCTCAACAAAAAGGGCTATTATTACATCTTTTACCCCATCCCCATCTACACTGCCCCTGCCCTGGCTCAAGGCTCCCCCTCTCTCACCTGGATTGTCGACTCTTTGCTGAGGGTCAGTCCATCCCCCACCATCATTGCTAAAGAAGTTTCCCCACCATGCAAATCTGAGCATGTGATGGGTTGGATTACTGGTCCTAATTCGTACTCCACTATATCAGGATTAGCCATCCATACTCTTTGCCTGGTAACCTTGCAGAGCCTCCCACTGTAAATGGAGTGTACTTGCCCGTGCCACTGATTGTGTTAAGTATTTTTAATTGTGGTAAAAATACACATAAAATTTACCACCTTCTCTTTCACCAAGCTTCTACCAATATTGGTCACTGATAGTTTTCACCTCCACCCTTCTCTGGAGAATTGCCATTGGCTAAACACAATCTGCCAGCTTGTGGCCAGTGATTGATTGACAAGGCAGGGGTCTATCAAAGGACCTGAAGGTGGGACCGATGCAGGGCTGCACTTTTGCCTCTGCATTGAACCAGGTTGAAGTCTATCTCCAGCTACCACCACACCCTGACTTAACTTTCTTCGTGATCTGCTTTATCCTGTTTCCTTAACTCCCCTTCTCCTGAGAGCAGTCCCCTGGTAAAATACTTTCACAATAAACCCTAGGAGCAGTAATACATGGTTGTTGTCTTCAGCCACTGAGCACTGAGGGGTTTTGTTACATGGCATTATGAACTGATACAATTAGAGCATATAATACAGGGAATACTCTTCACCCATTAAAAACGATGATGGGGAGTTCTACATATTAACTCCAGAACAAGGCAACTTTGCTTGAAAAAAAAGTTGGTCAGGATAGAGCATGTCTAGCAGCATCCTTTCTGCTAAAGAAAGTTAACACGTCCTTCCCTGGGATACTCACGTACAGAGAAATATCTGGCAGGGACTTCAGTGGTTAACAGCGCCCATTCTTGTGTGATAGAATTATAGACACTATATGACTTGTGCCTTTGCATTTATTTTATACCATTTGGTGTTTAAATTGAATTTTCCTTTTTATTTGCATTAAAGTTGTTTTTTAAAAAGCAACCCCGAAATTTACCAATTTAATCATTTTTAACTGTACAGTTCAGTAGTGTTGTACACATTGTACAACGAAACTCCTGAACACTTTTCATCTTGTAAAACTGAAGCTTTCTATCAATTAACCAACAATTCCCCATTTCTGGCCCCCCTCACCCCTAGCATCTACCACCCTACTTTCTGTCTCTATGAATTTGACTGCTCTAGATACCTCACATAAGTAGAATCATACAGTATTTGTCCTTCCTTATTTCACTTAGAATAATGTCCTCATGGTTCATCCATGGTGTAGCCTGTGTCCAAATCTCCTTCCTTTTCAAGGTTGACTAATATTCCCGTTGGTGTTGGGCTTAGCCACGTGACCTGCTTTGGCCAATGAAATGTTAGCAGAAGGATGTGATGCATGCAGGAGCTTTAAATGTGCTTGCATAGCTTGGCTTCATTTGCTCCAGTGAAATGCCATGTGAAGAGCATGCCCCAGATAGTTGTAGACTCTTCAGCTTGAATCCTGAAATGAAGACACAGAAGACTTGAACCCAACTGGAAGCCTGGAGTTCAGCCTGGCCCAACCAAACCCAGTCAAGGTTAACTAAAAGTCAGATGACCTGTGACCATAAAAATAAATGTTTGAGATTATTTGTTATACAGCAAAAACTAACTAATGCAAAGCACGTTACTCCCCCTTCCTGCCTCATGCTATGCAGACTCATCAAGACCTCCCTACCTCCAAGCACATGGACTTCACATCATAGCCTGGATCTGTGTTTCAAAATAACCCCTGTGGGTGGAGGGTGGGCTAAAGAGGCTAGGCTATGGGCAGAAAGATGGGGAGGAGGCTGGGACAATGATCTAAGTGCGAGTGGAGGAGGCACAAGCTGAGGAAGGCCTGGTTAGTATGCATTAATCTTGGATGCATCTTGTTTCAGGATGTTACAGAGCCACAGAGCTGAGGCAGGGGCTCCTGATGACTGCTCCCTGCAACCCCGCCCCTGCCCAGAGCCCTCTCTCCCTGGATGCATTAAATGTGTATTTCCAGAATAGACATGGAGGCTCTTAGCTTAAGAGAGCTCTTGGTAATCCATCTTGTCCCTGCCACACGTCTGCCTTCTCCCATCACAAGAGCACCACCAAGCAACTAACTCATAGACCACAGAACAGGAAGGCTCACAGACTAAATCAAGATACTCAAATCATGCTGTTCATTAAACCAATTAAGACACAAAGCAAAAACTCAAGAAAAAAAGATGTGAGGTTGGCTGGCACATTTAAGATGGGGTACAAGTGGATGGAAGGACAAAATGACCCTGGAACCCTGAGGTACGCAATGTTCTCTGTCACATCAGCCTACCCTGCTGAAGTGGGGTTCAGAGCACCAGAGCTGAGGTTTGAGCAAAGGGGTCCAACTGACAGCAGCTGCCTGGGGTCAATCACACACATGATCTATTGAAGAGACAAAGCCAAGTACATATGCCTACATACTGCTGCAGCTTGGCCACTCACCTCTGAACAGCCATGGGTTTTACCTGCATTTCTCGGACAAACCATATGTGGGGGAAGAATGAGGCCAGGATTGGTAATACCAGTGGGTGGCCAATTTAGGCACGACCTAGCTGTCAGACCAGAAGTGGCACGATCATGCCTTGGTCTTTCCACCCATTCCTGTTTATGGTACTCTTGCTTCTTTGACCATATAAGCCACTTAATTTATGATTAACAGGTTACGAACATTCTTACTATCTGTATTTAACCCATCTTATCAATTTTGCCTGAGTCTCAAAAGTTCATTCATGGTGTATACTTAACAAACCCTCTGAGGTTTGCCTCTGTTGCATAGGTTATTAGCTTATGTACTATCTATGCCAAGCACTTCTTAGGAGGTTCATCCATCTTATTTGTTTTTCTTGTCCTTTATAGAAGAATTACGTATTCTCAAGTAATACAGTAAGTACACATTACACTTACCAAACCACCCATTTTCCTGTAACTCTACTACCTCCACCTTGGTCCAAGCCACCACCATCTTTCACCCAATCGGCCTCTTAACTGGTCTCCCTGCTGCCACACAGACCACCTACACAGCAACCGGAGGGTGGCTTCTGAAAGGGTAATCTCTTCCTGCTCAGCCTGGCCGTAAAGTCGAAACTCCTAAGCAGCATTAGCCTATTGTGATGCAGCTATAGCAGTCCCTCCACTCACTTCAAGCCCCACCATGAACACCTCCCCACACCATGCACTCTCAACACCAGCCCTGCCTGGAATGGGCTCCTTCCCACGTACCTGTTCAACTCCTACACTCCAATCCAGACCCAGCCCAGGTATCACCTCCTGTGATGGTTAGTTGTTTTTTGTGGGGTTTTGTTTTTGTTTTTGTTTTTGTTTTGTGCTACGCAGGCCTCTCACTGTTGTGGCCTCTCCCGTTGCGGAGCACAGGCTCCGGATGCGCAGGCTCAGCGGCCATGGCTCACAGGCCCAGCCACTCCACGGCACGTGGGATCATCCTGGACCGGGGCACGAACCCGCGTCCCCTGCATCGGCAGGCGGACTCCCAACCACTGCGCCACCAGGGAAGCCCGATGGTTAGTTTTATGTGTCAACTTAACTGGGCTAAGGGATACAGAAAACTGATAAAACATCACTTCTGGGTGTGTCTGTGGGGTGTTTCTGGAAGAGATTAGCATTTGATTCTGTAGATTAAGTAAACAGATCTGCCCTCACCAATGTGGTCAGGACCCAGCTAATCCATTAGAGGACCTGATTGAAACAAAAAGGTAAAAGAAGGATGAATTCTATCTCTTCCTCTTCCTGAGCTGGGACGTCCATCTTCTCCTGGCCATCAGAGCTTCTGGTTTTGAGGTCTTCAGACTCTAGGACTTATACCAGCAGCCCCTCAGTTCAGGTCTTAGGCCTCAATCTGAATTATACCACTGGTTTTCCGGTTTCTGCAGCTTGCAGATGGCAGACTGTGGGACTTCTCGGCCTCCACAGCCACGTGAGCCAATTCCTGTGATAAATCTCCACTTATATACATCTATATATAGCCTATTGGTTCTGTTTCTCTGGAGAACCCTGATTAGTATACTTCCTCTGGGAACCATTTTTTGATTCTCTCCCCAGTAGATATTTGCAAAGGAAAGAAAGAAAGGAGAAGGGTAGAGGGAAGAGAGGGTGGAAGGAGAGAAGAAAGAAGAGATGAGAGGGACTTCCCTGGTGGTCCAGTGGTTAGGAATCTGCCTTCCAATGCAGGGGACGTGGGTTCGGTCCCTGGTCAGGGAACTAATATCCCACATGCCACGGGGCAACTAAGCCTGCGCACCACAACTACTGAGCCCACGCACTCTGCAGCCCATGCGCCACAACTAGAGAGTCCCCGTGCTGCAACTACTGAGCCGCGCACTCTGCAGCCCACTCACCACAACTAGAGAGAAGCCTGCGCGCCACAATGAAGCTCCCACGTGCCGCAACTAAGACCTGATGTGGATAAATAAATGAATAAATATTGTAAAATATATATACAAATAAATATTTTTTTTAAAAAAGAAGAAATGAGAGCTATAACCATCCCACAATAAGAGAGGCTAACTCCAGAAGTAATCATTGTCCTGCCCCTCTAGGTAATTAAGTAAAAGACTGAATGATGTCTAGGGGGATAAAAACTGCAGAAATGATTCAAACACAGAATGTGCAGTTGGACCATCTACAGTCTACGATCTTTGATATTCCCTTGGACTCCCGGTGTTCCAATTATCTCTTGATGCAAAACTATCCCAAAAGTTAGTGTCTGAAAACTACAATCATTTTATTATGTCTCATGATTTTCATGGCAGGGTTCACCTGGGCCATTTTATGCTCTATGTGGCATTGGCCGTGGTCACTTGATGGTATTCATTCAGCTGGGTTGATCTGGAGCGTCCAAGAGGGCATCACTCACATGTCTCGACTTTGTCAAGGACTAGAAGGCTGGGCTCACCTGGGTGCCTCCCTTCTTCAAGCAGACTCAGGGCCTGTCCATGAAGTGTGTCCAGCAGCGTGGTCAGATTTCTTAGACGGCAGCTCAGGCTCCAGGAGAACAAGGTGGAAGCTGCCAGTCTTCTTAAAAACTAGACCCAGAACTGGCATAGCATCAATTCTTCCATACTCTTCTATTGGTCAAAATAGTCACAGGCCAGCCCAGATTCAAGGGGAGAAGAAATAGACATCATCTCTTGATGAGGGGAGTGTCAAAAATTTGCAACTATCCACTAATTCCTGGTGCAGAACTGACAATTACACATCCAGAAAGACTTACCAAGACTGGGAACCATACAGAGGAAACAGCTCCTGAATCCCTGATCCACAGTAACTGTGAGAAATATGGTATGTTTATTATTGTTTAAAGCCACTTAGTTTGGGGGTAATTTGTTACATAGCAATAATTATGAATATATACACCTTCTTCAAACTGTCTTTCTGTCCAAGACTGGGTCCTGGGTGGGAGGATACTGGGGACTTACCTTGTGATGTATTTCAGAACAGGAGCTTGAAGAATTTTGGAAGTTTATCAGACCAGATCTTCAAAGTCTGCTATCTCAGGGACAATTCTCATTCATGTATTCATTTAGCAAATATTTATGAGTGCCCACCAGGTGCCATGCACTAAGCGAAGTGCTAGAGACAGAAAGATGAGTAAAAGCAGACCTGGTCTCCCAAACTACAGGCCTCTCTAAGAATATCCCATTCTGGGCACAGTCCTGCTCTGTAACCTGGAAGGTTCACCCCGCCCCCCACGCCAAGGCAGCCACTGTCCGATGAAAGTGGGCCCCATGCCCCTTTGATTATTCACAGCCCGTCTTGCACTCTGCTCTTCATTCTGCTCCCTGGCTTCTGGCCCCTGGGTCCTTTTCTTGTTATCTGGCCCACCTCTCGGACTTCGGACTCTCTGGCTTCTGGCTTTCCTTGTAAGTTCAAGCCACAAACCAGACCCAGGTGTTGCAGCCGGTGACCTCACATCAGTACCAGGAGCCAGCCCAGGAAGTCCACCCCTCCCAACTCCGGAAGTAGTTCCAGCCTCACTCTCCCCTGCACTTCCGTGGACCAGTTCCTGCCTTAGATGAACACTGAGAGTTATCCTCGGCTGGGCTGGCTCTTTGCTTCCCCTCGGGCACATGAGCCATTGTCCCCAGCCAGCGAGGCGCATCTCGGAAGCACCATCTCCTCGGGCTCTTTTTCCTGCTCTGTCTGGATTGGGCTCATTTACTAAAAATTAGTTGGGAATGAAAAAAGCCCCTAGTTTATTAGCGTGCTATTATTCCCCTCCTGCCATCCCCCTGCAGCATGATGGATTGCCTGGTGAGGGGATGCAGCCTCAGCCGGGGAGTCAGCAAGCTCCACGCTGTCCCCGGCGCAGACAGATGGGGAGGCCAAGTCCTGACCATGATTGATTAGCTCCGCAAAGCCTGTTGAGTGGAGTTCCATCAAGATTGATGCTTTCTCCTCATAACAGCATTTCCAAAAAGTTTCTATTACATTTTGATTATGTTTATAGCATCTCGCTGGTCCGGGGGAAGATGCAATTTTGCTCCCAATGTGTGTCTCCGTGGGCCGTTCAGTGCCTTACACGGCCCTACCTGCTTGGCCTCTGTTGAGGGCCTCTCACTTGCTGGCCAGCAGGAAAGACCTCCGTTGCCTCCCAAAATCAAGTTGGAGGAAGCCAGTGTCCACTCAGCTGGGGCCCAAAGCCCAGTGGCCTGGCAGCTTTGATATTCGAGGGCCAACCCCACGGTGGTTCTAAGGCCTGGGCCTGAAGGTAAAGAGGAACCAGAGAGCAGAGGCGTCTCCTGAGACATGCAGGATACTGGGAAAGGAACTGGGCAGCCCCCATTTGTCTCCCTGGTTCCCATGGGCACAGTCCAGGACCTTGTCAAGTGTCTGGTAAACTCCATATTTAAATATTTATTTGTGTGTATGTGTGTGTGTGTGTGTGTGTATGTGTGTGTTTCATAGCTTATCCCACAAGGGATTTGAGTGATTTACAGGACATGGTGAAAAGTGAATAAAGAATAAGAATTAAGACCAGGGAAATGCAAATCAGCCAAGAATGTTCAGACCAAAAAGAAAAAATAAAATAGAGATGCAGCAATATATATATTTACCTTATTTGGTACCTATATGAGATGATAGGTATACACTAAATTACTGTGACAGTCACTTCATGATGTATGTAAATCAAATTATTATGCTGTATACCTTAAACTTATACCATGCTATTTGTCAATTATATCTCAATAAGACTGGAAGAAAAAAATAAAATAATATATATATTTGATATATGTATATTTGATATACATTATGTACATGTTTGATAGATAGATAGATGTGTGCATATATATATATCGAGTAAGATCCCACAGTCTTTATGTTGGGGCCTTTAATTAGGTCTGAGTTTCCTAATAGTGAAAGAGAAAAAGGAAACAAAACGAGTTACTTAGGTCTTACTGTCATTAATAAAAGAATGAAAAAAGTCAGTTCCTCAAGGGACTCTTAGGGTTCCTTCAGTTGTGATTCTAAAAGAAATTTCATACTAGAGAGCTCTTAATTAGAGACTGTGAGAACTGTCTCTTAAGCCAGTTAAAATGTTTCTCAGCCTGACACTATTGACGTTTTGGGATGGACCATTTTTGTTGAGGCGGGTCTGTCCTGTATGTTGTACGGTGCTGGCCTCTACCCACTAGATGCCTGTCGCGCTCCCCTCCCCAGCTGAGACAACCAAAATGCACCCAGACACTGTCAAATACCCCTGGGGGTAGAGTTACTAGATTTAGCAAATAGAAATTCAGGATGCCCAGTGAAATTTGAACTTCAGATAAACAACAAATAATATTTAAATATAAGTATGACCCATGCAATATTTGGAACATACTTATACTAAAGAATTATTCATTTTTTTAATCTGAAATTCAAATATAACTGAGAATCCTGTGTTTTAACAAGTAACCCCCCACCCCCGCATGAGCAACATCTTTTGATAGGAAGAAGACCCTCAGAAAACTTTTCCAGCATAATACACTGCAAGGTGCCCACTCCCTACACCAGATTTTTTTAAGTGTTATAATAGTGAAAATGTGGGGGGGGGGAGGTTTCCAGTGCTTCTATTTATTTACAAGTAACCAGCAGTTTGTCTTCTGTTTCATATCTTTTTTTAACTGTGAAACTCCATTGTGAAATATGTTGCAAATAAGTTATACAAATTTTTTCACCAAAAAACAAACCAAAACAAACCTCTGATTGATAACCACTGTGTTAATGCACACAGAATAGCCCTTCAGGTAATGAAGCCAGGGGGTTCCATCAGGCTGTTTCTCGTAGCATCCATACAAGGACTCAAGAAGATAACTCTACAATAACATTTTTAAATAGCAATTCTCCAGTGTTCTAAATAATATCATCCTTCCACACCATTTTCTACTTGATGTAAGGTTAAAACCTAGAGATACTTCACTACAACCTGCCCCTAGCCTACCTACCCAGAATTCCTTTGCAAAAAAGCAAACAGGTGTGTTTCACCTCCTGGCCCTGAATGACCCCATGCTGGCTTCCTGTGACCACTGGGATTACCAAATAGACAAAAGCCATCTTCAGAAATAATCCATTCTTGGATTACTCAATTGTAAAAACTGGTTAGGCATTTAGAAAAATAGCAAGTTGGATGTCTTCCTCACTCTCCATTCCAAAATAAATTCCAGATGTATCAAACTCTTCAACATAGAAATAAAATCAGAATAGTACTAGAAAAAAATATGGGATAATTTTTGGAATTTCAGAATGAGAAAAGTCTTGGTGTAGCTTTCTGGACACAAGATCCAGGAGACATTGAATAAAAGAAAAGATTGGGAGATTTAAGTACATTAAAAAATTTAACTCTCTGGGCTTCCCTGGTGGCGCAGTGGTTGAGAGTCTGCCTGCCAATGCAGGGGACACGGGTTCGTGCCCCGGTCCGGGAAGATCCCACATGCCATGGAGCGCCTGGGCCCGTGAGCCATGGCCGCTGAGCCTGCGCATCCGGAGCCTGTGCTCCGCAACGGGAGAGGCCACAACAGTGAGAGGCCCGCGTACTGCAAAAAAAAATTTAACTCTGTGTATGGCAAACAGAAAAAGAAAAGTTACAAACTCAGGGAAGAAATATATGCAACATAAAATAGAGACCTAATTTTTCCATTACATAAAGAAGATTTCAGAAATCAATATAAAGGAAAAAATAGAAAACTAGGCTTGAAAAAAATGAACAGAGAGTTCCCAGAAAAAGAAATATAAATGGCTTTTAAACACATGAAAGAGTGGTCAACCTATCTCAGATACAAATCAAAACTATAATTTTAAACATTTTTTTAATCTATCAGAAGAGCGAAGATCAAAATATTTAATAACATGCTGTCGGTAAAAGTAGGAGGAAACAAAGACTGTGTTCTTGGGAATATGCATTGGTCCTCACCCTTGGAAGGCATTTTGGCAGTATGTATTCAAATTTTAAATGTCGAAGTCCACTTTCGATATTTACTCCACAGATATTCTCATATACGGTGCAAAGATGTACGTACAAGATGATTCTTAAAGCATTCTTTTTACAGCAAAAGTTTGTGAATAAACTAAATGCCCACCACTACAAACATCTTAAATAAATTATGGTACATCCATGAAAAGAAACACAATTTTAAAATATGGGATGGCTGTAGAACATGTAGTGATAAGGAATGATCTCCAAGATATATTGTTAAGTGAAAAAAAGAAGGTGCCAAACATGTTTAGAGGATGGTAAGAAAAAGGAGATGTATGAGCAAATGTACCTTTCATATCCATATCTGTATTCTTGTGGAGCTAAGCACAAGAAACTGGTTATATTGAATTTCTCTGGGGAGTGACTATAGGCACCTGGAATGAAAGGTGAAAACAAGACATACTTTTTTTCTTTTTTTTTTTTTAATTGGGGTATAGTTGTTTTACAATGTTGTGTTTAGTTTCTAATGTACAGAGAAGTGGAGTTCCCCGTGCTATACAGCAGGTTCTCATTAGTTATCTATTTTATACATATTAGTGTATATATGTTAGTCTCAATCTCCCAATTCATCCCACCACCCCCCTTCCCCCCTTGGTGTCCATACGCTTGTTCTCTACATCTGTGTCTCTATTTCTGCCTTGCAAACCAATTCATCTCTACCATTTTTCTAGATTTTACTTATATGCGTTAATATACGATATTTGTTTTTCTCTTTCTGACTTACTTCACTCTGTGTGACTGTCTCTAGGTCCATCCATGTCTCCACAAATGACCCAATTTCATTCCTTTTTATGGCTGAGTAATATTCCATTGTATATATATACACATCTTCTTTATCCATTCGTCTGTTGATGGACATTTAGGTCACTTCCATGGCCTGGCTATTGTAAATAGTGCTGCAATGATAATTGGGGTGCATATGTCTTTTTTAATTATGGTTTTCTCTGGGTATATGCCCAGTAGTGGGATTGCTGGGTCATATGGTAATTCTATTTTTAGTGTTTTAAGGAATTTCCATACTGTTCCCCCTCATGGCTGTATCAATTTACATTCCCACCAACAGTGCAAGAGGGTTCCCTTTTCTCCACACCCTCTCCAGCATTTATTGTTTGTAGATTTTCTGATGATGCCCATTCTAGGCAGTGTGCGGTGATACCTCATTGTAGTTTTCTTGGACAAAAATCACAGCAAGATCTTTTCTGACCCACCTACTAGAGTAATGGAAATAAAAACAAAATGGGACTTAATGAAACTTGAAAGCTTTTGCACAGCAAAGGAAACCATAAACAAAACGAAAAGACAGCCCTCAGAATGGGAGAAAATATTTGCAAACAAATCAATGGACAAAGAATTAATCTCCAAAATATACAAACAGCTCATGAAGTTTGTATGGGCAGAAGACCTAAATAGATATTTTTCCAAAGAAGACATACAGATGGCCAAGAGACACATGAAAAGATGTTCAACATCACTAATTATTAGAGAAATGCAAACCAAGACATACTTTTTTTTTTTTTTTTTAGCGGTACGCAGGCCTCTCACTGTTGTGGCCTCTCCCGTTGCGGAGCACAGGCTCCGGACGCGCAGGCTCAGCGGCCATGGCTCACGGGCCCAGCCGCTCCGCAGCACGTGAGGTCCTCCTGGACCGGGGCACGAACCTGCGTCCCCTGCATCAGCAGGCAGACTCTCAACCACTGCGCCACCAGAGCAGCCCCACATATTTTTTAATGAACACACAGTTTGAATATCTGCAGATTCCACATCCACGGATTCAACCATTCACGATCCAACCAAGCGCAGATCACGAACTTAATTCATGGTCCATGGTTGGTTGAATCCAAGGATGCAGAGCCCACAGATACACAGGGCCAACTGTGGGACTTGAGTATCTGCAAATTTTGGTATCTACCACGGGCCCTGGAACCAATCCTCCACAGATACTGGGGGATGACTGTATACTAAAAGCCACTTATACACATTAAAAGGGTGAACTTTACATATGTGAATTATAGCTCAATAAAGCTATTTTTTAAAGAGCGAAACAGCTCAATAAAAAAATCTCAACAGTAAAAAAACAAACATTCCAGTTAGAAAATGGCCAAAAGTTACAAAGAGACATTTCACAGAAGAGGATCTACAGGTGGCAAATAAGCACATGAAAAGATGTTTGGTACCATTAGCCACTGAGAAAATGCAAATTAAAACCACAGTGGGATATCACCTATAAGAAGGACTAAAACGAAAAGTAGTAACAACACCAAGTGCTGGCAAGCATGCAGAGAAACTGGATCACTCATACATAGCCAGTGGGAATATAAAATGGTTCAGCCACCCTGAAAAACAGTTTGGCAGCTGGTTATAAAAACTAAACTTACAATAACTGTATGATCCAGCAATTGTACTCTTGGGCGTATGTCCCAGAGAAATGAACATTTATGTTCATATATAAGTGAAACTGTATGAAAACCTGTACATGAATGTTCATAGCAGCTTTATTAGTAATAGCCAAAAACTGGGAACAACCCAGACATCCTTCGGGGAATGAATGGTTAAAAGAACTCTAATGCATCCATACCATGGAATACTACTTAGCAATAAAAAGGAATGAATTACACATGCACAAGCTCTGTGAATCTCCAAGGAATTATGCTGAGTATTTTTATAAAAAGCCAATCCCAGAAGGTTGTATACTGTATGATTCCACTTATATAAGATTTTAGAAATGAACGGACTGTTGGTTGCCAAGAGTTGGAGATGGGCTGGGGGATGGGAGGAGGTGGGTGTGGTTATTTAAGGGCAACAGGAAGGATTCTTATGGTAATAGAAGTGTTATCCATCTTGAATGTGATGGTGAATTAACAAACCTACACATGTGATAAAGTACACAGAACTAAATACACACACACACATACAAGTACAAGTGGGGAAATATTAGTAAGATTTGTGATTTGTATCAGTGTCAATATCCTGGTTGTGCCATTGTACTATAGTTTTATAAGGTGTCATCACTGTAGGAATATGGGTAAAATGCACACAGAATCTCTTTATTACTTCTTACAACTGCATATGAATCAACAATTATCTCAAAAATGAACGTTTAATTTTAAAACCCCTACCTAATATGATGGAAGAAAGAGAGGGAGGGAAGGAAGAAAATTAACACTTACTATGGATTTACCATGTTCCAAAATCCAGGCTGTTTAATACCTGATTGGAGATAAATATTATCATTATTATTATCCCCATTTTATAGATGAGGAAACTGAGGCTTAGAGAATAACTGTCCCCTTCACAAAGACACGCTTTGAGGAGTCAGGAGTCAAGCCCTGCTCCCTGACTCTCCCTCTGCCTGTCTCCATCCTTTAGGCAAACACAGCCATCAATCACATGTAGGCAATGACTGCATTACTCAAGAGGAAATTGAAGCCAGACAGTAAGATGCAGTCCACAAAATTCATGATTTCTTCCCCCACCCCCTCTCCCTCTATTTGGTCCCTTTTTCATATGGATCGGGTTTTTATTTCTGCGTTTATTGCACACGCAAATTACAGATGAGAGCATCGACTACCCAAGTCATTACTCAGAGTAGCATCTCCCCAACTGCCACCAGACAAGGACCGAACAGCTTGTGGTTAATTTGCTATATAATCACTGCCTGTGACAGGGGGGCAGGGCTGTGCCTGTGCTAATATTAGGAAAGGGGAAGCTGAGCAGAGAGAACTCCTGGGGTATAGGGAGGAAGCATGGTATTGAACCAGGGAGAAAAGAAGAGAGCTGATGGGGAGCAGAGGGAAGGGGCTCTGTCCCAGTCAGAGGCATTTCTTCCTCTACCAAGGAGTAGAATTGCTCTGTCCCATTAGTCGTGTCTCCACGAAAGAGCTAAGCACAATCTGCATTCTCCAAACCTCGACCACCTCTGCTCAGAGAAGGAATGTCTGTATGCACACCTGCAACCACAGGGATGGGTCAGAGGCTGGAGGAAATTGACCAACAGGCAAGCTTTACACCCCTATACTAACGTCCTAACAATTCAGTAAGAAAAAAGACCAACCATCCAATAAAAAATGGGCAAAGGATCTGAACAAGCAGTTCTCAGATTAGGAAACTCCACCCCGAAACATACAAAAAGATGTTCAGCTTCAGTCTTAATAAAAAGGAAATGCAAATGAAAACCACAATGAGATACTATTTATTTACCTATCAGATGGACAGTGATCAAAATGTTTGATCGCACACTGAACGGGCGGGAGTGTGGAGACACCATGGCTCTCAAAGGCTGGTGAGAGTGTAAATTGGCAGAGTCTCCGTGGATGGCAATTTGGCACTCTGTCAAAATGTTTGAGGCATGTACCCATTGGCGCATAAATCCTACTGCTCAAGAATTCCACAGACATACTTGCATATATGTATGCAGAGTTGGATGTACAAGGCAGCACGGTTTATAATAACAGAAGATTGGAGATAGCCTGAATGTCCATCAACAGGGGACTGCTTAAATAAACTGCCGTACATCCTTCCAATGGAAATCTTTATGGCTGTTAAAAAAGAAGGAGGCAGCTCTTTATGTTTGGATATGAAACAATCTCCAAGATACATTGTTAAGTGAAAAAAGCAAAGTGCTGAACACTGTGATTAGAATGCTGCTCTTCGTGAGGGTTTTTTAAGGATATAGACACATATATATCTTCGCTGATATATGCAGAGTATCCTGAAAGGTTGACAATTTTCTTTTTTTTTTTTTGCAGTACGCGGGCGTCTCACTGTTGTGGCCTCTCCCGTTGCGGAGCACAGGCCCTGGACGCGCAGGCTCAGCGGCCATGGCTCACGGGTCCAGCCACTCCGCGGCATGTGGGATCTTCCCGGACCGGGGCACAAACCCGTGTCCCCTGCATCGGCAGGCGGACTCTCAACCACTGCGCCACCAGGGAAGCCCCAGGATGACAATTTTTGCAATATTTGGTTCTATAGAGGAAAAAGGGCTCTGGGGGGTGGGAACAAATTGGAAAGGAGGCTTGTTACTCACTGTTCACCTCTTTTACAGTTTGCTGTGTGTGTGTATGTGTAACCCATTCTAACTGATAAGTAATAATTTTTTTAAAACCTCTGTTGGTTGCTCTTGCCTTCTTGGCCTGATCCCCAAGGCCCTTGATGGTTTGATTTAAGCCTATTCCCCTTCATCTCCTGACATGACACCCCTAGCACACACCTCTCAGAGACACTGAATTTCTCACTTCTTCCAAAGGCATCACGCTTTTTCATACCTCAGGACCATTTCCAACGCCCACCAGCAGTGTATGAGTCCCTTCTTCTATGACAAAGATGGATCTCCTTGCCTTGGCCTCAAAGCCTCATACAGTCTGGCTCCCGCCAGCCTCAGGCATCTCATCTCCCTGCACTCTGCTCCTTGTTCTTTTTCTCCAGCCACACTGTCCTTCCACTTCCTCCAAAATCTCACACTCCCTTCAGCCTCCAGGCCTTTACTAAGGCTCTTGCCCCTACGACCGGGTCCCTTCCTGATCCCATTACCAGTATGACCCTTGACCCACCTGAGCTTCTCCTTTGTATCACATACCACGATTTCACTTCAATCTGTAATTATGCTAACAGGTAAAGAACTGACAGGACTAAGTGTTGGCAAGGATGTGAACAATGGGAACCCACACATACGGCTGATGAGAGTGTAAAGTGGACTATATAGTCTGGCAAATTTATCCCTAGGTATTTATCCACAAGAAATGAGTGCATCTATCCATAAAAAGACATGAGCACCGATGTTCATAATGGCTTTATTCACAATAGCCAAACACTGGAGACAACCCAAACACTCATCATCAGTAAGAGAATGAAAGAACAAATTGTGGTATATCCATATGATGAAATACTACATAGCAATAAGAGAGGAAAAACTACTGATAAACACAGTATGGATGGATCACAAAAATATTATGCTGAGTAAAAGAAGTTAGACATAAGAGAGTACATATTGTACGATTCAATTTATATGAAATTCGAGAATAGGCAAAACTAATCTGTGGTGGTAGAAGTCAGAAAGAATAATGGGGGAAGGTATTGTCTGGAAAAGGGTATAGGGAGCTTTCTGAGATGGTGGAAATGTTCTGTATGTTTATATATATATATATATATATATACACACACACACATATATATATATATATATATCTCACACCCATATATATATATATATATATATATATATATGTAAAATTTGATGAATATATGTATGTAAAAATTCATCAAGCTGTATAGATATGTGATAAAGCAAACAGACAAAATGTTCATTGTAGAATCTAAGTGGTGAGTATATGGGTGTCCATTGTACACTTCTTTCTCCCACACTGTAGTGGTTTAACACAATAAATGTTTATTTCCCAGTCATGTAATAGTCCGGTGCAGGTTTCACTGGTCAATGGGAGGCTTCCCTCCTCACAGTAAGACTCAGACCCAAGTTCCTTCCATCCTGTGGCTCCAACATCCCCTAGCACCGTGGTTCTCAATTTGAAGTGGTTTTGTCTCCCCTACCCACCCAACCCCAGGCATTTTCAGTGCCTGGAGAGACCTCTGATTATCATGACTGGGGAAGAGAGTGCTACTGGCATCCAGCGGGTAGAAGCCATGGATACTACTAAACATTCTACAATGCACACGCTAACCTCCCACAACCAAAGTGTATCCAGTTGAAAATGTTGATACAGATGCTGTAGAGAAACCCTGCCCTGGGAGATCTTAACCTAAAAATCCCAAGGCATCCTTGGAGAGAACTTTATTTCAAAATAATTGGCTTCCCTTATCATTCTAGGGATTAAACTTCAATCAGAAGTATGATTGAGCATTATTATGCTGAGTGGGGGTCTATAAGCATCACTAGCCTGCCAAATGGTCCACGGAACACAAAAAAGTTAAGAATCCCAGCTAGGGACATTGGTTAAGGTTTACGTGTCTATCGATGTAATGCCCATACTAATAGAATAAGGGCCAAAAATGACATGATTTTCTCAGTAGATGCAGGGCAGGGTTTACAAAGTGACTGCTGATGGACAAGGAATTTCTTTCTGGGATGATGAAAATATACTAAAATCAGGTTATGGGGATAGTTTCACAACTCTTTAAAATCCACTGAATTGTATACTTTAAATAGGTAAATGTTATGTCTATAAATTGCATCTCAGTTGGGTTTTTTTGTTTGTTTGTTTCAGAAAAAAAAAAAGAATCCCTGCTAAGGCCTCAATGTTCTCTGCCTCTAACCAGGTAGAAGAAGAGGTTGGAGAAGGCAGACCCACTTCCTAACCTCCTTGACTTAAAATTAATACAAAGTATTCCTGTTCATAGCCCACTGGTAAGAATTAGTCATATAGTGCCACCTAGACGCAAGGGAGTCTGGGAAAAATTGTTTCTATCTGGACAGCTGCCCCTAAGCACCAACTCTATTCTGTGAAAGAGGAAGCATGAATTGTTGGAGGCCATCTAATAATGCCACCCCTAATAATGATGATGATAGTAATAAGAAGAAGAAGAAATGCTAAAGATAAATAATAACAACTAGCAATCATTAAGCACTTCCTCTGGCCCAGTCATTGGGCTGAGAGCTTTACAAGCACCATTCTCTTCAGACCCCCATCCTCCCTATGAGGTTAGAAGACTTCTGCTCTGTGGTCAGATCTGTTCCTCTCCAGCCCTCTGTAGAGATCCTCACTGCCATGGTCAACTCTCACATCTACGCAATCCAGGCAGTCATAGTACCTGTGCCCAGAGGCTGAGGAAGGAGCAGGGAGGCCAGCTGAAGGGGGCTTGAGCCCACTTTAATCATAAAAAACGGTATAAATGAACTTATTTACGAAGCAGAAATAGAGTCACAGGTGTAGAAAACAAATTTATGGTTACCAAGGGGGAAAGAGGGGGAGGGATAAATTGGGAGATTGGGATTGACATATATACACTACTATATATAAAATAGATAACCAATAAGGACCTACTGTGTAGCACAGGGAACTCTACTCAGTACTTTGTAATGACCTATTTCTACTCTTTTTTAAAAGAATCTTATAAAGAGTGGATATATGTATAGGTATAACTGATTCACTTTGCAAAACTAACACAACATTGTAAATCAACTGTACTCCAGTAAAAATTAATTTTAAAAATAGGTCACAGAGACTAAGACCCCAGCAGGCTGACAAGCTGGGCCTGGGTTCTGGACCTCTCAAAAGCCCCCAATTCAAAAACGGTCCTCTTCAGTCTGCCTGTGCTGACCACTATGTGCACATCTGCAACTAAGCCCTTCAACAAGACCTCCCTCCAGCTAGAAGACAGCAAGCCAGGAAAATTTATCACCATGTTCACTCTCCATAGCTTCCTATTCCTACAGCAGAAAGCTCCCAAACGATGGTTGTAAAATTATATCTCCTTATCATTAGGGAATGTAGCTTATCATTAAGGAAATGAACAATGGACCCATGGGGTCCAGAGACCTGAAGGCAGGTTTGTTTTTTTTTTTTTTTTTTTGGCAGGTTTGTTTTATAATCAAAAGTAAGAGCCGATCCCCATGTCTGAGTTCTCTGGGTCAATGGTACATACAAATATTATCCCATTTTGCAGATGGAGGAACTTGACTATGTTAGGTCAGGAACATGCAATTATGGAGCTGGGTGATGGTTCGGGACCAGGGGCTCCCAGGGCACTTTGCAAGGGTACCTGAGCCTCCTGCTTGGAAGTACTGGGTCCAGGCCCAACACACCAGTCTTGATCAAGGGAAGTGGGGGAGTGGCCTGCAGCTACACATACAACAGATGGTAATGGCTGCCTCTCAGATGGTGGGTGGGTTTTTTTTTTTTCAATCGCATAGCATTTTTTCCTTCACATTAGGAATTTTTTCTAAAACCCTCTAAAACCATGAGTTTTACAGCAACAGAGATGGCTGAGTGTTTTCGAGTGATCCAGAGCCCAGACTCAGTCTGCCAGCCTCCTGGAGTCTTGGCCTCTGGAACATACGAATAAAGTAAGTTCAAGCTCACTGCCTGGAAATAGTCCCTGGAGATGGGCTGCCTACTCTTCCCCTGGGATTCTAGAGAATCTAGCTAGAGGAGTCCTGGGATTCTGGAGAACCATCCCCCTGACCATCTTGTCCCAAATCCCAAGGACAAGCTGTAAGCCCAGGAGAATAGGGAGTCAGGGGAACCAGGCCCCCGGTTAGGGTGAGAGCTCCGGTCTCCAAACATGCTTGAGTCTCCATGGGAAGGAACCAAGAGCAGCATACCGTCAAACAAGTGACTTAACCTCGCTGAGCTTCAGTTTCCTCATCTGTAAAATGGAGATAAAATATTGTCTGCCTCCTGAGGTTGTTGGGAGGATTGGATTAGGCTTGTAGAAGGGCCTAGTACAGGGCCTAGATCCCAGAACATTCCCAGTGAAGGTTAACTTTGATGATTATTTTCAAGCCTCAAGAAAGAGGAAGGATAATCAAGGATACAAAGGCCAGAGTAGATGAGACCTCAAAGCCCAGATGGAAGGGTCATGGATGGACCGGATGGGTCAGAGAAGCCCTTGACCTTACCTAGCAGGAAGGAGGGGCTGCTCTAGGTGGACTGGGGGAAAAACTAAGCCCCCAGTCCTAGCTTTGGTCTCACCTCTGCCCTTGTTCCCACTGCAGAGAAGTCTTCTTGTGCAGTCACTAGATTGTATTGTCAATAAGAAAAATGGTGGTAGACATCCTTAAAGACGTGACATTTCCTGTCCTATAAAGATGCCCTTTACTCAGACAGAAGCAGATAATACTGAGAAGGACATCCTTCATGCTCCCACAGAGCATGCCTGCAGCCTGTACAGAAGGAGCAGGGTAGGACCCACTGAGATGTGGTAATTGGACCATGTGAACAGATGCTCTTCGTGGGGATCAAGGTGTCAGTTTTGCAGGGGGACCTGGAAGCACTCAGGCTGGGGACACCAACTTCCAGGAGACTGAATGCAATTCACTGACCTACAGAGGAGCCAGGGTGTGTTTCCTGGTGAGTGGGGATGGGAGATGTGCTGGACCCTTAAAGAGCAAGGTCCCCTGGGTCAGAATGGGACCCTCATCTTGAGTGGAAACTTGAACTACCAAATCCTAAGGGTCTTCCAGATGACAAAGCCTCACTGACATGGAATACTTCCAACAATCCAGGGACCTGAAGATTATGAACCTCATTTTATGGATAAGGAAAAGAGGCTGAAAGAAATGAAGTTACGTCATTCATTCAAGCAATTACTTCAATTTTTTTTTTTTTTTCAGTACGCGGGCCTCTCACTGTTGAAAAAAGAAATGGTGAACAATAACAAGTGTTGGTGAGTATATACAAAAAACTGGAACCTCATACATTGCTGGTGAAGCGTCTTTGTAAAACAGTTTGGGAATTCTTCAAAAAGTTAAGCGGAGAGTTACCATATGACCCAGCAATAAGTCCTCGTAACAACTTGTATGCAAATGTTTATAGCAGCAGTATTCATAATGGCCAAAACTTGGAAACATCAGGAAGGTCCACCAAATAATGAGTGGATAAACAAAATGTTTGCATGGAATATTATACAGCATGTATACAATCCATTCCCATGTCTGCAATGGAGTATTACTCAGCAATAAAAAAGAATGAAGTACTGATACATGCTACAACATGAATAAACTTTGCAAACGTTATACTAAGTGAAAGAAGCCTGTCACAAAAACCACGTATTGTATGATGCCACTTCTATGAAACATCCAGAAGGGGCAAATCCATAGAGACAGAAAGTAGATTAGTGGTTTCCAGGGGTTTGGAGAAGAGAGGAATGGGAAGTGACTGCTAATGCACGTGAGGTATTTTTGGGGGTGATGTGAATGTTCTGGAATTAGAGAGTGGTGATGACAGCACAACTCTGTGAATATACTAAAAACCACCAAACTGTATACTTAAAATTGGTGAATTGTACGGTATGGGAATTTTATTTCAATAAAGCTGTTAACCAAAGAAAAGATCATAGAACTAAATATAAAACCTAAAACTATAAAACTTCAGAAGACTTCATAGAAGGAAAATCTGTGTAACTGCAAGTAAGGCAAAGATTCCTTAGGTATGCCACCGAAAGCATGATTCATCTAAGAAAAACAATTGATAAACTGGACCTCATTAAAATTAAGAACTCTTAGGCTTCCCTGGTGGCGCAGTGGTTGAGAATCTGCCTGCTAGTGCAGGGGACGCGGGTTCGAGCCCTGGTCTGGGAGGATCCCAACGTGCCGCGGAGCGACTGGGCCCGTGAGCCACAACTGCTGAGCCTGCGCGTCTGGGGCCTGTGCTCCGCAACAAGAGAGGCAGCGATAGTGAGAGGCCCGCGCACCGCGATGAAGAGTGGCCCCCGCTTGCCGCAACTGGAGAAAGCCCTCGCACAGAAATGAAGACCCAACACAGCCAAAATAAATAAGTAAATTAATAAATTCCTACCCCCAACATCTTCAAAAAACAAAAACCTGCAGCTACTCTAACAACTTCTCCATACTCTCTTCAACCTCACCATCCAAACATTCCCAGCATTACTTAAAAAAAAAAAAAAAAAAATTAAGAACTTTTGCTCTTTGAAAGATACTGTTAAGAGGATGAAAAGACAAGCCACAGACTGGAGAAATATATTTGCAAATGACATATCTGATAAAAGATTTGTATTACAAATATATAAAACTATCAAAACTCAATAATAAGAAAATGAGCACCCCAATTTTTTTAAGTGGGTAAAAACTGTGGACACTTCACCAAAGAAGTTATATGGATGGCAAATAAACCCAGGAAAAAATGCTCAACATCATTATTCATGAGGGCAATGCAAATTAAAACCATGATATGATTCCACTCTACTTCTATCAGAATGGAAGACTCACCATATCAAATATGGGCAAGGATATGGGGCATCCGGTGCATGTATCTCTCATACAACGCTGGTGAGTGTGTGTCACGGTAATACCACTTTGGAAAAAGCTTAGCAGTTTCTTAAAATGTTAAACATATAGCAACACATGATCCAGACATTTCACTCCTAGGTGTTTACCCAAGAGAAACAAAAGCGTATGCCGATGCAAATACTTATACAGGAATGTGCATAGCAGCATTAGCTGTAATCACCAAAAACTGGAAATAAGCCTAATGTCCATCAACAGGTAAATGGATAAATAAAAATCGTGGCACATTCATGGTATTCAATGCACTATTAGTCCACGATAAAAAGAAATGAACTATTAACACATGCAACAACGTGGATGAATTTCAAAGTAATTATGCTGAGTGAATGAAGTCAGAAAAAAGGAATGCATTCTGTATACTTCCATTTGTATAAAATTCTAGAAAAGCGAAGTAATCTACGGGGACAAATCAGTGATTGCCTGGGGATGGGAGGGAGGAGAGATTTAGGAAAGGGCGGGAGGGAGGATTGCCAAGGGACATGAGGAAACTGCTGGGAGTAATGGATATGTTCATTATCTTGAATGTGATGATGGTCCTCCAGGTGTACACGTATGTGAAATCTTTTCAAAATACACACTTTCAATATGAGCAGTTCATTGTATATCAATTATACTTCAGTAAAGTTGTAAAAAAAAATTAACAGGACTTGTGGATGGTTTGGGTGGGGCAGGTGAGGGGGAAAGAAACATCAGGTGTAACCCCCAAGTTCTTGGCTTGAGCCTCTGAGGAGGGATGGAGGTGCCATTTCCTTTTTTTTTTTTTTTGGCCACACCATGTGGCATGTGGGATCTTAGTCCCCAACCAGGGATCGAACTCCTAGCCCCTGCATTGGAAGCACGGAGTCTTAACCACTGGACAGCCGGGGAGGTCCCTGGAGGTGCCATTTCCTGATGTGAGAATACTCAGGAGGGGAGAGAGTTGCAGGGCACTGGAGAGAGGGATTGAAAGTTTCCCTGAGGATGAGTGCCTTGGCCCAGAAGGAGACTATAGAGGGAGAGAGAGAAAGAAAGAGAAGCAGAAAGCCTGAGAGATAGCCCCTGGAGATCAAGGGAGGATGGAGACAGCATCTGGGAAGGGGGAAGTAGGATGAGAACCTGACCCACAAAGTCCCCAGAGACCTTACAGGAGCATCTTGGGCTAAGGGTCCAGGGCAGAGGTATGCCCAGGGCTGGCCCCCAGGCCTGAAAAGGAGGCTGTCTTTGGAAGGACACAGGACGGAATAGGATGTCTCACTCCTCCCCTGGACCTGGCACATACATCTCCACATTGAGATCAGTGTAATTATCCCCCTTAGACAGACAAGAAAACTGAGGGTCACAGAAGTGAGGAGACATCTCCCAAAGTCACAGAGTTGGTATCTAACCCACATCTGGGGGCTCAAGTACTACTTTTGGGCAATGAGGTGCCAGAATAAGGTTCACGGGGGGCCAGGTTTAAACCCAGCACCCACTAACACCCCCCAGGGCACAAGCACATCTGAGGCATTTACCGTGAAGCAGGGAGCACAGCTAATTGCCTGTACAAATTAAGTCTAATGTGGTCGGTTTCGACTTACTTATCTTTCTTTAATTACATTAATCAATTAATGAAGAAGATGGCTTCCTCTCATTATGATTTCCAAGGCCCATATGTTCTTGGGAGTCAGGCTGGCTTTCCTCTCGGCCCCTGGCTTCAGTGGACTACAGGGCAGGCATCGGTAGGAGAACCTGCCCCAAGCCTTCTCCACACTGAAGCTGAGCTCCACGAGGGGAGGGGCAAGAACAAAGTACTGATCCCGGAAGAGGTAACCAGTGGAAGAAGTCCAGACTCCTTATCCAGCATTCAAAGCCCCTCTCCAGCATTGTTCCCTCAACCCATGTTTACAGGCCTGGGCTGATTGATTTCCTGCAAGCTACCGGTGCATGCTTCAGCCGCCACACCCACATAAGTGATATTTCCTCCACCGGGAAGGCCAGTTCCCATCAGTCAGGGGTCCAGGGCAGGCCAGGCAGTCACCTCCTTCCCCGTGCCCTGTAGAAAGCTTGCCTGCAAGATCCTCCTTTATTCATTCATTTCTGATTCATTTCTGATTCATCCATTTCTGATTCAACAAATATTTACAGTCCTTGCTGTCGGGAAGCTTCCAGCCCTTTGGGACAGACAGACATTAAACAGATCTATGATTACATAGGGCAGTGGTTCTCAGCGCATTAGAATCAGCAGGGGAGCTTTTAGGTACGATGCCCAAGCCCCACTCTAGGCATGTTAAAGCACAATCTCTACGGGTAGAGCATGAGTGTGTTTTTTAATTCCCCAGGTGATTCTGATGTGCAGGCAGCACTGAGACCATATCTGAAATGCTGCCACCCAGGGTTGCTTTCCCCAGAGGTTTTTTTTTTTTTTTTTTTTTTTTTTGCGGTACGCGGGCCTCTCACTGCTGTGGCCTCTCCCGTTGCGGAGCACAGGCTCTGGACGCGCAGGCTCAGCGGCCATGGCTCACGGGCCCAGTCGCTCCGCGGCATGTGGGATGTTCCTGGACCGGGGCACGAACCCATGTCCCCTGCATCGGCAGGCAGACTCTCAACCACTGCGCCACCAGGGAAGCCGCCCCAGATGTTTTTGAGAGTGTGATCAGCCAACGGTGCTTTTTATAATTCTTTGTTTAGATGAGATGAGTTTATATTAGCTACTCTGTTTTCTGTGTGTAAATGTGGCATGTCATGGAGAGCAGTGCTTCTCAGGTTCCTACTCACTCTGATCATTTGCCTTTTTTTTTCATAAAAATAAAAATAATTCGCTTCTACTCATCAGACCTTACTATGTGCCAAGAACTGCAGGTTACATTACTGATCTTATTTAATCCTCAGGACAACACTCATGATATCTCTTTTGTAGATGAGGAAACTATGGTTCGGAGAGGCTGAGGATATTTACCCCCTGTTAAGTGGCAAAGCCGAGAAAACACTGCTCTCTGCCCCACTCCAGTCCACCTTTTCCAAACAGTAATATTGAAGGTACCAATCGCACTCACGTAGCCATGGTTGAAACCTCCACTGTACTGTTCTCCTTCGATCATAAGTTTTTCTTAATACTTCATCCCTTTTTCCTGCCCAGACACCTGCTTTTTAAATCTAACATTCATTTAAAAAACTGTTTTTTAGGGCTTCCCTTGTGGCGCGGTGGTTGAGAGTCCGCCTGCCGATGCGGGGGACACGGGTTCGTGCCCTGGTCTGGGAAGATTCCAAGTGCCGTGGAGCGGCTGGGCCCGTGAGCCATGGCCGTTGAGCCTGCATGTCTGGGGCCTGTGCTCCACAGCAGTAGAGGCCACAACAGTGAGAGGCCCACATACTGCAAAAAATAATAATAATAATAAAAATTTTTTAATGTTTTTTAAAACCTGATCAGTTTTGAACTGCTTAAAATCATCTCATAACCTCCCTAACATAAATCATGCATTTTTATTTTTTGGAAATTGTGGAACTCAGTTGAATTGAAGAAATTCAAAGAGCAGACACATGAGTTTCCTCTGAGGAACGAAATTCAGATGGAAAGTGGAATTCAAATATACAACAACCTTAAGGTTCATATGGCCCAAAACAACGGAGCTCAAACTTAAAAGTATGTAACCTGAAGTTCAACAATAATTCTCCAATATATTTGGAAGCCTGTTGCTCATAGCCAATGATGTCTTCACCAGCCAATCAAGCCAGCCATTCTAAGTGGCCGAACCAGTCAGTTTGGCTCCCCTGGAAACGTGCTACAGGATGGAGGTCATTCAAAGACAAGGTGATAACTAGCTTATGTCTTTAGCAGGAGAAATGTTTGACTGGTCTGTGTTATAGTCACACACAGACATCCTAGGGTGACCAACGATCCCAGTTTGCCCAGGACTGTCCTGATTTTAGCAAAGGAAGTCCTATGATGCTGAAACGGTTGGTCAGCATCATAACACATGCTCGGCTCATCTCAACATACACGGAAAGGAGTTGCCATTTCCCTTCAACCAGTCGTGGGCCTGATCCCAGGGCTCTGAGAGGTGGTTCGTGGCTCCCTGTGGGGCAGGACGTCCTGCCCAGGACTAGCAAAAAGGGTATGTCTTAGTTCAGGCTGCTATAACAGAATACCATAGACTGGGTAGCTGAAACAACAAACATTTATTTTTCACGGTGATGGAGGCTGAAAGTCCAAGATCAGGATGGCAGCATGGTCAGGATCTCGGTGAGGACCATTTTCCTGGTTTACAGATGGCCATCCATCTTCTTGTTATATCCTCACATGGTGGAGAGAAGAGAAAGAACTCTGGTCTCTTCATCCCCTTATAAGGGCACTGATCGCATTCATGAGGGCTTCACCCTCATGACCTAATTCCCTCCCAGAGGCCCCACCTGCAAATACCTTCACACTGGGGATTTAGGCATCAACAAATGAACGTGGGGGGACACGAGCATTCAGTCCATAGCAGAGTACTTGGGGGCAGGAAGGAAACTGGCCCGAGTAGTGACCATGACTTCTGCTGACCACCCTCCGCTCTCCCAGATAAACTTGAGAGAGATTTTGCTCAGATGATTCTGGGGCAGGAACTCTGTGCCAGGCCATGTTACCTTCTCTGAGCATTGCTTTTCTCATCTACCAAGTAGAAAGAATCATCATAACCTCAAAGAATTGTAGTGAGCAGTAAATGAAACAGAGCACATAAAATGCCTCAGACATAGTAAGCACTCAGCTAAGTGTTCATCACTGTCATCACTTTCATCCTCCAGGGCACCGAGGTGGTGGGGAGAGGCGGAAGGAGGAAGGGGAGGGGAAGGGTCCCACATCCTCCCTCAGCCATGGAGCAGGAGACCCAAGTTCCCAATCCTATCTGTTCTCCCTCAAAACCAGCACCGACCTCTCCATCAGGCTCAGAAGCACCATACCTGAGACCAACAATATTTTACGGATGCCCAGCAATGTTTTCATGTCTTTTCATCTTCTTTTACTGTGGTAAGAACACCCACAGTAAGTTGATTTACCCTCCACGTATTTTTAAGTGTACAATACATTACTGTCCACTCTCAATACAATGTCGTACAACAGACCTCTAGACCTTATTCATCTTACTTAACTGAAATTTTTTTTTTTTTTTTTTTTTTTTTGCAGTCCGTGGGCCTCTCACCGCTGTGGCCTCTCCCGCTGCGGAGCACAGGCTCCGGACGCGCAGGCTCAGCGGCCATGGCTCACGGGCCCAGCCGCTCTGCGGCATGTGGGATCCTCCCGGACCAGGGCACGAACCCGCGTCCCCTGCATCGGCAGGCGGACTCCCAACCACTGCGCCACCAGGGAAGCCCTGAAATTTTTTTATTGAATTATATTTGACATATAACATTGTATAAATTTAAGGTGTGCTCATCTGAACCTTTATGCCTGTTGATGAGTAACTCCTCATTTCCTCCTTGCCTGCAGCCCCTGGCAACCCCTGGCAATTCTATGAATTTGCCTATTTTAGTTACCTCTTCTAAGTGGAAGAATTCAATATTTGTCTTCCTATGACTGGCTTATCTCGCTTAGCAAAACGACCCAGAGGTTTATCCACATTGTGGCATATTGCAGAATTTCCTTCTGTCTTAAGGCTGAATAGTATCCGTTGTATGTACATAGCATATTTTTAATTTCTTTTAAAATCAGAAGAAAATTAACTTCGAGTAGATCAAAATGTTTCATTTTTTCTCTCATCAGAAACAAATGAAATTTTTAGGACACCTCCACCCCCGCCGCCGCAAAATCTATTATTTTGGGAGCAACCCAAAACGGCAGAAGTGTCCAGGGTCCACGGAGGTCAGAAGGCAGCCATGCTCAAAACTTCATCTGGACCTGCCTTTTTGATCCCCCCCAACCCTGTCCTAATTCAGGCCGTGTTTGCCTCACTCCTGGATGGTGGCAGG
>NW_020173068.1:11780328-11792607 GCF_003031525.2 Neophocaena asiaeorientalis asiaeorientalis
AGCCTACTGTCTCAAATCCTCCACAGAGCAGCCAGCACGGTCTGTCGAAATCACAAGTGTGACTATGTCTCCTCTCTGCCGAAAGGTTCCCCATTCCACGGCTCCCCATTGCCCTTGGGACAAAGTCCAAACTCCCAGGCTTGGCACACACGGCCTAGGTAGGCAGTCGTATGTAGACCTCCTGCTGCTCCCCTCCATGCCCCCAAGCTTCTTGCTCTCACATCTCCATGCCTTTGCTCTGCCCAGAATGTCTTTCCTCTGCAAACTCCTAGGCATCTTCAAAGCCCAACTCCTCTAAAAGAAATTTCACACATTCATCATCTTGTGATTTTGAGTGAATGTCTCCAAGAGGTCAGGACCCATGTTTTCTTGGTCTCATCCCTCCATCCACCACCCCACTGCCTAGTTTAGAGCGGCTGTCCAGCAGGGTTTGTAGAGGCAGCCATGACACTCCTGAGGTCACTGCCAGCATCTGGGCCCTCCTCTGCCCCACTGCACCCCTGAGCTCCTGCAGCCCTGCGGTTCCCAAGTGCTGAGGAACACCCCACGGTCCTGCCTACCCCTTCCTCCTCCGGCGTGCTGGGACTGCAGCATCTCAGGTGCATGGTGGCAAAGCAGCCCTAGGTGAGTGGAACTGTAAACTTCACCTACAATACCCGCTCCAGGAGAAGCCGTCAGCCAGCCAGGACTGGAGGGGTGGCTTTCCAAGCCAAGAAAATCCCAGGGGCCATGTTCAGACTGGCCGAGGCCCAGGAGATCTGGTTCAGCCTTTGTCTGCCTGTGCAGCCCTCTGTGCCTCAGTTTCCCCATCTGCTAAGAGTGGATGCGGCTAAAGCCGCTAAAGAAAGGTTTCTTCCAAGTCTGGCTGCAAAAGCTCTCCCAGGGCCTCCCATCAACCCAGACAGAATTACCAACACAGAGGGAAGAGTGCCACCTACTGACTCCCAGTACTGCGAACCACCAAAGAAATCACCAAAATCTGCAACCCTCAACTTGAGTCAATTAACCTGCATCCTCCCCTTGCATGAAGCTAGGCCACAGCCCCCTCCGCTTGCATGGAGCTAAGGGTCTACCCTCCAGCCTGGCCAAGGAGCTCTGGCCGCACCATTCCCAGCCCCCAAACCCCAGGACAGCCAGGAGCTCCTGTGCCATCCTGCCCCCTGTGTCAGACCCAGCACCAGGGCAGCCCCCAGCTGCACCGCCCACCCTGCCCCCAACCCTGGGCCTGAGGCTGGAGGTAGAGAACAATGATCCCTATTGTGACTAAATTTCTCCCTGAAGATCTCGTTCAAGATGTTAGAGGGAGCGATCATAAAAGGAATTAATAGTTGATTCGCTGTATAATTTCCTAGTTCAATATACTTTAGTGCAGCGGCTAAATGAGCCATCCCGGCCGTTCGGTGGGGGCCAGAGAGCGACTTTATCACCGGGATCTCAGGCTGAGGAATAAAAGCAATTCTTCTGAAGTAATTGCGTCTAATTAAAAGAAACATTTAAAAAGTGTAACCAAAAGGAATTCATTTCAAATGGAAAAATAATGCTGAAAAATAGCCCTGAGCTCTCTTGTCACAGCTAATAGCCAGACAGCCGCAGAATAATTAAACTGTTTGAAATGTCTATGCCATCCTCCTCAGGAGGAGATGGGCACGGCCGAGCACGTCGCCGGCACCGGCCAAAGGGGCAGCTTCCAGAGAGGTGGCCAGGACTGGGACTTGGGGTCAGCCACAGGCTTCCAGGCGGGGTGAGGACCAGGTCACCTTGGGCAAGACTGGAAGAGGTTGGTACCATGGTTGGTCCTTCATAGGAGGAGCCCTGGGCATCTCGTGTGTCTGGGTGTCCCATTAAATCCTCAGAAGAACCCTGCACATCAAGTCTTTTTAATTATCATGATATTATCATCATCGGCTCAAAAAGGGGATTCCCAGTGACAAGGTACGTTGTCCAAAATCACAGCTAATATGGAGCAGAGTCAACATTCAAACCTGGGTCCACGTGCTCTGGTATCCATATCACTCCCGCTACACTGGATGTTAGGACTCAGCTTTGGGAAAGAGGCCTTGTACTTGCTTATGTTGTGGTTCTCAGCCGAGTCTTCACCTAGGGAGCTTTGGAAAGCCTGCCCCAGCCTCCACTCCCAGACGCACTGACTTCATTGGTCTGAGGGCAGCCTGGACATCAGTACTTTTTAAAAGCTGCCCAGGTGACTCTCCAGTGCATTCAGGGTTGAGAACCACTGGTCTAACCCCCAGTTTTCTGGCACATTTCAACCAGTGGGCATTCCCTGAAATCTTTTTTCTTCATAAATAATTTTTTTTAATTTTTATTGGAGTAGAGTTGATTTACAATGTCGTGTTAGTTTCAGGTGTACAGCAAAGTGAATCAGTTATACATATACATATATCCACTCTCTTTTAGATTCTTTTCCCATATAGGCCATTACAGAGTATTGAGTAGTGTTTCCTGTGCTATACAGTAGGTCCTTATTAGTTATCTATTTTATATATAGTAATGTGTATATGTCAATCCCAATCTTCCAATTTATCCCTCCCTTCTCTTACCCCCTGGTAACCATAAGCTTTATTTCTACATCTGTGGCTCTACTTCGGTTTTGTAGATAAGTTCATTTGTACCCTTTTTTTAGATTCCACATATAAGCGATATCGTATGATATTTGTCTGACTTACTTCCCACCCATTTCCACTGGCAGGAGTTTGGCTTCAATGCAAAGCAGCAGTGCGAATACTCCCTTTCAAGGTTGCAGCCAGGATGAAAAGGGCTAATCCGGAGCCCGGCACTTACTAGATGCTAAGTAAATGTTAGTTTCCAAACGGAGAGCAGCAAGAAGTAAGAAGATGAAATGTCCGGTGAGCCTTAACTATAGCTTCTGACTCCATTAAAACCTGGGAAGAAAACTAAATCTGAACGATTTAATAGTGAAGATAATCTGGCCAAAAGCGTTTATGTTCCAACTTGAATTCAGACTGGGGAGATCATGCTGGCTTTAGAGCCAAACCTGTATTACTGAATATACACAAAACCCACATTTTTTTCAAGTTCTTATAGTTATTCAAACTAAGCTCAGGGTTGCCTGTGATCAGGGATTAGGGGGCATGCTTTAATGAAATAGAAGAATAGCTTGTAATAAATGAGTTGTTTATATGCTGACAAGCATTTCTGAAGACCTTGGGAAAGCTTGCAAAGTAGGTTTAAATATGCACCTAAACCTTATTTACGCCATTATGATTCTTAGAAAACACCTTCTTTATACATATGCAAAGATCCCCAGCCCTCTTTTCAGAACTGCAAATAGATTCCAATTTTCGAAGATCAACGGCAAAGCACCCATCTGCTCTGCTAATGGTTAAACCCCTTAAAAGGCAACCCAGGGTCTCTAAGGATGACAGAGAACTTTGGAACCAGGAGAAGGCAAGCACGACCTTATCTTCTGATGAAACAGGGTGACCCCAGGATTTTTGCAAGTGTGAGGGACCTTCTACAACATTCTGGTATTGCCAGACACACTGACTTCATTGGTCTGAGGGCAGCCTGGACATCAGTACTTTTTAAAAGCTGCCCAGGTGACTCTCCAGTGCATTCAGGGCTGAGAACCACTGGTCTAACTCCCAGTTATCTGGCACATTTCACCCAGTGGGCATTCCCTGAAATTTTTTTACATAAATAATTTTTTTTATTTTTATTGGAGTAGAGTTTCTTTACAATATTGCGTTAGTTTCAGGTGTACAGCAAAGTGAATCAGTTATACGTATACATATATCCCCTTTTTTTTAGATTTCCTTCCCATTTAGGTCACCACAGAGCACTGAGTAGAGTTCCCTGTGCTATACAGCAGGTCCTCATTAGATACCTATTTTATATACAGTAGTGTATATATGTCAATCCCAATCTCCCAGTTCATCCCCCTCCCCTTTCCCCTCTTGTAACCCTAAGTTTGTTCTCTACATCTGTGTCTTTATTTCTGCTTTGCAAATAAGTTCAACTGTACCATTTTTCTAAATTCCACATATGAGCGATATGATACAGTCTTTGTTTATCTCCTTCTGATTTACTTCACCCTCAGTTTCTTCTCCTGTAAAATGGGCTGCACTAACCATCTCACCCTGGGCAGCAGCGTCATCCCAAGGGCCAAATTAAAATTCTGTGTGAAACCCTCTAGACCAGCACCTTGTCTGGCAGACCCTAGAAGCACAAATAATGTTGACTGAATCTACTTCAGCAGTTATGTTGGCCTTTTATCCTCTTAGATCTTTGGACCCTAGTTGCCCCCTCTCCCCAGTCCATCCTCTGTGATCTCTGTCTCTCTCACATCCTCCTCTCTGCCCACACCTTCAAGCAATCCCTGGGCACTGCACAGAGAGAACCAAAGGCTCGGACATGTGGTGGGGTGGGTGGTATTTAGAAGAATGACTTTCCTGGGCTCCGAGGGGTGATCCTGAAAAACAGATGCCCTTAAAAGATGCCTTTAATGCCTTAATTTAAAGGCATTAAAGTCATATGCCCTTAAATGCATATTACTGAGTAAAGAAGTCCATCTGAAAAGGCTACATCCTGTATGATTCCAACCATATGACATGCTAGAAAAGGCAAAAAGTATGGAGACAGTAAAAAGATCAGCAGTCAGGGGAAGAAGGAGGGAGGCCTAACCAGAGCACAGGGAATTTTTAGGGCAGTGAAGCTATTCTCTAGGGTACCATAATGGTAGACACAGGTCATTACACATTAGTTCAAACCTATAACATGTACAACACCATAATGTAAACTATGGACTTTGGGTAATGATGATGTGTCCTTGTAGGTTCACCAGTTACAGCAAATGTACCACACCGTGCAGGACGTTGATAGTGAGAAAGACTCCTTTCAGTGGGAATTGTGTACTTTCCATTCAATTTTTTTTTTTTTTTTTTTTTTTTTTTTTGCAGTACGCGGGCCTCTCATTATCGTGGCCTCTCCCGCCGCGGAGCACAGGCTCCGGACATGCAGGCTCAGCAGCCACGGCTCACGGGTCCAGCCGCTCCGCGGCATGTGGGATCTTCCCGGACCGGGGCACGAACCCGTGTCCCCTGCATCGGCAGGGGGACTCTCAACCACTGCGCCACCAGGGAAGCCCTTCCATTCAATTTTTCTGTGAATCTAAATCTCCTCTAAAAATAAAGTTTACATTTTTAAAAAAGGATGGAAGATCCTTTCAGTACCTTGGTCCTCGGCAGATGCCAACAGCAGTAACCAGATTAGAGGAAGAGCTGTGGCGTGTTGGTGGGGGGGATGGGAAGGACGGGGGTGAAAAAGGTACACGCCGAGGCATGATGGCAAGAATAAAGGTGCAAAATGAAAACGTCCAGCCAGAATGCCAAGGGAGTAGCGTTAGATCCGTAGACCCAGCCTGCCCTGGGCCCTCCCATCCTTAGCCATCGCCAGCCCTGATCCAGCAAAGTCAAAACTTTCAGGAGGGAATATGCCTAATCCTCTAGCCCTCCCAGTCTCTGCCCGGCATCTTCATTTCCCTTTATTTGCTCTTTATTTTCCCTCTACCACTATAAGCTCAAGTCATCCAAACTTTCCCTTTAACACTGAGCCTCCCTAATTAAGCTAACATTATTAGAAGGTTGAAAAAAAAAAACACCTCCCAAATTCTCTTCGCATTTCAGTAGCTCTTTAATATGCGAGGCAACGAGAGATGAGCTTCTCCTAATTGCCAGTCCCTGGAGTAGCCGGTCAGAAAATGAATTGATGCCTTTTTTTCCTTATGAACAATGCATGTAGCACAAATTGTGGCGGCCGTCACCAGAGATTTAATTACAAAATATCATTACTTTCACACATCATTTCAGATTTGGCCTGATCAAATCAAAGTGAGGGCAAGAGGGAGAGAAAACTGCACTCCTAGCAGGGTCACTCATTCAGGGGTGGCTGGAAAGTGGGCGGGAATTGGCATTGTTGAAATGTCCTTGGGGCGGGGCCGTTGCAGAGAAAGCAGCTGCCAGAGACATAAATGGAAAAGGAGATTCCTGGGGTTCAGTGTTTCAGCGAAGCAGAGGTTGTGGGCTGTGCGAGGGTCCCCAGGGCATGGAAAGGTCTCCCAACGGAAGAATCAGGATGAAGAGAGCATCACAATTCTGCAACTCAAAGGTGCTACAGAAATTCCCTTCTGGACTTCCCCGGTGGCGCAGTGGTTAAGAATCCACCTGCCAATGCAGGGGACATGGGTTCGATGCCTGGTCTGAGAAGATCCCACATGCCATGGAGCAACTAAGCCCGTGTGCCACAACTGCTGAGCCTGCATGCCACAACTGCTGAAGCCCATGCGCCTAGAGCCCATGCTCTGCAACAAGAGAAACCACCGCAATAAGAAGCCCACGCACCACAACAAGGAGTAGCCCCCACTCACCGCAACTAGAACCCGCGCACAGCAATGAAGACCCAACTCAGCCAAAAATAAATTAAATAATTAATTTTTTAATTAAAAAATAAATAAATTTTAAAATAATAATAATACATGGTGTGAGTTTCATACGGTGACATTGCTTCTCCACATCACGTAGGGACTGTTTTACAGCGCTGAGAACAAATATCGTATGGCTACCCAAAGTCATGGCAGATCTATTGCAAATATGGTCCCAATTTTCCCTTCCCTGTAACCACATTCCTTGCCGTATGACTTCGTGGCTCCTCCCATTGAGAGATGAAGTCCATTTCTGCACATCTTGAACCTGGGCTGGCCTTGTGACTTGCTTTGCCCATCAAAACGTGCTAGAAGTGACATTGTGCCGGTTCTGAGCCCAGGTCTCAAGCAGCTTTTGCATGCTGCTGTTTCTTCCCTTGGAACCCTGCTCAGCCACCATGAACACAAGCTTGACCTAGCCTGCTGGAGAATGAGAGAGCACAAAGACCAAAATGAGTCATCCCAGCCAAAGCCGTTCTAGACCAGCCAGCAATCAGCTGACACAGGAGGGGGCCCCAGCCGAGAGGAGCAGAGCTGTTCAACCAAGCCCAGCCGAGATCTGCAGAACCAACCATCAGGTGACCCAGAGAATTATGAGTTAGATCAATAGTTGTTGTTGTAAGCCTCTAAGTTTTGGAATGATTTGTTACATGGCAGTAGCTAATTGATACACACACTTGGGGAGGGGGTGCCTCGTGAGAAACAAGAGAGGAACCTGTAACACGGTGTGCTGCTGACATATCCAACATGTGTGCAGAGTGATGTGAACGCCTAGGAGGGAGGACTTAGTTCTTCAGGGACGAAAGAGGGGCCAGTTAGAGGAGGCTCTCTGGAAGAGAAGATATGAGCACGTTTGTCCCAGGAACTCACCAGACAGAAGAAAGAACACGGGCAAAGGCATAACATCGTGAAGAGAGAGGGGGCTTGGTCAAGAGCAGGGAGCTTGGGGCTCCTCTAGGACATGCAAAGGGGCAGAGCTAAAGGCACAGCATCAGCTAAGGAGCACCTGGCTGGGAGGAGGTGGGGAGGCTCGTATGAACATCTGCTAGGGCTGCAGAAGATGAGGCCAGAGGCTCAGACAGGGGTGCTCCCGGACAGATAGAGTCAGGGCTGGAGATCCAAGGAGGAAGCATGACTCCTCCACCAGACCCACGCTACTCCTGGACATGATATAGGTCGCAGGGGTGTCCTGGAGCAACTGTAAGACAAGACCATTTCCCCCACTGTGGGGTCTTGGCAAGTCTGTCCTCTCTGAGCCTGAGGGTGTAGGATTCTCACCCCAGCTTCTCAGAGGTCCTCCCAAGGAGATCAGGAAATGAAGCCTGGGAAGGTGCCTTGTAAACTAGCAGACTCATGCAATTGGATGGGGTGGGAGTTATTCTCATTCCTCATTCTATGTATTTTCTCCAGCTTTATCCAGCAAAGGGAATTTTCCTCCCCAAAAAATGAAAAAAAAAAAAAAAAAGACCTGCACATCAGTTGGAATCCCACAGGAAGCATACAGCAATTGAGGGGAGTTTAATTTTTTTTAAGTTGAGCGGGATGCAGGAAAACTGACCAGGATGGTGCTGAACCTCAAGGATGACAGCAGTGGGGAGGCCTGCAGGAGAACGGTTACTGGGACAGAGAGGGGGAAGGGGCTACTGGCAGCAGCTGTGGTTCCTGTCACCAATCTGGTAGGGAGGGAGGTGGAGAAATCAATGCCCCAGATCTCACTCTCCTCCCCCTCCAATCTCCAGCCAGAACTCCCACTGGTTGGGCCCATCCAGAAGACAGAGGGCAAGGAAGGTCACGATGCAGTCTTCACGGCTCACCTGCTCAGTGCCAGAGCAGGGTAGGAAAAGTGGACAGTGGACCCAGGGGCACATGGAAGACATCCAGCACCACCTCCTTAGAGGATGTACAGGTTTCAGGAGGAGAAGAAGGCAGACACTCCAAGACCTGCCATGAAATAGGCCAGGGACAGGACTACCGCCCTTGCATCCAACCTCTTCTCCACGCAGCCTTCAATCCAGAAGTTCTCAAAGTGTGGCCTGGGGGCACCCCTAGGGGTCCCTGGGATCCTTTCAAGGGGTCAACAAGGTCAAAATATTTTCACAATAATCCTAAGATGTTATTTGCCTTTTTACTCTCCTTCTCTCACAAGTGGGTTTTTCTAGAGGCTACTTGAGGCAGCCACAATCCCCTGAAACGACTGTTAATTCCTTCCTCTTCCAACTGCGTATTTCAGTGAGGGCAGATTTTCTTTATACATTTGAACCAAAACAAGTTATCACCAGAATCAAATGCAGAAGCAGATATGAGAATCTAGCAGTCTCTTATTAACCTTAATCATTTAAAAAATGTGATGTAAATTTATGTAAAAAAAACTTAATGTAAAACAATGCCACTCTTCTCACGTATTTTCCCTTGTTTTGGAAAATATAGATATTTTCTGTTAAAAACGTGATTTATATGTATATGTATAGCTGATTCACTTTGTTATAAAGCAGAAACTAACACACCATTGTAAAGCAATTATACCCCAATAAAGATGTTTAAAAAAAAAAAAAAAGTGATTTATGCTGACACGTAATAGGTTGATTATTGTTATTATAAATGAATTAATAAATATTTTTAAGTTTCCATTTTGATTTCTAATACAGTAAATATTGATAGAGATAGCCCACATAAACAAAACTTCTTTGAGGTATTCGATCATTTTTAGACAGGTAAAGGGGTCCTCGGATGAAGAAGCTTGGTACGCACTGCTCTATGGGATGCTCAGAACAGCTATCTATACTAACCACACTGACTGTAACTAACACTGTCCACCTCCTGTTAGGGAGGAGGACACTAAGGCTTGGAGACAGGACAGGAGGACAACTCCCCAGTCTCACACAGCTGGCTGATGGCACAGCCGGGATTCCAGTCTGGGCTGTCTGGCACCACGGCACACACACTCTCCCCCACGGCCCCACCGCCCATGAAGCGAGACGCCAGGGGAGCAGCAGATGATGGACCAGCACCTGTTCTGCCACCTCCTCCAAGGAGGGAAAATGACAGGGATTGATTGATCTCTATGATTAGCTACAAATGGTCCCTCCGTGTGGCCGTGTTAATCAGCTTCTACCAGCCAGGATCTGACCAGTTTGAAAGGTTTATAGCAACAACGTGGTGCTGATTTATTTCACCTTAATAAAAAAGTGATCAAGGGAAACCTGCATCTATCATTCTATTTATCGCTCGGAGTGATTTATGAACTAATTACACTTGCAGCGGCCGCAGGCTCTAAGGATGGGCCATGGTGAGGAGGTGGGGTCAGGATGGCCCTCGGCACTGCCTGGGACACGCCCGCCCAACCAACCGCCCTTCTCTTCCAGCTTTGCTCCTGATGCCCAAACAAGACTGAATTCTCCAAGGAGTGTCAAGGCTCTGGGAGGAGGTGGGGGGGAGAGCGAAGAAAGGGAGGAGCTGTCCTGTCCCAGCCATTCCCTCCTTCCTCACTTCCTTGTCCCTGGAGCAAGCAGCTCTGCTACCCCAGCTTCCTCCCAGGTCTCTGGAGGGAAAGGGGGTCTTCAGACAAGATCTGGAGGGTATGGATGGTTTGGGGAGGGAAAAGATGAAAAGCCAACAGCCCAAAAAGGGGATTCCAGGCTAATGGGAACCTGCCAGAGGGCCTCCTTTCCTTGCTGCTCCGGGTAGGGCTGCAGGTAAAACATGGGACACCCAGTTAAGTCTGAATCACAGCTAAACAATGAATCACTTTTTTTTTTTTTTTTGTGGTACGCGGGCGTCTCACTGCTGTGGCCTCTCCCGTTGCGGAGCACAGGCTCCGGACGCGCAGGCTCAGCAGCCATGGCTCACAGGCCCAGCCGCTCCGCGGCATGTGGGATCTTCCTGGACCGGGGCACGAACCCGTGTCCCCTGCATCGGCAGGCAGACTTTCAACCACTGCGCCACCAGGGAAGCCCACTATGGACGTTTTAGACCCGATAATTCTTTCTTGTGGGGGTTGCCTTCTGCACTGAAGGATGTTTAGCAGCATCCTGACCTCTACCCACTGGATGGCAGTAGCACCAACCCCACAAGCTGTGATGATCAAATACATCTCCAGACATTGCCAAGTGTCTCCAGGGGGTAAAGTCACCCCCCAGGGAGAACCACTGGTCTAGACGTCATCAGGGATGTTTACACGCGAGCAAAAGCAAACACCCAAACCAGTCTATCTGTAGGGACTTGGGTAAGGTTGTGAGAGCACAGAGAAAGTCCAGAGGGCAAGGCACTGGACAGGCAGCTGGGGTCACCTCTGGGGAGGGAGTGGGAGTGTGGATGGGGAAAAGAGGAAGGTCACAGGAGGCTGTCACCTCCTTGTATTAGCTGCCTGTTTGCCAGGGAGGATGTATGTGTTTCTCCCTTAATTGTCTAACAGAGAGGAAAGAGAGGGGAGAGAAAAGAAAAAGAAGCAAGGAGAGGGGAGGGGAGAGAAGGGGAAGAAGGAAGGAAGGAAGGAAGGGAGGGAGGGAGGGAGAGAAGGAAGGAGGGAGAGGAGGGAGGGAGGGAGGGAGGGAGGGGGAGAGAACCCCAAAAGCCGGGTCTGGGCCAAGGTGCTGTGGGACCTCTGTGCTGTCTTTTCCTCTCTGGTCCTCAAAGCAAAATAAAGGGGGCTGCACCCACAGGAACTCCTGCCCTGTGCTCAACCCGGGTGAGCCCCAAGGTGACCTCTCCCCTCCCTCGGGCCAGTCCTCTGCACTGCAGCCCAGCTGTGACACGGAGAAAACAGCGCTTGGGGCCTCGCTCCCCCTCCCAGCAGCTCGAGCGGATTAGCCTCCTGGGGGCAAGGGGAGGACAGGGTCTGGTCAGCCGCCCAGCTCCACGCTGAGGACTTGGTGGAGGCTTGATTAAATAATTACACAGAACCCACTGAGTAATCACACCGTCTCCAGAAACAAGGAACACCTTCAGAGGAGGACCCGTTAGTGATTTAGGGGCGTGTGAGTGTGTCTGTCTTCTGCCTATGAGAAAATTATCATCACAAGTCCTCATTTGCAAAATGCATCCACCTCCCCCCATCTCACTCCATCCCCTCCCAAACCCGGGTGTATAACGTAACCCCTGTTCCATGACAGAGGACCCTGAGGCTCGGAGAGGTTCAGAGCTAGTTTAAGGTCCCAGGAGAAGGGTGGGGACAAGCCCAGCTCTGTCTGCCCCAGGGGGCTAGTGCCCAAAGGCGACCAGGAAGTCGGCACAGCCAGGACAATGTTCAGGACTGAAAGATCCTAAGAGAGATTTCCAGTTCTTTTTTGTTGTTTTTTGTTTTGTTTCCGCACTGGGATTATTTCTCTCCTTTCAATTTTGGAAAACAAACCTACAATAAAACCGGCCCTGTGAGCCTTCCCAAGGTCAGCTGCTGCCAAGACAACAGCCTAGTGTGTCAGGTGAGAGATGGGACGCCCCTGCAGCTACCCTGGTCCCCACCTGCCCAGGCCGAGGAGGGGGTGCTGGATGATGGGGAGCCCAGGGGTTCCAGGGGCTCTGCTGTCAGGCTGGGACCCCCTGGTCTTCCCCAGGGTGAGGGCCACGGGTGGCTGGATGGATGGACGTGAAGACTCTGGCACCCCTTCCAGCCAAGTGTCTGGTTTAACTGAGCTCTCCGTGGCCCAAAGGGGGGTGCCCACAGCCAACTCTCTGCTGGTCCAGCTACCCACCAGCCAGCCACACTGGCTCATTTATGCTGGAGCAGCCCAAATTCATTAATAATGATTAGTCTCTCCTCAAGAAGAGGTTCGCAATCAAAGGGCTATTAAAATTAAGTGCTGGAGGAACGTGGGGGGAGGGGGAGG
>NW_020173068.1:11792825-11805735 GCF_003031525.2 Neophocaena asiaeorientalis asiaeorientalis
CCCCGGACTCTGACACCTCCTTGCCGCGGGACCTTGGGTCCGTCACACCTCGGCCTCATTTTCGAGGACTTGAGGCTCAGTTTCGCCATCTCCGAAATGGAGGGGCAGTTGTGACTACAGGGTCAGTGATAACACGAGTGGAAGCACCCAGCTTGGGGAATAAGTCTTGGGAGAGCCTAGGATGAGACTCCCAGCACCAGGACCCCGGGGGAGTTAGTGGAAGGGGAGGGGGATGCCCCCTGCCAGACCGGACCCCTAGAAGTGCCTTTTCTCACCGTCCAGCTGTGCTCACTCTGGTCCCTGGGCACCATACACGCCCCCCTCGCAGCCCCAGCATCCCTTTCCTCATCTCCGGGCTGGAGCAGCAGAGCTGTCGGGAATAGCGTGGGAGGGGAGGGGGGGCGACCAGGACACCCACCCCTAGACCCTGGAGGAGGCTGGACCAGACAGGGCGTCCCTGCCCTCAGCCCCCCACCTGCCCTGTGGTTTCTCGGAAGCCCTCAGGTGCAGAGAGGAGGCCAGGGGCCCACACCCCACTGACCCTCCACCTGCGTGGGTGACAAGAGTCCAAGCCATGGCCCTCAACTGGGCACCAGGGCATCCAAAGTGGAGTCCCACGCACGGGCGGCTGTGAAACGCACCCCGCTCTCAAAGAACAGGATTCAAATAGGAACAAAGAAAAGAAGCAAAAGAAGAAAACAGAATCCTGAAGCCTACCAGGTCTGGCCCTTGCTTGGGAGAAGGGGAGACGCCAAAACTCCAGAAGTGCTGAGCCCCGGGTTGATGTGGCCGCCTGATTCCTCTTGAGGACAGGAAATAGAAGGTTGTACAAAGGCCCCTATTATGTGCCAAGCACTCAACCTTCTTGCTTCATCTGACAGCCACAAGGACACCACAAGGTTGGAATTAGTTATTCCCGTTTTACAGAGGGAGAAACTCAGAAGGACAAAGCAGCCTGTGCAAAATACCGTGTCTGGGACAGTCACAGTGCCAAAGTCAAGATTCAAAGCCAGGAGCAGTGGGTTCTGACTCCCTTCTCCTTCCACCCTGAGACTGGTGATGACATCAGTGGTGATTACAGCTGACACTTCCCAAGCCCCTCCACAGGCCAGGCTGCAGCTCCCGCAGACCTGAGTCACCTCATCCTTCCCACAAACCCACCAGGCCTGGACTCTCCTACCATTTCAGAATGAAGACCCTGAGGCACAGCAAAGCTAAATGACTCATCCAAGGTCACCGGATAGGACATGGCAGAGCCAGGACTCCACCTGACTCGCAGGGCCCAGCCTTGCCCCGCACTGGGACCCACTTGCACAGTGCTTGGAACAGAGCGACTGGTCCATAAAGAAATATTGGACAGAAGAGGGGATTGGTAGCGAGAGGGAAGGATGACAGATTAGCACAGCAGTGGATGGTGATGGCCAAGAGGGGGCACCCAAGAGTCAAATGGCCTGGGTTCAGATCCCAGCTTGGCCACTTTTTAAGTACAAGCTTCTTAACTTGTCTCTGTGTCCATTTTCTTATCTGAAAAAATGACTGTAATAACAGTTCTTACCAGCCAGGGTTCTTCAGAGAAACAAGGAAGTTACTCCACAGCCTGGCACCTGCTGAGAGCTCTATTCTACCGTGGATGAGTGGAGGGCAGGCAGCACGCAAGCTTTGGACTGGCTCACAGGCCAGCCCCAGGGTATTCTTATGAGGCCACCAGGGGCGGTCACATTCCACACTGCACAAGCCCAAGAGTGAGCACATCCTTAAATTTTGCACCCTGGGCGCCTGGCTTGCCTCACCCTAGTCCCATCCACCCTTGTCTGCCCACTAGTTTCTCCCTGAGCTCCCCTGGTCTCCTGGGGTCCCGCTGCCTCCATCCAGAGGATAGGTGCTCTCAGACCAGCCCTGCCGGGGTTTCCAGCCTGGTGACAGTAAGCTCCCCATCACTGAGAGGTTAGAACAGAGGTCGAATGGCCACATGGAGCCCTACAGACAGGATAAGGGCTGCAATTGGAAGCTGGAAACCCGCTTCAAAGCTTTGAGTAAGCTGATGGGGTGAGCATCACCGGTGTGAATGATCACATCGCCACCTGGTGGTAATGTAGGAGATGGGCCAGTTGGCCCTGGGAGGACGGAACAGAGCACCCTCCAACCCCCACCCCTTGCCCCGCCCAGGTTCTCCTCACAATGGGGGCATTTAGACAGTTAACAAGGTCCTAATACCGAGCACTACTGATGAGTTATTTTCATACATTATATCATTGAATTCCAACAACTCTAAGGCAGGTGTCGCTATCCTTTTTACAGATGAGGCTGCTGAGGCTCAGAGACTCAAAGTTAGTTGCCCGAGGTCACACAGCCAGCAAGTGGCAGAGCCAGGATTGGAGCTCAGACATTCTGACACCAAAGCCTTCCCTCATAATCGCTAAGCCTCAGGGGATTCAGTGAGAAAGAAAATAGACACCTCCCCTGGCCTCACAGAGCTTACAGCCTCGTCGGGGCGCAGAAATCACAGATTCATTTATTAGGTGTCCACTGTGCATTAGGTGCCAGGGATGAAGAAAGTAGCCAGGGTCCCTGACCGAATCAAGCCTGCGGGGAAGACGGACATTAATCAAATAATCACACAAATAAATATACAACAGTGTAAAAAGACCTGAAGGAAAGGTATGGGTTCTGAGACTGGACTTCAGGGTGTCTACCTGGCCTGGGGGGTCAGGGGAGTCTTCCCTGAAAAAGTGATGCATTGAGCTGAGATCTGGAAGATGAGCAGGCCTTACCTAGGCAAAGAGGCATGCATTCGTTCATTAGCAAATGAAATCAGTGTGGCGCGTCCATCCATGTTTGCATTTTTTTGCTGTTGCACATACATAAACCCAGAAATAACACATGGAATATTTGCCTTTGCAACTTGTTTTCTTTTTTATTTTTATTTTTAATTTTTATTGGAGTAGAGTTGATTTACAATGTTGTGTTAGTTTCAGGTGTACAGCAAGGTGAATCCGTTATGCATATACATATATCCACTCTTTTTTTCTTTTTTATCTTTTTTAGATTTTTTTTCCCATTTAGGCCATTACAGAGTATTGCGTAGAGTTCCCTGTGCTACACAACAGGTCCTTATTAGTTATCTATTTAATATATAGTAGTGTGTATACGTCGATCCCAATCTCCCCTTTATCCCTCCCCCACTTTCCCCCGGGTAACCATTGGATTGTTTTCTACATCTGTAAGTCTATTTCTGTTTTGTAAATAAGTTCATTTGTACCACTTTTTTAGATTCCACATATAAGCGATATCACACGATATTTGTCCTTCTCTGTCTGACTTACTTCACTCCGTGTGACAATCTCTAGGTCCATCTATGTGGCTGCAAACTTGCAGCTTGCTTTCTTACTCCACATTTTTCTTCAGGTCTTTGCATGTCAACACATAGAACCATTCACTTTAACTAAGGAGGTCGTCATGCCATGGACACCTGCCATATGCACTATGATTTATCTATCCATGGTCCTGCTGATGGCATTTGGGTTGTTTACAAATTTTCATGCCTAAAAACAGTGCTACAGCCAACATTCTCCAAGCGGATACATCTCAAAGTGCACGTATGTTAGAGTTCCTCTGAAGTAGGGGCCTGTGCTCTTTTAAATACTTTTCAACATCATTTTGGTGGGGGTGAGGAGAAAATACATTTCTATTAATAAAAAATGTATCTTCCCACCATCTTTCCGTGCTGCCATAATGGTGTACATGAATGTCCCGGCTGATGCTCTCAAGAATGTCAACAATGCCAAAAAGAGAGGCAAACACCAGGTTCTTATTAAGCCATCCTCCAAAGTCATCGTCAGGTTTCTGTGATGGTGAATTTGAAATCATCGATGTTCACAGGGCTGGCAAAATCGTTGTGAACCTCACAGGCAGGCTAAATAAGTGTGGAGCAATCAGTGAACCTCACAGGCAGGCTAAATAAGTGTGGAGCAATCAGCCCCAGATTTGATGTGCGACTCAAAGATCTAGAAAAATGGCAGTAAAACCTGCTCCCATCCCACCAGTTGGGTTTCATTGTACTGACAACCTCAGCTGACATCATGAACCATGAAGAAGCAAGATGAAAACACACAGGAGGGAAAATCCTTGGATTCTTTTTCTAGGGATGTTATACGTACATGCAAATAAAATGCCTCAGAGGACTCTGAAAAAAAATAAATAATTGAAAAATAAAATTTAAAACATATACAAAAACAAATGCACTTACGAGTTCATTTACCCTGGCTGAAGCCACTTTAAGGTTCTGAAACATCTGCCAAAATGTTTCCCAAATTTCTGAAGACTTTGTTCTTTCTTCCCTTTTTTTGTAAAATTTTTCCCATATGGACAGCTTCTTAGAAGACATACTTAAAGGGTTTTCAATGATGTGGGTTTTTTTTAAATCACTCATTTCACAAACAGGACTACTTTTGCAAGCCTGATTTCGAGGTTTCAGCTGAGTGCTCTGTGGCCTTCAGGCTGGCGGGTCTCAGGCAGGTGACACCCCTGTAGTTACACCAGGTCACCTGGAGATGTACATTACCTGAGGTAGATGGCTCCTTGGAGGTGGGGCTCACGTTTCTATTCAAGCTTTTGCACGTTGGACCAGTGTGCATGCTGCCCAGTCTGTGACGAGCTTCATGGGAAAACCTGAATTAACCAGCACCGTACTTCTTGCTGACCCCCTTCATGTGTTAGGGCCCCTTCACCTGGCTCCAGGTGTATGTGCAAACTCCACATGAGAGGTTTCTAGAGCATCAGGTCTGACACAAACCTTGAGGCCCATGGTGGTCTGTGTGTGTGTGTGTGTGTGTGTGAATGTGGGATGTGGGGCAAGGGGTGGCTACCCAATTCTCATCAACCCCTTTTCAGGAATTGCCTCTGGTTCTCAGAATTATAGCTAGGGAAGGGTGAAAGGGACTCTAAAGCCAGGCCTCACCACCTTCTCTACCAGATTCACTCACCGGGCACTCCCCATGGTCCACTCTGTCAGGACATAAACTGAGCGGATCAGGGCTGCACAGAAAGTCACATCCCAGGAGACAGGGTATCTGATCCAGCAGCAGTTCCAAACTCTGCCACCAGGTGGCAGCACAGCTCCTGCTCTGGCCCTCTCCTCTCAGTGGCTTGGGGGTCCACTGGGACCCTCAGATCTGCATCCAGACCCTGTCTTGTGGTTCCTCTGCTTGTCTCAGCTGTGTGACTCACTCTGAGTCCCCCTGCCCCCATCGGAAACCCCTCCAGCTGGCTAAGATACTAGAGTCAAGTGAGGCACAAGGAATCCTGTGCCCCTGAGAATCTGTGTTCCATTGCATCACACTGGAGGCATAGAGTGGGACTACTAGACAGCCCTGAAAAACCCAGGAGGGAATGTGAGGAGGCTCGGGCCAATGTGCAGCAGAGAGAGGGCTTCCAGAACCCAATAAAGTAGCCCTGGTCCCTCTCCCAGCTTCTGTCCCTTCCTTCACCTATAGCCATAAGACCCCAAACCAAGGGTGAGTGGTCTGTGGCCACAGGCCAAGCCCGGCCTTCTCTGCCCACCATTCCAGGCAGTGCTGAGCTCACTGGCCTCAGCCCCTTATACGATATGCCTCAGCAAAGGGGGGCCCCATGCGAGGCCCCAGATCTCTGGACCAGCACAGGTCCATCTGATGGCCCCCAAGATGCTGTCTCTAGCCTGGATACTGACCCTTAGTACCCTGATCCCTGGTCAAGGCAGAGCAGCCTATATGGAAAGGTGAGCAAGGACAAGCCATGACCCTGGAGCCCCTGCCCAAAGCCTGAGGTCTGAAGCCTGAGGCCCGAAGCCTGAGGTCTGGCAGGTTTCCAGCTCCACACTCACAGCTTCCAGGACAATCTGTTCATTCCACACATGGCAATTGTAATTGCATGACATGTGTATTTGTGTGAACTTTGAATGTCCCACTACCCTCTTAATCTGTAAGTCCCATAAAAGAAGGGGCCAAGTTGACCCTGGTAATCACTGCACTGAGCACAGGGCCTGGCACATAGTAGGTGCTCAGAAAAAGACTGGACTAAGTAAAAGAAAAAATGGATATCGTCCCAGAGAGAATGTGAAACACCTGTCAATTGTTTTACAATTGTTAAGGCATGTCCCACAGAGATCTCATTTCATTCTCCCCATCAACACACAGAGTAGATACTATCATTATCCCACATCACAGTGTATTTCTTTCCTATCACTGTAGTAACAAATTACTATGAACTTAGTGGCTAAAACAACACAGTTTTATGGTCTTACGGTTCTGGAGACCAGAAGTCCAACACAAGTCCCATGGGCTAAACTCAAGATGTATGCAGGGCTGCATTCCTTCTGGAGGCCCTGGGGAGAATCCATTTCCTTGCCTTTTCCAGCTTCTAGAAGCTGCCTGCATTCCTTGGTTCATGGCCCACTTGCTCCTTCTTCAAAGTGGACAATGTCCCATCACTCTGACTGAAGCCAGGAAGGGTTCTCTGCCTTTAAGGACTCCTGTGATTAGATTGGGGCCACCCGGATAATCCAGAATAATCTCCCCATCTCAAGGTCTGTAACCATAATCACGTCTGCCAAGTCCTTTATTCAATGTGAGGTAACATATTCACAGATTCCAGGGATTAGAGCATGAATATCTTTTTTTTTTTTTTTTTTTTTTTGGTGGGGTTAGGTATTATCCAGCCTAGCACATACAGATTCAAAATCAGAGACGAATTGCCCTCCCCCTCCCAGCGTGTGACTAATGAAATGGGTTCAAACCCAAGTCTTTGGGGCTATAGAATCTGAGTTCTTTCTCCCCTTGTTGCCAATGCAAATACCCAGGGTCTCTGGTCCACTTTTTAGGAGGCAGAAAGGCAGGACACACCAGCCCAGCCCCCTTAAGAGTAAATACAGACTTTTATTTATATTTTTTTTAAAAAAAGTTCTTGTCTAGACAGTGGAAGAATGTGGGGAAACGTTCTCTTTATTTCCCTTTATTGTCATTGTTTTAACATAAATACAGTTGATCCTTGAACAAGGTGGGTCCAACAGAGTTGAAAATCCTCCAGTAACTTTGTAATAATTGACCCTCAGTATCCGCAGTTCCACATCTGGGGATTCAACCAACCTCAAGTCAAGTAGTATGTTATTTAGTGGAAAAAATCTGCGTGTAAGTGGACCCGCGCAGTTCAAACCTGTGTTGTTCAAGGGTCAACTGTGAATCATTTTCAACCAGAGGGAGAAAGGATTAACCCACCTGATTGGCTGGAGTAGGGAAGTGCGCCTGATATTCCCGTCTCTGGACTTAATGCTGCTCCTCTCTGCAATTAAACAAATGGCCAGCAGATGGCGTACCAGGCTCACAGCAGGCTTCTCACCCCCTGGACCACCCCTTTTCTGGGGGTGCAAAGATGGCAAGTGTGGAAGAGGTCTTCCCCTTCTCTTCTCCAAAACCGGTGCTAAGAGGAAGTGCCCAGCAGGTCAAGTCAAGGGCACAAAATCCAGGGATTCACGCATCTTCAGGGCAGCCAGTTTGAGGACCTGTGCTCCCTCCTGCCCCATCCTTTGAGGCAGATTCAGAGACCAGAATTCAAGCCTGTGTGAGTTGAACCAGAGGGTCAGTCTTGGCTTCAGGGCAGCAGAAAGGAGGAGCAGCTACGTCACAGGACACTTAAGATGGTCAGGCATGTTACATACTTTTATACACATGTATTATTTCATCTCATCTTTCCTGTGGCCCTATAGGGGACCTGGTATTAAAAATAGTGACTTGTGGGGGGGGTGGGATGAATTGGGAGATTGGGATTGACATATATACACTACTATGTATCTCAATAGAGAATTAATGAGATCCTACTGTATAGCACAGGGAACTCTACTCAGTGCTCTCTGGTGACCTAAATGGGAAGGAAATCTAAAATAGAGGGGATATACATATACATATAACTATTCACTTTGCTGTACAGCAGAAACTAACACAACATTGTAAAACAAATATACTCCAATAAAAAGAATTTTTTTTTAATGGTGACTTGCTGGGGAGATAGTAGCAACGCCAATCTCTCCAAATTCCAACAAAAATAAGCAGGGCAAATTAGCAAAAGCAAAACCCACGGACAACATTTGCTTCACAGTTAGGTGGCAAAGGTATCCCCATGAACACCAAAATAATATGAGTGGAGGAGCTCAACCCCCAGTAGCCACCTGCATGTTATCAGATGCCCTGGGGTTTCCCCCACCCTCACCCCAAGCTGCTCCTAGCTCGGCCTCCAGCCTTTGGCATCCCATCTGTTGCCAGCAGAGGGAAGCAAGGGGGTGTCTGAGGGACATGACAGGAAGACAACCCCCAAATAGGCAGCAGGTATTCAGTGGAAAGCATGGAGGGACAATTCAAGAAGAGTGACTGAATCTGGGAGGGGTTTTGCCCACTCCCATAGTAAGCGAGGGCAAGAACCCTCAGGAAGGGCTACGAACTCTCAAAGATGTTTGGTTCCCTTCCAGGACAAGGTCCCACACTGCAGAGGAAATGCTTTGCAGTGGGATCAAAACGGAGGAGGACTGATTAAGACAATGGAGAGGAAGGAAGAAGATCCAGATCAAACTGGCGGGAGGAGACGGAGCCCGGAGAACTCAGAAAGCAGGTCACCAAGTCTGTGTGCACCACGCGCAGACAAGAGGAGGGGGAGCTCTTGAGGTTAGGAATGCATCCCAAACATCACCTTCAAGTTCCGGAAAACTAATGTCACATAAAAATGAGCAACAGAGGGCTTCCCTGGTGACGCAGTGGTTGAGAGTCCGCCTGCCGATGCAGGGGACACGGGTTCGTGCCCCGGTCCGGGAAGATCCCACATGCCGCGGAGCGGCTGGGCCCGTGAGCCATGGCCGCTGAGCCTGCGTGTCTGGAGCCTGTGCTCCACAACGGGAGAGGCCGCAACAGTGAGAGGCCCGCGTACCGCCAAAAAAAAAAAAAAAAAAAAAAATGAGCAACAGAGAAGTCTGGAGGTCAAATCCCATACATAGTTAATTTAAGCAACAGGAGATTCAGGAGCCAAAAAGCATCCCTAGAAATAGGATAAAGCATGCCAGCAAGACATTTCTTCAGGACAGATCAAAACCATAGTCTTCTATTTCAAAATGACCTTAAAGACATTTTTTAAGTATGCAAGATGTGAAAGAACAACATAAACTACAACTAGAGAACCTTAATTAGAAAACAGAATTCAGGAAAGAATTAGAAATACAAGGGAAAGAAATCATTTTAGAAATGAAGGCTAAGGTAGAAGAAACACAAGAGCAAATTAACCCAACCTTAAGATAATGCCTTAAGAGAAAAAGTTGAAAAGGAAGAAATATTATAAATCAACAAGAAATGAAGACAGAGGGTTTTTTTTAATATTCTAGAGAAAAGAACAAATATTGTAATTAGGCAAAGATGTTTCAACATACAAGTAACAAAAGTCCCTGAAGAAGAAAACCAAAGCAAGAGAACAAATACTAAAAACTATTAATCAAGTAAACTTACCAAAATTTTTAAAAATTAAAATTACAAATTGAAGGAGCACACTACATACCTGAAAATATCAACCCACAATAATCAGACATATTCAAGACATTCTAATAAAATAACTGAACTTCAAGAAAAGAGAAAAAAAATCCTCCAGGCTTCTAGGTAATAATAATAATTGACTTATAAAGAAAAATAAATTAGATTATTATCAGGCTTTTCAAGAATAATGCTTTATGCTAGAAGAAAAAGAAGTCACATACTTAAGATATTCAAGAAAGGAAAATGTAAGTTAATAATTGTGTGTCCAGCAAAAGTGATTTGTAAGTTAAATGGACTCAGACAAGTAATGATTAACATAAAAGAACTCAGAGAATATTGTTCCCATGAGCCTTTCCTGAAGAATCTGCCAGAGAACAGGTTTCAGACAACCAAAATGACTAGAAAGATGAGAAAAAAGGACTGGTAGTGAACATTAAATATATAGTTACTGGAACAACTAAGACTCAATGGGGATTGAAAAGAGATGGTGCCACGTGTAATGTCTGTGTGCTCTGACAATGTATCTACAAGACCACTATGAAAATATGGAGAATGGGAAGAGCATATACCAAGAAAAAATATACCAAAAAAAATAATGTTTTTAACTGTTTCCAATAATTATGTTGGTGGTGGTATTCCTGTCGTAATTTTGAGACGGCTGTGTGTGTAATGTGGGATAAAGCATAAGTAATTATGGAATATTCTAATTCTACCATCCACTATACACTTGCGAATGTGATTCTCAGCATGGAAGAAAGGAGAGATGTAATACAGAAGTGATTAAGTAAAAATCCTAAATGTGGGTTGGAAGTATCAGTTTGAACACAGGGTTCTGTCCTCTGGAATTTTGGCTAAGGAGTGTGCATGATAAAATGCATTTCTTTGTAATCAAACTAGTAGCAATGTGTATCCCTAGCACCTGGATGGTGGTCATGAAATACCATTTCCCATTTCTTTCTTTTTTTAAGTTTAAATAAAAGGCCTTCTTGGAGAAAGAAGATTCCAGGTCTGGAGCAGAAAATGTAGAAGATGAATCTGGTGCATCTTGTCATACAGAAAGACAGGAACCTCTCAGGGACAGCTAGGGTTGTACCGAAAAGACTCAAGAGCCAGCTTGAAGAAGCGCTCCCTGGCATGGGACGATGGAACGGGACAAGTTGAACTTCAAAAAAAAAATGATACTTGTAAATGATTGTAACCCATCAAATATGCTAAAATCTAAGAGTTCACAATGACATTGAAAAGGAATTAATTGGTCCCTTCCTTCCGAGGATGATAAAGAACCAATTCATTTCCTTGAAAACTGATGAATAAAGGGAAAGAAGCAAGCATGTGTCCTGCCTTTCCTATATGACCTGTATCAACAGGGCAACGAAGAGTAAATGAGAGGAAGCATCCCTTTCTAAAAGTCTCTTTCCAATTGATAAATGAAAAAGAAAGATTGGGATTGGAATGTTGCCACGTGCAACCCCAATGAATTTAGGGACTAACTAAGACCATCGACAGACAGCTGCTAAGACAGAAAGAGAGAACACCCAACATTGTGTGCCGCCTGAGGAGAGCACACAAGCCCCCCAAGGAGCTAGCCAAAGGGATTGAACCCAGGTCTGATCAAGCCTCTGGATCCAGCTGCCAGCTTCCAGGAGCACACTGAACGGTACTGTTCGGATAAAGTCAGCAAAATCCAGACTGTGGGAAAGTCTACAAGGCAAATGGTGTTCCTTCAACAAATAGCTTGTAAGGAAAAGAAAGGGTCCAGGAACATCTCTAGATTAAAGGAGACTTTAAAGATGTATCTTTTCTTTTTAAGAGGCAAGTCTAACAATGATATCTAGGGATACACACTTAAGTGCTGAAGTATTGCAAGAAAATGATTACTGTAAAAGTCAGGCTACTCGTTCGTTGCAGGGGGGTGAGAGGGCTTAGATTGGAAAGAGGCACCTGGAGAGAGTTGGGGGAGAGGAGTGCTTGCAAAGTTCTATTTATTAACTTGGGAAGTAGTTACAAAGATATTTACCATAAGATGACTCATTAAGCCATATATTTTGTGTGGTTTCTGTATCTGTGTTTACTTTACAATGAAGGTTTTGTTTTTTTTTTTAAAGGCTGAAATGAATGAATGAATGAACCACCTAGGAGGTCTCCCTGTTCTCCTTTGATGGATGACAAAGAGACAACTCAGAGAGGGACACAAGTTTGCCCAAAGCCACACAGCTGCTAAGCTGCCCAGCTGGACTGGAAACCCAAGTGAGATTCATCTGTTCTTTTGACAAACAGTTGCTGACACCTGCTGAGTTGGTTTCTGGGCAAACAGCTGAGTTAAAACAGTCTGGCTTCAGATCCACCTGCCCTGCACAGGAGTAATGCAGGGGGTGTGTAAGGGACATCTGTAAGGGACACATGCGGGTCTTGGTACCCAGCTGGGTGTGGTCACAGTACACCCCAGGGCCCCTCCCTTGTTCAGGGCCCGCGTGGTGCTCTCAGAAACTGTGTCCCGCAGCTTTTCTCACCCCAGACTCTGGACATAGAAATGCATTTGATCTCACCTGACCATTTGATGAAGTTTCGCTTCTGTTTCTCAACACCTCCATGAGTGTTCTGTCCCCTGGAGAAGAGAGAGGGTCTGGGAAAGGGTCCTGGCCTAAAACTAAGAGGCCAGCTTGCACCCCTCCCTTGCTACTCCACCTGGGAGGGCGCCAATGAGTTGGGGCAAATGGGGAGAAGATGGAACTGTGCCGTCAGCTCTGCAGGCTAGAGCCCCTCCCTTATCTGCCTTGGTATCTGTCAACCCAGCATTTGACACTCAATCTGGTAGACAGCAGGGGCACGATACATGTTTGTTGAATGAATAAATGAATGAATTTGCTATATCACTTTTGATCTATTTTATAGAGTCTAAGATTAAATCAATGCTTTTAAACTATATCATCCTAGGGACTTCCCTGGCGGTCCAGCGGTTAAGACTCCACACTTTCACTGCAGGGGGCATGGGTTTGATCCCTGGTCCAGGAACTAAGATCTCACATGCCACACAGCACGGCCAAAAAATATTTTATTTAATAACATTATCCTTAGACCCTCAGACACAGAGGACAAATTTACGGTTACCAAGGAGGAAAGGGAGGGATAGATTAGGAGTTTGGGATTGACATAAACACACTGCTATGTATAAAATAGATAACCAATAAGGACCTACTATAGAGCACAGGGAACTCTACTCAATGTTTTGTAATAGCCTATAAGGGAAAAGAATGTGAAAATATACATATATGTGTGTATATATGACTGAATCACTTTGCTGTACACCTGAAACTATCACAACATTGTAAATCAACTATACTTCAATTAATATATATATATATATATATATC
>NW_020173068.1:11805924-11899926 GCF_003031525.2 Neophocaena asiaeorientalis asiaeorientalis
GGGTCTGGCACGTAGTGAGCCCTCAATGAGTTATTCCTGTAACTGAGAGAAGTTTGTCTAAAGTTAGGGCCCAGTCAACGTGAGATTAGGGATCAGTATGGGGCCAGGTCAGAAGTCAGGGGGCAGAGAGAGCTAGTTTAGCATGGGGTTAGGATTAGAGGAACAATTTGTGGCCAGTCAGCAGATATTTTAAATTAACCATCTGTGTGTTTATTTATCCCCCACATTGTTCCAGAAGGACTCAAGGCAGCTCTTAGGAACCCCAACTGCAGAAATCAGGAAAGAGAGATGGAAGCAGGTATGCTCCTGGCCTGGGGCATTCATGCTGATACCCCAGGGCCCTCTCAGCAGAGATCCACGAGTGGGTGACCAAATCCCAGGACTTGCTGGCCACTCTGAAGTCCACACTGACAGCCCAGGGTCAAGCAGAACCGACCTCTCAGAGTTCCAGTGAGAAGTCCATGAGTTACCATCAAAGTACCGGCACATAGTAAGGTCTCAATAAACGTTTACTATTATCATCAGAGAACAAGGCTGAGGTGGACCCAGAGGGCCTGCTTTGAATGTGCAGTGAGCAGTGGGGGGTCGGCATTCTCTCACTGGCCAGACCAGTACAGCCTCTCCCCGTGAGCAGAGCACCGCCCCCCAACCCTGCCAATGAATCAGAGCCATGAGAAGTGGACAGTCAATAGGATCAGACTGGGATGGCCAAGTCCACTCCATCAGGGCTGCCCTGACCAGCAGCTCCAGGGATGCCTGAAATCCATCGGCTCTGACCTCCTCCTCTCCTTAGAACGTGCCTGGATGGGTCCTGCCAGCTCTGGACTCTGCCAGACCAAATCCCAGCCCCAGGACATCCCTTTTCTTTATGTTGTTGAATATATTTGGCCAGACAAGGAAAAGTCCACAGGGCATATTTAAAATGCTCTGTGTGTGTGTGTGTGTGTGTGTGTGTGTGTATTTGGGGGTTGTATCAGTTTCCTGTTGCTAACTATAACAACTTAACCACTTGAACAACACATAGCACCTTAATCCTGCAAGTCAGACGTGGACTAAAATCAAGGTGTCAACAGAACCCTGCTCCTCCTGGAGGCTCTAGGGTAGAATCCCTTCCTTGCCTCTTTCAGCCTCTAGTAGCATCTTGCATTCCATGGCTCATAGCCCTCATCCATCTTTAAGCCAGCAACTGTATCACACGGTTTTGCTTCCTGTCCTCACATCTTCTCTGACTTTGACCCTGCCTCCCTCTTATACGACCCTGTGATTTCACTAAACTCACCTGGATAATCCCAGCTAATCTCCCAATCTCAAGACCCTTAACTTAATCACATCTGCAAAATCTCTTTTGCATGAGAGATAACATATTCAGAGGTTTCGGGGTTTAGGACAGGGACATCTTGGTGGGGGACATTATTCTGCCTAGCCCAGGGGCCTAGTGTTGTACTCCTAGGATGCTGTGACTCCCCTGCTCTCTGTTCTACCCACTGGGGGAACTTTGGAACCAAGAAAGCAGCCCCTCTTCTCAGTCCAAAGAAATGTTCGTAAAATGTCCCATCAGAAGACAAAAGAAGTGAAGCAGCCCTTTGGATCCTTCTAGAGATTGGACAAGAAATTAAGCTCACCTCCCTGGGGTCCCAACATATACCTGTGATACCAGCCAAGGGGACAGCCAAGAGTAAGGGACAGTGGCCAGTATCAAGCTTCTCCCGCTGGGGAAAGCCAGGCCGGGACAGACTTCACCTCACTTCTGAGCTCACTTATGATTAGAAAGATCATTTCGTTACCAAATGAAATGGACAAAGAAGCAATGGCCCAGGGACCAATTTGAAAGCTGCCTTCCAGCTCGCAGAAAGTATAAACCAGACCCAAACAAAAAAAAAAAACCCTAGAGTGCCCAGGGTCCCAGATGTGCGTTCCCTGCCCCTCCACCGCAATTTTATCTGACTTGCTGACTCTGGGTCTGGGCTCCGAGTCACGGAGACAGTACAGGAAGGACGAGGCAGAGGTGCTCCGGAGACCTTCCAGCCCCAATCTGCACAAGTTGCCACAGCTTGGACCCATCAAGCATCCCTCCTGTAAAGATGGTTCTTTCAGCTGACAGTCATAAATCTCCTCTTGTTTTGTTGACAGCTTGATTGCTGCCTTTGCTTGCAGGAGACACACACATAGGAAGCAGTCAACCTTCACAGTCGGAAGGGGAAGTCGGTCAAATGCCAAGATCAGAACCTGGTCTGTTAATCCTCAGGCAGGAGTGTGGAGAGGAGACCCTGCCGGGACCGCGCAAACCCTGGGCACCACCAGGTGTCGTACCTGGGAGGTGTCCTGTCTCTACCTGGAGACTTTGCTCTTTTCTGCTCCTAATAGACTTGGCTGGTCCCAGCATTTAACTCTCAAAGGCAACCTTGTTACTCTCATGTCCATGTTCCCGAGGTGGCCACCTCACCATATTCCTCAAGAACTGACAATTCAAGAGTAAAAAGGTAAAAAGAAAAAAAAAAGAAAGAAACAATTAGAAAGGTAAAGAAATAGGGACAGAGGGGAAATGGGAGAAGGAACGCTGAGAGCAGCCAGTGGTGAGATTAGTGCAGACAGCAGAGCTCAGAGTCCTAGGCACAGATATGACTCAGCTTCTTAGTAACCACTGTGAAAAGGGAAACAAGGTCCATCATGTGTCATAAGGCCTGTCAGCTAAAAGCAAAGTCATTTCCCCCCCACAGAAAATGCCTAATCTTAGTACTAAGATGTGGAAGAAATTTATTCTGAGGTTCCCATGGAGAGGCCACCACAGACAGAATGAAGGAATACTGTCCTCATCAAGACCCTGACCGTAAATCCAGCAACCAGTTTCCTAGGGCTGTTTCTTATAACCCTTCTTGATGAAGGCCCAGAGTATAAGGCTGAAGGCCTACAAAACACCTGTTCAGATAAGGGTTACCAAGCATAAAGAGTTAAGTGATGGAAGTGGTCCATTATGAGTTGTGTGTGTTTGACAGATGTGTACATTTTTGCCTCTGTGCTTCCTGCAAGTCGGCAGCTGGACCCAGAGGCTTGATCAGGTTTGAGTTCAATCCCTTTAAGCTAGATTCTCAATGGGTTTGTGAAACGCTAAACACCGGTGAGTATGAACTATCAACAAACACACACAGAAATATGGATGAATTTCACCAACACAACCTTGAGCAAATGAAACCAGACACCAAAATGTGTACACGGTATAATTTCAAATACAGTTGACCCTTGAACAACGCAGGGGTTAGGGACGCCAACCCCCAGGCAGTCAAAAATCCTTGTACTGCTGTCTCTGTCTAGAAGACAAAAGAATTGATAAAGGACTCACTCAAGGGCAGGAAACTGAAAGAGTTTAGATAGAATCAGGACTCAAGCCCAGGAAACTGAAAGAGTTTAGATAGAATCAGGACTCAAGCCCTCGTTTTATTATTCCACGTACTGTGATCTCTAATCGAACACAAACTTTTCCCCCCACTTCATTAATTTAAAGATCTGTAAAGTGAAAATACAGGTACCATATTTATTGAAAAAAATTCACATATATGTGGACCCGAGCGGTTCAGACCTGTGTTGTTCAAGGGTCAACTGTATATAGAAGTATAAATGCAGATAAAACGAATATATGCTGCTGAGTGTCAGCGTAATGGTTAACTCTGGGAGGTTGTGGGGAAGTCCCCGGCTGTCCAATGGTTAAGACTCCACGCTTTCACTGTCTTGGGCTCGGGTTTAATCCCTGGTCGGGGTGCTAAGATGCTACAAGTTGCGTGGCACAGCCAGAAAAAAACAAACAAACAAACCTTGAGAGGCTGTGGTGTGTGGAAGGGCAAGAGGGCTTCTGGGATGCTGGCAATGAGTGTTGATTACATGGATATGTTTCGTCTGTGAAAAATTCTTGTGGTATGGGCACTTTTCTCAATGTATGTTACACTTCAATAAAAAGTTTTTAGGTGGTATCAGGTCATCATCGTATGAATTTTAAATTGGGGGGGTGGGCAGGGATTCAGGCTGTGACCACAGTTAGAACTCATTCCAGGACTGGAATGTGGGCTCAGCTGGGATAAGTGTCACTGTGGGCACAGGGTCAACACCCAGCTGTGGCTAGATCAGGACTGATCCTGGCATGAGGGCTCAGTCCCTCAGTCTTCAGCTTGACCACTGCCTTTCCAGGGTCTGACCACTTGATGTCTCCACTCAACAAATTGCTAAGTGAGGAGAAGGTTGGACGGAGTTGTTTGGACCCATAACGTCCCTGAGCTGGATTTAGGACGGGAATGACTAGAAAATGTCAGAGGATGAATCCGAGTGGACCAGAGCTGGCTCATCTGGGGCTGAGGGACAGCCCCTGTGGAACAGTGGGCAGCAGAGGGGACCGCAGAGGCAAGGCCAGCTCAGAAGCCCCCAGCTTTTTCCCCTATTCAGTCAGTATTATTTCCTTCCTTCCTTCCTTCCTACCTTTCTTCCATGTTTAATGAGCTCCTGCTCTGGACCAGGCACTGAGGATTCAAGAGGGGCAGATGGGCCACAGTCCCTGTCTTCACGGAGCTCACATTACCCTCACACCTCCTCTCTCCCTGCCCAGCATCCACTGCTTCCACTAAGCCCAGAAGAACTGCTGATATTAGAATCTACCTCCCAACCAGCTCCTCAGCCAGGACCCCCCTTCTTGTTTGTCTGTCTTTCCCACCAGGATGGATATCCAAAGGGCAGGGGCCTCATCTGTCTTCCAGACCCTCGTGTTCTCTGGTTCTGGCCCAGAGTAGATGACCAATAAATATTTGTTGAATGGAAGTGGGAGAGCAACGAGGTCGTCACATCATCCCTTCAGAACCGAGCAGAGCAGGGGTGCTTTCTCTGAGTCTGGGGCATGAGGCTCCCCGACCTTGCAATTCTGGAAGAAGTCTCTGACAAGACTTTCTGTGGGGTGGACGTGGGCATGTGAGTAGGTCTGAGAGCTGGAGGTTTCAGGGCCAGGAGGGCTGCAGGGGAAGAGAGAACCAGAACGGTGCTGTCAGTCCAGCTCCCGGAGGCGGGTGCAGTCCCATTTCCCCTTTTTCAAAAGCAAACACAGGGGGAAGGAAGGGGCCGGCTTCCACACCACCCTTTGATAGGCCCAGGTACCTGGCTACAGGAGCAGGATATATGAGCCAGCAGAGATTAAGTAGGAATCAGCTGGAGGTGCACCCTGCCTGCCTCCATCTCCACGCAGTACCCCAGCCACCTCCACCCAGCCTTGGCAGAGGATGAAGGGTAAGAGGACCAGCTGAGTCGGGACCTGCTAGGGTCCTGAGAAAGAGACTTGGGGAATGAGGCAGGGCATAACTTTGGGGAAGCAGGCTGGAGGGAAAGGGATGAAGAGTAGGAGTTGCAAGCAGATGCTCCCTGGAAGAGGGAGGAGGCTGCGGGAGATTGAGACACAGACTTGGATGTTCACGTGGATCTGGACGGTTCCCCTGGACCTTCAGAGAACCAGTTTTGGACCATTTCCCACAGCATCAGAGATGGGGGTATCAGGATGGGACCTTTAGCACCAGGGTCTACTGCCCCACACACATCCAAATAACATTTCCATGTTGGCTGCTCCATTGGAGACTAGAGTAGATCAGCACTGTCCAATAGAACTTTCTGCAATGAAGGAAATGTTCTAGAGGTTCTATAGGTTTTCCAAGATGGCAGCCACTACAATATGGCAGCAGTTACCATATTGTGCGGCACAGCTCCAGGCTCACATGGAAGGTGAACAAAGCCACTTCCCACTATTTCTTTTTTCCCCTCCCTCTCATTCTATTCTCTCACATCCTATTCTTCTTACGCCTCAAGCTATCAGTCAATAACGACGTCGTAATGCGTATGAGTTTCACAGGCCATAAACTCGTGTAAAGCAAATATATAAAATAATTTATTTTTCTATCATTGAGTATAACATCTGTCTCAAATACCCATCCTGTAGCAGAGATTTACTCTCGATAAATTCAGGTTAAATGTAGTCCAGTGAAGATTTCCTCCTTCTTTTCCCACAGAATACATCTAAGTCCATATCCTATTCATTTAATCTTTTCTTTTATCTCCAAACTTCATCTCTGGATTCTACTATTTCTACCCCTCCTGCAGGGGCAAGTGAAGCAGGCATAGAATCCCTTCTCAAAGACTCATCCCAGCATCTAATGCCACTGTCCCCCCGCCCACATACTCCTGTACTTCCCACCCTTTGTTAACATTTATTGAACACCTCCTATGTACCAGGCATATTTTTTAAATAATTTTTTAAATTTTTATTTATTTTTTGGCCTCGTCGGGTCTTTGTTGCGGTGTGCGGGCTTCTCGTTGAGGTGGCTTGTCTTGTTGCGGAGCATGGGCTCTAGGTGCATGGGCTTCATTAGTTGCAGCATGCAGCCTCAGTAGTTGCGGCATGCGGTCTCTAGAACGCAGGCTCAGTAGTTGTGGCGCATGCATGGACTTTGTTACTCTGCAGCATGTGGGATCTTCCCGGACCAGGGCTTGAACCCGTGTCCCCTGCACTGGCAGGCTGATTCCTAACCACTGCACCACCAGGGAAGCCCCCTATTCTAAGCACTTTAAAACCATTCACCCGTTTAGTCTTCCCAATAACTCTCTGAGGCAAATACTGTTAATATTCTCATTTTGCAGATTAGAAACAGAGGCACAGAGAGGTCCTCTGAAAAAGCTCACACAGAAATTATTCTTGGGCTAGGACTTCAAAAACCAGTATTACATATGCATCATCCAGCAATCCTACTTCTAAGAACCCATCCCAAAAATAGGCTGCCAAAATCCTGAGAGCAATTATGCACAAGACCTTCTGTTATCATACTCTTTGTAACAGCAAATGGCTAGAAGCTATCCACACGTCCATCAACAGGGAATCAAATGAATAAAGCATGGTACTTTACATGATAGAGTACTATGCAGCTGTGAAAATGGAACAAGTGCTATCTCTACACATTTTAATAGGGTGAATTTCAGAATATATCATTAAAGACATGCAGATATATTGTTAAAGACAGCAAAAAGCTCAGAACATATATACTGAAAGAAACGTATATGGTATGCTACCAGTTGTGTAAGAGAGAGGGGATATAAATATATACACATATATATGCTTATACTTTTTAAAATTAAAGAGCAGGGAATTTCCTGGCAGTCCAGTGGTTAGGACTCTGTGCTTTCACTGCTGTAGGCCCTGGTTCAATCCCTGGTTGGGGAACTAAGATCCCGCAAGCCATGTGGTGCAGCCAAAATAATTAATTAATTAATTAAAATAATAAAATTAAAGAAGAAAAAAAACTTTAAAAAATTATTACCTCTAGGAAGAAATGTATATGGTATGCTACCAGTTATGTAAGAAAGAGGGGAGATAAATATATGTACACATACATATATGCTTATACTTTTTTAAATTAAAGAAGGAAACAAAACAATTTTTAAAAATGATTACCTATGGGAGAGGGAGAGACCAGAGAGAAGGGAACAGGTATAGAACCTAGACTTACCTGAATATACTTTATTTTGAAGATTTGGCTGTGGAACGGTATCATTGTTCTACATAATTATTAAAGCAAAATTGAATTTCAAATAAAGTAATCCCTAAAACCTGGAAATAAAATGAAAGAAATGCATCAAACTAGAAATTAAATTGGTAGTGTAACCACTCAGAGAAGAATTATTTCAACTAATTTTGATACAGTAATCTGTGCATTCTTAGATTGTACATAAATCTAGTGTTACTGCCATTAGAAACCAACTCTCTCAGCATAAGAGAAAAAAGATACAAATATAAAATCAAAAAAGTTAAGCAAAATCTCTATAATCTGGGACTTCCCTGGTGGCGCAGTGGTTAAGAATCTGCCTGCCAATGCAGGGGACACGGGTTCAAGCCCTGGTCCGGGAATATCCCACATGCCCCAGAGCAACTAAGCCCGTGCGCCACAACAAGAGAAGCCCCCGCAGTGGGAAGCCCGTGCACTGCAAAGAAGAGTAGCCCCCACTCACCACAACTAGAGGAAGCCCACACACAGCAATGAAGACCCAACGCGACCAAAAAAAAAAAAAAAAATCTCTGTAATCTAAATTAAATTTTAAATTATCAGTGTGAACTCAAGACCTCTTAAAATTTTTTATCTCTATCCACTGAAAAGACCTGGAAACAATTACCAATGCAGTAGCTATGAGCACCCCTAGAGAAAAGATTGTGAAAGATCTAAACATCATTTCCCAAGAACCAGGGGTACTTGAGAAATGGCCAATTCAAGGTCTGGGGCAAAAAAATGTACAAGATGAACTTGGAACATCTTGTCATTCTAGAAAGCAAGTAAACTACAAGGTTATATGAAAAGGACTCAGAAGTCAATCTGAAGAGGCTCTAGCTGGCCAAAGATGAGACACTTTGAGCATCAATAAGGCTTAAAATCAAACAGGCTTAAAATCCATATGTTCATAATGATACTCAAAAAAAGAAGAAGAAGAAGAAAAAGAAAATCTCATTGCATTCCCTTTGAGCATGTTAGGGAAGCAACTCAACATTTTGCAAATTGATAAATAAAGGGAAAGAATCAAGCATTTTTTTCCTACTTTTCCTGTATGAACTTAATCTCATTGTAACCAGCTAATTGACTAGAGGAAATTTCCCTTGATAGACATATTTCTCCTAATAAGTGAAAAAAAATTTAAGAATTAGAACTTTGCATTTTGGGTTTTGCAACCTTTAACAAAACAATGGGTTTAGGCCATGATCATTAATGACTAGGAATTTCACTAAAAGAGAGACAAATACATACAACTTCCTAGTGGAGGTGTACAACATCACCTGTGAAGTATTCTTGCTAAAAAACCGTTTAACCTGACTCTACCAAGATACTAGTCACATGAAATAAAGGGCTCAGCAGATATGTGAAACAATACCACAGAGATGCAATCAGCCAAATCTGGACTGTAGGAAACTCTACAAGACAAATACCACATTTCTTCAATAAATAAATTGAAGGTAGAGAAAGGGGGAAATCTCTCCAAGTCCTGTCTATTCCACCTCCCACACTTATAAAAAAAGAGAGAGATGGTGGAAGAACCTATATATTAAAAGAGACTTAAGAGATATATCAATCAAGGCAATATGTAGACCTTGTTTGGATCTTGATTCAAACACATGATACATTTTAAAATTAGACAACAATTGGGCATTTTGAACCCCGATGGGATATTTGACAAGATTATGAATTCGTTGTTGACTTTGCAGGTGTAATAATGATATTGTGGTTACATGTTGAAAGTTCTTATCCTTTAAAGAGACACGGGGAAATGTTTACAGATGAAATGATATGATGTGTGTTATTTGCATCAAACTCATACAATGGGAGGGGGGGTTCCCTGGTGGCACAGTGGTTAAGAATCTGTCTGCCAATGCAGGGGACATGGGTTCGAGCCCTGGCCCGGGAAGATCCCACATGCCACAGAGTAACTAAGCCTGTGTGCCACAACTACTGAGCCCAGGTGACACAACTACTGAAGCCCGCACATCTAGAGCCCTAGAGAAAGCCTGCACCCAGCAGCGAAGACCCAACGCAGCCAAAAATAAGTAAGTAAATAAACTCATACAATGGAGGAGGGGGTAGATGGGCACATAGTTAAGTTCATCCATGAGTTAATAACTGTTGAAGCTAGTTGATGGGTATGTGGAGGCTCATTATATTATTCTCTCTGTTTTTGTATACACTTACAATTTTTTATTATAAAAAATCTTTAAATAAAAAATTTAAGGGAAAAATCTCACAATGACTGCTTTCTATTTTTTCTGCATTTCTGCTATAAAAACCACCTCTGAGGCCAAAGGTACTAGTCTGAACCTGAAAAGATGATGGGATACAAGGCTGTACAAAAAAAAAGACTTACATCGATTAATACTTCAAACTATTTTTTAAATTGAGGTGAAGTTCACGTAATATAAAATGAGCTACTTTAAAATATACAGTTCACTGGCATTTAGTACATTCACCATGCTGTACAATCACCATCTCTGTCAAGTTCCAAAACATTTGCATCCCTCCCAAAAGGAAACCCCATACTCATTAAACAGTCATTCCTCATCCCCCAGCCCCTGGCCACCACCTGTCCGCTTTCAGTCTCTATGGATTTACCTATTCTGGATATTTCATATAAATGAGATCAGAGACTATGTGACCTTTTATTTCAAACTATGTTCAACCACACATGTACTAAGCTCTATTATGTACCAGGCACGAGTTCAGCACTAGAGATAAGATGGTGAAGACAGGCATACGATCCAGACCTTCCTGGGGCTTCAGAGACCATTATGCAAATGAATACAAACAATTAACTAATTACAGGAGGATTTATTTTTATAAATTTATTTATTTTATTTATTTACTTTTGGTTGCCTTGGGTCTTTGTTGCTGTGCGCGGGCTTTCTCTAGTTGTGGTGAGCGGGGACTGCTCTTTGTTGAGGTGCACCGGCTTCTGATTGCCATGGCTTCTCTTGCTGCGGAGCACAGGCTCCAGGCACGTGGGCTTCAGTAGTTACGGCACGCAGCCAAAAGTAGAGTTGTGGCTTGTGGGCTCTAGAGCACAGGCTCAGTAGTTGTGGCTCAAGGGCTTAGTTGCTCCACGGCTTAGTTGCTCCGTGGCATGTGGGATCTTCCCAGACCAGGGCTTGAACCCGTGTCCCCTGCATTGGCAGGCAGATTCTTAACCACTGTGCCACTAGGGAAGTCCCAACTACCTAATTACAAATGTGCAAATGCTGCAGAGTTGAAGAACTGAAGAACAGAATCTACAGGAAAGGTAAAACAAAGCGGGGGGGGGTGCAGATTTAATCTGCTGAATGAGGGAAGGCTTCTCTGAAGAGGTGACATTTAAACTGAGCCCTAGGGACTTCCCTGGCGGTCCAATGGTTAGGACTTGGCACTTTCACTGCTGAGAGCCTGGGTTCAATCCCTGGTCAGGTAACTAAGACTCCACAAGCCGCTTGGCACGGCAAAAAAAAAAAAAAAAAAGTTAATTAAAAAAAAAAAAAAAGAAGCCCTAAAAATGTAAGGTAAGATAAATACAAAGAAAACCACAGCTAAATCTATCATATTAAAAAGAGCCCTAAAGAATGACTAGCAGGGAGCCAGGGGGAGGAAGGACAGACAAACCTTCCTGGCCAGGTCGGAGGGCAGGCACTGGAAGCTCTAAACAGAGTCATGAAACTTGATTTGTTTGTTTTTGTTTTTGTTGGATTTTTTATTAACTGAAGTCCATAGTTGACATTAGGGCTCACTCTTTGTGTTGTATAGTTCGTTGGGTTTTGACAAATGTCTAGCGACGAGAGTTCACCATTATAGTATCATACAGAATAGTTTCACTGCCCTAAAGATATCCTGTGCTTGACCTATTCTTTCCTCTCCTATTCCTCCCTGCCCCCAATTGATCTTTGTACCCCCCTACGGTTTTGCCTTTTCCAGAAGTTCATATTGTTGGAATCATATAGTATGTAGCCTCTTCAGACTGGCTTCTTTCACTTAGCAATATGCACTTAAGGTTCTTCCGTGTTTTTTTGTGGCTTGATAGGTCATTCTTTTGTGTGTGGAGGGGGGGGAGTAAAATATACGTAACATAAGATTTACCATTTTAAGCATTTCTAAGTATACGGTTCAGTGGAATTAAGTATGTTCACATTGCTGTGCAAACGTCATCACCATCCAACCCAAAACTTAGCTCCTTTGTTATTGCTGAATAATATTCCACTGTATGGATGGACCACAGTTTGTTTATCCAATCACTTACAGAGAGATGATTTGTTTTTAAGTAAGACCACTGACTTCCATGTAGAGGACTGATTGGAGAAGGACTAAGAATGCAGGCAGGGAAGCTGGGGAGGTAGCTGAAGGTGTAGTCCAAGCAAGAGATGACAGTGGCTTCAACTGGGGTGATCTCAGCAGAGGTGGAGAGAAGTGGACAAATATGAGATGATGAGATGGTGAAATTGTCAGGACTTGAGGATAGATTAGATGTGGGGGTTCTGGGAGAGGGAAGAGTTAAGGATGAGGTCCAGCCTTGCAGCTTGGGGGACTGGTAGGTAGGTGGTGGTGTCAATGACTGAGATGAGGAAATGAAAAAGGAAGGATGTATTTGGGAGAAGACCACAGGTTCAGCCTTGGATCTGATGTTTTGGATTTAAAGTATCTGAGAGACGTCCAAGTGGAAATGTGAAGTGACCCATTGATTTATGGGGCTCAGACCCCTTTCCCCGTTCTTATCAAACAATCTATCCCACTGGTCTTAATTCTATTCCTGAACAGGCCAAGTTTCCTCCAGCCTCAGGACCATGGCATTGCTGTTCCCTTTGCCCAGAATACTTCCCCTGAGATGGCCACATAGCTAGTTCCTTCTTAACACTCAGATCGCACGTCAAATAGCATCTAATCAGAGAATCCTTCCTTGGACCCAAGCTAAAGTCAGCATAAGGAGTGAGTTAAGAGATCCACATGGGCCAGATTTTGCTGTAACGATGCTGCATAAAAAACAGTTTCCTGGGCTTCCCTGGTGGCGCAGTGGTTGAGAGTCTGCCTGCCGATGCAGGGGACACAGGTTCGTGCCCCGGTCCGGGAAGATCCCACATGCCGCAGAGCGGCTGGGCCCGTGAGCCATGGCCGCTGAGCCTGCGCGTCCGGAGCCTGTGCTCCGCAATGGGAGAGGCCACAACAGTGAGAGGCCCGCTTACTGCAAAAAAAAAACAAAACGAAAAAATAATTTCCTTCTTGTGGTGTTGATTTTGAAATGTAGAGAAATATCGAATTAGTATGTTGTGTAACAGGAACTGACATAGTGTTGTAGGTCAATTATACTTCAAAAACAAACAGACCCGGCAATCCCACTTCCAGGCATATACTCAGAGAAAACCATAATTCAAAAAGACACATGCACCCCAATGTTCATTGCAGCACTATTTACAATAGCCAGGACATGGAAGCAACCTAAATGCCCATCAGTAGAGGACTGGATAAAGAAGATGTGGTACATATATACAATGGAACATTACTCAGCCATAAAAAGGAACAAAATTAGGTCATCTGTAGAGACATGGATGGACCTAGAGACTGTCATACTGAGTGAAGTAAGTGAGAAAGAGAAAAACAAATATCGTATATTAATGCATATATGTAGAATCTAGAAAAATGGTATAGATGATCTTATCTGCAAAGCAGAAATAGAGACACAAAGATAGAGAACAAACGTATGGATACCAAGGAGGAAAGGGGGAGGTCATGAACTGGGAGATTGGGCTTGACACATAAACACTGTTGATACTATGTATAAAATAGGTAACTAATGAGAACCTACTGTACAGTACAGGGAACGCTACTCATGGCTCTGTGGTGACCTAAATGGGAAGGAAATCCAAAAAAGAGGGGATATATGTATACGTCTAGCTGATTTACTTTGCTGTACAGTAAAAATTAACACAACATTGTAAAGCAACTATACTCCAATAACAGTTAATTTAAAAACAAAAGCAAACAAACAAACAAATTCATAGAAAAAGAGATCAGATTCGTGGTTACTGGAGGCGGGGGTGAGGGAATTGGATGAAGGCTGTCAAAAGGTACAAACTCCCAGTTACAAGATAAATGAGTACTAGGGATGTCATGTACAACATGATAAATATAATGAACACTGCTGGATGTTATACATGAAAGCTGTTAAGAGAGTAAGTCCCAAGCGTTCTCATCATAAGGAAAAATGTTTTTTTCTACTTCTTTAATTTTGCATCTATATGAGATGCTGGATGTTCACTAAACTTGCTGTGGTCATCATTTCATGATGTATGTAAGTCAAATCATTATATTATTCACAAACTTATACAGTGCTGTATGTCAATTATATCTCAATAAAGCTAGAAGAAGGAAAAAAAAAAACAGCTTCCACAAACTGGAAGTAAACATTATTTACAAATAATGTTTGTAAACATTTATTTCTCACCCAGGGGTCTGCGGGTCAGCTGGGGTTCATCAGGGCTTTCCTGGGCTGGGCTCCAGGCTGTGGGGTGAGTGCAGAGCTGCCCTATGTATTTTCTCATTCTGAGTCCAGCCTAAAGCAGCCCCCACTGTGTGGGACTCACGGTTCTCATGACCAATGACAGCTGCTCAAGAGGGGGGAATGGACACACTGGGTATCTTGGAGCTGGCCCCTGTCACTTCCACACATATACTTTTGGCCAAAGCAAGTCACATGGCTAATTTCAATATCAAGAGAGTGAGGAATTGTATTCCTCCCATGGTGAGGTGGGCTGGGGGAAGTAAATATCTGCTGAGCAATAATACAATCTACCACCAGACCCAACTCTTTTCTTCCTAGATGGCCATGTTCATTGAGTAATCTTCCCACGCTCTTACAAAATACCATCTTCTATGAATGAATGGATGGATGGATGGTGGAACGTGCCTTTCAAGGCAGGAAGATTCTCCTCACTCTTCAGATGAGAAACCTGGGGCTCAGAGAAGAGAAGCAGCTTGCCCAAGATCATAGAAACCACAAATGGCCAGCCCACCCTGACTGGCACCTTCAGCTCAGTTCCCTAGACACGGTGAATGAGTGAGGGGGGAAAATGCTATTCTCTGGGCAGCAGGGCCACAGCTCCCATTCTGCCCTCTCACTAAGGCTTGGCGGACTTGCACATGATCGAGGACAAGTACACAATGGGGTCTCCTTGCTGAAATTCAATCTCAGGTCTCACTCCAAAGCCAGGTGGGACCTTGATTCATCATTTCAGGGTCTCAGAGTCCTTAAGGCTAAGTGTATGCTGGGGGAATGAGTCATCGGTGGCTTTAACTGCTGATTAAGTGTTCCATGAAATTCTGCATCCCATCCCAACAATGCCCACCCTTAAGGTACAGACAGTCATCTGGATTTCTGAGGGGGCCCTGCAGTATCTACCACGGAGAGGGACGAACAGTGGCGCTCAAACGTTAGGCACAGGAAAAATCTGGAAGGGCATGTCTCAGATAAACAGTGGGTGCCTCAGAGAAACAGTGAGCACTTCTTTCGAAGCAGGATTACTCAGGACTTTGGCCCTCGGCTTTATATCTGTATGTAATGTTTGAACAGTTCACAATGAACATATAAGTTGCTCCTGCAATCAGAGAGGAAAAAGCCGTCTGGAAATATTTTCAAGTTCATACCAGTGTGCAAAAAGCAACCCCTTTCAGGGTGGTTGGGAAATTCCCGAAAATTGTCCTTCAGAATCCTCCTCCCACACGTTGTCAGAAGCCTGTTGTCAGAAACACTGAGTCAATTCCCAACCACTCCTGTAGTCAGCAAGCCAGCGAGTACCTACCACACACCAAGGGTTGAGTGAGACACCAGGGGGACGGGTGACAGGCTGGGGAACAGGTGGGGCCAGAGTCAGTGAGGTCTGCATCCATACACAGCTGACACAGATGGAACCGGCCCCTGGGACAGACACTGTGGTAAGTGATCCACATGGATTATCACGTTTAATCTGCACGACATGTCTATGCGGTCAGAGCTATTATTATCATGTTTTATAGCTGTGGAAGCTGCAGTGCAGAGAAGCGAAGGAACTTGCCCAAAGTCACATAACTAGCAGATGGCGGAACTGACATTCAATTCCAGAGTCTGTGCTCTTAACCGCTACCCTACATTGCCTCCCTGTAGGAACCTGCCTGAATTCCACAGGCAGGAAGTTGCAGAGTCAGAATTTAAACCAAGCAAGGTTCTTCAGCCTCCAAAGGACATTCTTTTCATTGATGAGGCATCCTTCCCCCTTCCAGCCCTCCCCGTTTCTAGACCCACTGCCAACATGCTGGGTGACATGGGTTGCTTCCCTGAGCCTCAGTTTCCGTGGCTGATAATGGCAAGAACATTGCTTACCTCAGGGAGCTGGAGAGGCATTTGTGGGAGAGGACACTTCCTCCCCTGGATCACACTAGGCTCTCGGTTTAGATACATCTGTGTTCTTCCTGCTTTCCAGGAGTTCAGTGCAGTTGGCCAAGTGGACACGGGAGCAAGCCCGTTCCATGAGCTCTATGGGTGAGAGGGGCACCAGGTGCTATGGGGCCAGAGGCTGGGCACTGGATGAAATGTCAAGGGTTACTACGCATCCAGAAAACTCAGCTGAGGGAAAAACTGAAATAAACAATCCCCCAGGAGGAGGGGAGTTTGGTTTGTCATCTTTCCTGTTTTCCCAGCCTGGCCCAGTCCCAAAACCTCTTAATCTTCTCAAGATTTTGGCCCTTCACCCCAGGAAGGAGCCGCCAGGAGGCCCACAGCAAGCCAAGTCTTGAAGGAAGTGATGTCTTCCGTGGGTCAAGAAAAGGGAAGAGGCTTTCTGGGAGCAAGGAGAAGGCAGGGACAGAACCAGGAAAGGTCCCTTCTTGAGCCAGTGGAAAAACTGAGGCTTAGAACAGGGCAAGTTTTCTTGGTTTGCTGGTGGCAGGGCTGGGGCAGGTAGCGTAGCTCTGGTCTGCTGGTACAAAGTCTTCTCCACCGCACAGTACCGACTGCTCTCTCCCTTCCTACTCTAGGATAGCCCAGGCAGGGGGAAGCTGCCTTCACTCCCCCTCCCCACAACTTTTTCCAGCAACATCTCCCCATCACTGCACTGGGGACTTTGAAGACAGAGATGGGTCCTGTGGGTACTGGAGGAGGAAGTAGTATCTGCAAAGAACTTGGTGTGTTTGACCATGTAGGAAATGGGACTTATAGACCTTCTGAAACAAAGAACCAGAACTACCTAAGCACCTACTATGAGCCCGTGTGGGGCCCAGCGCACTCAACGTGTCCCATCATCTATTCATTTTCCCTTACTCTGGGAAATAGATCAGGACCCCGCTGTGCATATGAGGCACCTGAGGGCCACAGGGGAGATGTTTCCTGCCGACTCTACCTCCACCCCCTAAATCTCCTTCAAGAACCAGAGCTGGCTGTTCACATCATCTTGGGCATCCCCATTTGTATACCCCACATTCTTCTCACCCTCAACTTGAACGATCCTAAACTCATCATCTTCCCTCCACAGCCTTCTGTTTGCCCATCACAACCTCACTATTCAAAACCCAGGGGACTACCCTGGCAGTCCAGTGGTTAAGACTTGGCACTTCTACTTCAGGGGGCACGAGTTCAATCCCTGGTCGGGGAACTTAGATCCCACATGCTGCATGGCATGGCCAAAAAATGTAAAACTAAATAAAAATTAAAAACAAAATGGAATATCAACCTTGGCTCCATCCTCTCCCTTGTCCCATCTCCAAGTAGTAACCCTGACCAGTGGTCCCATCTCTGACTCTTTTGCCAGACACTGGATTTCCTTAATTTCAGGGTTCGCAGAGTAGTCCAAAGTTCTCGATGACTCCAACAACTCCTCGATAGATATTCTCCCTCTATTTTATCCCTACATCCATCTATGCCCCATGCAAACATCAGGGTCATCTTTTTAAAACGCAATTCTGCCTAGCTTCACCTAACTGAAAACCCTCCAGTGGTGTCTCATTCCTCCCAGCAGAAACCCCTTGCCCTGGCTTACCAGGCCCTCCAAATCTTGGCCCTGGCTGCCCTCTCTGGTCTCACATTGGGTCACTACCTACCCTCTGCCCCCCAAGCGTCAGACATCCCGGAATACTCACAGTTTGTCTTTCACTTCCAGACCTGGGCACCTACTATTTTCTCTGCCTTCCTCTGCCTAACTCCTTCTCATCTTTCACATGTCAGTTTAGTCACCACTTCCTGACCGGCCTCTCTTGAAGCTTTGTGAGCTGCCCCTTCAGTGAATTCCCAGAGTCCCCTGTACTTCCTCCGCTGGGCTACCCACCTGCTCCCTCTCCCATGTTCCTGTTTCAGCCAACAAAGCCTGCCCAGCATCTCAGAATGTTGGAGCAACACCCTTCAATGGAAGCATAATGCATGCTTCATGCATAACTCTGCATTTTCTAAAAGGCACATTTTAAAAAGCAAAAAGAGGACTTCCCTGGTGGCGCAGTGGTTAAGAATCCGCCTGCCAGTGCAGGGGACACAGGTTTGAGCCTTGGTCTGGGAAGATCTCACATGCCGCAGAGCAACTAAGCCCGTGAGCCACAACTACTGAGCCTGCACTCTATAGCCCGCGTGCCACTACTACTAAGCCTGCGAGCCACAACTACTGAGCCTGCGTGCCTAGAGCCTGTGCGCTGCAACGAGAAGCCACCACAATGAGAAGCCTGCGCACCGCAACAAAGAGTAGCCCCCGCTCGCTGCAACTAGAGAAAGCCTGCGCGCAGCAACGAAGACCCAATGCAGCCGAAAATTTAAAAATAAATAAATTTGTTAAAAAAAATTTTAATTTAAAAATAAATAAATAAAAAACTTACGGTCTTTAAAAACACAAAATATTTTTTAAAAAATAAAAATAGGGCTTCCCTGGTGGCACAGTGGTTGAGAGTCTGCCTGCTGATGCAGGGGACATGGGTTTGTGCCCCGGTCCGGGAAGATCCCACATGCCGCCGAGCGGCTGGGCCCGTGAGCCATGGCCGCTGAGCCTGCACGTCCAGAGCCTGTGCTCTGCAACGGGAGAGGCCACAACAGTGAGAGGCCCACGTATCGCAAAAAAACAAACAAACAAAAAAATTAAATTAAAAAAGTTTTAATTTAAATATAAATAAATAAACAAAAAGAAACAGGTGAAGTTGATTTTAATAGTACATTGTAACCCAATATTTCAAAAATCGTATTATTTCAATATATAAGCCATATAAAAACCTTTGATTTTCTTCTTAGACTTTGAAATCTGGTGTGTGTTTTACCCTCACATCTCAATTTGGAAGAGCCACTTTTCAAGTGTTCAGTATCACCATGGGCTAGTACAGTTTGGGAGGATACTTTAAAGCTGCTTGGCCTGTGTCCTGTTCTGGGGACACTAATTCTGAGAAGTTCTCATAGGCATTCTGTAGAAAAAGGGATTCTAAGTCATATAAGTCTTCAAAACACTGACAAAGTGAAGCCCAGTTTTTATGCTTCCCATCTCCCAGAGTCTTAACTGTGCGAATGTAAGATGTGATACTAGAAACAGACCAGAGAGTCTGGAGCATTTGCCCAACTCCTTTGAGCTCAAAGCTCTATTTTGGTAAAGCATTTCTGGGGATTAGTGTTCAGTGGAATGTTCTTTAGTAATGCTGGTTTAGCCACATCCCTGAGTCAGTCAATCCCGGGATCCCCATGGGAAGAATTCAGGGTTCAGGAAGCCCCACCTCACGTGCCTTTGAGCCTGGAGCTCAGGGAACACCCAAAACCTGATTACTGAATTGACTAATTAACTAATTCTGGGAGGTTGCAGAGGGCAGGGCTAGAATCAGTAAGCAAAAATTGCAGCATATTTGAGCTCAAGCGAGAAAGCTTTTGGGGTTTTGTGTGTGTGTGTGTGTGTGTGTGTGTGTGTGTGTGTGTGTGTGTTTGTGTGAGTGTGTATGTTTTTAACAGCTTAAGGCTTACTTGCCAGATCTTCCTGGAAAATGCAGTAGATAGCCTTATAAGATGATGATTTCTCCATCTAGGGGTGATCAAGGCTGGAGTTCTGGGGTGGCGGGGAGCAGGGTCCTCCCCAGAGTCTCTAATTTCCCTCCTTCAGAACTAAACAAATAAAATAAAATCAAGAAGAAAGAAAGTAAAAAACTGCACTGACATAAGATCTTGAACTTTAGAGGAAGTGATCAGATGTGCATGCATGTTCTGGGCCCTTTATTAAGAACACACTTCGGGATTCTGGAGGGTTAGTTTACAGCTAAAGCCCCTTTGAGGCCACAGGTCTTTGGTTTAATTCAGATTTTTGATCCATTTTATACACGGTCAACATCTGGTCAATGACTAATTGAATCAGTCAATCAATCAAAATGTGTGTCTTGGGGGGTAGACCAGAGGATGGTCTGCTTCTCTTGAAATTGTTTCTGTGGGACAAAACCAGGCAAGACCAAGCCGTGCTGTTAGAAGTCATCAGGATAGTGGTTATGTTAGGGATAAGGAGAGGAAGAAAGCACACAGGGCAGGGGGTTTCAGGGTGCTGGAAAATTCTGTTTCTTGATTGGGTACAGGTTATTCAGATGGGTTAAGGTGGTGAAAATCCATCAAGCTGTATACTTTTGATCTGTACACTTTTCTGCATGTATGTCACACTTTGGCAAACAGTTTTATAAACTGCTTTTGTGATGATCTACTACTTTATCACACTAAGAGAAAAAGTGTGATTGTGATCAACCTAAATAAAATCATCAGGCCAGTCTGAGATTTGAGCTGAGGAGGAAGAGGTTAACCAACAGCCAGGTGTTTCTCATGTTGGCTCTGAGCAATAGTTTTGCTGGCTCAGGGGGCAGCTAAAGTTTAGCCAAGCTGCAGAGGGGCCCCAACCCTCCACAGACAGGCAGCAGATGGATTCAGACCAATCATGTTGGAGCCTCCAGGTGCCCATCAGTAGTATACCTGGAAGAACCTGGAAGAACCTGAAGAACCTGGAAGCTAGAGCCTTTAAAGGTTGGAGTCTGTGTCCCCAGGCCATGCATGAGGCCTGGCCCAAAGTAGGTGCTCAACTGGGTATCCCTTTCTTTATTCTTACCTGGATTTCAGGTATGGCATTTCCAGAAGTGCCAAGGCCTTCTGCCAGAAGGGGCTGGAGCGCCAGCAAGGATCACGGAGGCTGGCACAGCTGAGCTGAGAGTGGAAGGGGAAACGAAACCCTTGCATGGCTCACACGTGCTTAAGCAACTGCAAAGAAGCCACCTGTGGTCAGTTGAAGACGTGGAAGGGGGAGAAGGAGGGGACTTCAGAGGAGTGGGGGAGGTGATGAAGACTGTGCCTTTCAGGTGACAGAGAGGGGGGAGGTGAAAAAAAAAAAACCCAGCAGTTGAGAATAACAGGCAACACACCATGGGGTGTAGTTGGGGGCAGAGGTAGGTCTCAGGCAGTGGAGATAAAGAAGGTCAAAGAAGACAGCTGTTTATAATAGGCAATACAACGTGGTACAGAGGAAAGGAAGCCTGGACTTAGAGCTGTGTGGTGTTGGCAAAACACATAACCACAGAGTTCTCTCATCTGTAGAAATGGGACAATAATAGTTCCTTCCTCTTGGGGTTGTTGAGAGCATGAAATCAGTTGATACGTGAAAAGGATTGTGCAAATCTTGTGGCTGCTGTTCATAATAATGGCATTGGTAATAATGTGGTAGGGAGACGCTTCTGATTCTGAAAGGAGACCAGGGAATTGACTTGGGAGCCAACAACAACCAGAAATCTAGAGGGGAAGAGAGAAGGAGAAGAGAGAGACCCTCTAGAGGAGGGGTTCTTAATTGGGGTGCATTTGAACTTCTATGAAAAATGCTCTATTTAAGAGTATATGTGAATGATTACATTAGAATGGATAAACAACAAGGTCCTACTGTATAGCACAGGGAACTATATCCAATCTCCTGGGATAAACCGTAATAGAAAAGAATATTAAAAAAGAATGTATATATGTGTATAACTGAATCACTTTGCTTCACAGCAGAAATTAGCACAACATTGTAAATCAGCTATACTTTAATTTAAAAATCAAAATGTTTCAAAAAAAAAAGAGTATATGTGTTTTTTGGAGGGAGAGGGCCCATAGCCCATATCAGTTTCTCAAAGGGGTCTAGGATCCCTCCAGCAGTTTAAGAATTACTGATCTAGAGAACTGAAGGCTCAAGAGAGAGAGGCAGATGAGAAAAGTGGGCCACCGTCATCCATGGATGGAGTGAGTCATCTTCATGACCTAAGACATGGGCTTAGGGGGTGCAGAAGAATCTAAAAAGAAGACACAAAGGAGAGAGAGTTTGTTGGAATGAAGTCTCAGAGAACCAAGCCAACTCGCAGTGGGGATGGGGTTGGGGGGAGGGGTAACTCAGTTTTCACTGTGGCCCAGAGAAGGCTCGAAGACACTGTTGGCTGAGTGAGTGGATGGATGGGCAGGAACACAACCCAGCAGCTGAAGATTCAGGAAATTAGTGGGGCAGAATGCAGATGGGGGTGGGGGGTGGGCAAGATCCTGATTATAGATGTGAACTTAGGCCTTCTCGGTATGTAATTGGTCTGAAGATTAACCCTGACTGTGTGTCTGGGGAACTGTGGAGGGACTGAGTGGAGAAATTCTTTCCATTCACCTGGTGTGTGATGGGAAAAAACTGTCAGCCACTGTACACTGTTCTCCATCTGAAATACTCTGGCTCTCATGAAGAGTACTCTGCTAAGGGGAGGGACTCTTAACTACTGGCTCCATGGCTATTATAGGGATTCCCCCGGCCCCCAGAGTGGGGTGAGCAGAGACTTTGCTATCTGACAGTTGTGGGTCTGTATCCTGATTTGGCCATTTCATTCATTCATTCATAAAACAAATATTTCCTAAGCATCTACTGTGTGCTCAACTTTCTACCAGGAGCTTGATATGCAACAAGGAGTAAGAGATGACCCTTGGGTCAAAAGTCTTATATCTAGTTGGTGAAATGGACAATGACAGTGGAGAATGATAGGTGCTGGGGATATGCCCAGGTTGCTATGGGAACAGAGAGGAAAGACACTCATACTTCTCCAAGCTTCAGTTTCCTTATCTGCAAAATGGGAATCGTGTTACTCACTACAGGGGGTTTCCTGGCACATTCCAGGTCCTCACTTGACACATGTAGGAGCTCACTGCCGCCCATGACTAATTAATTTTCTGTTTGTTTTTTTGTTGGTTTTTGTTTTGTTGTTTTCTGTGGTAGTTTTTCCTTAATATTATTTTTTAGCTATTGATAACATAGCATGGCAGAAAGATTACATCAGCAGTGTGGTATAATACAACTGTTTTCATCGAAGCCTTACACCTTACTATTCCCTAGGCTATTTGGAGTGTCCCTGCCCCTTGCACGAAACTACAACTGTGATGCCTCTACTGCCATGACTAATTAATTTATTCAACAAATATTAATTAAGCACTCCATGAGTGCTGGGCACTGCTGTAGATACTAGAAATTTGGCATTAAACTAAACAGAGAAATAGAGTAGTCAGGAAAATTCTCACTGGAAAGGAGATACTGTAAGTATCTGAAAGCAATGAGAAAGTAGGCCATGGAGATATTTGGGGCAAGGATGTTCCAAGCAGAAAGATCTACAAATGTAAGGGTGCGAGGGGTGGAGGGTGAGTGGTAGGGAGGCCAGTGAGGCTAGGGAGAGGTGATGGAGGTGGGAAGCGCTAGCAGATGAGGTGGAGGGACCAGGGAGGGGGACAGGCAGGGGAAGGTCTTGGGGACCCTTGTAAGCACTTTGACTTTTATCCTGAGTGAGATGGGAGCCACTGGAGAGGTTTGAGCAGAGGAGTGACAGGATCTCACATTTTCAAAGGACCACTATTTTTAAAAATCACTTGTTCTGAGGATGTCCTACAGGAAGACAAACACGGAAGCAGGGACACCAGTTAGGAGGCTCCCGCACTAAACCAGGTGGAGATGATGGAGGCTTGGACTAAAGTGGAAGCAGAGGCAATAGGGAGAAATGTTTAGCCTCTGGATGTTTAAGGTGGTGTCCACAGGATTTGCAGATGGATTGGATATGGGGGGTAGGTGAACAAGAGGAAGATCCAAGGACTCTGAGGCTTGGCCTGAGCCTTTGACTGTGATGGGGAAAACCAAGGGAGGGGCAGGTTTGGGAGGAAAGATGGAAGTTTGATTTGAGGTGTTGTGTTTAAGAAGCCCATTGGGGCTTCCCTGGTGGCGCAGTGGTTGAGAGTCCACCTGCAGATGCAGGGGACGCGGGTTCGTGCCCTGGTCCGGGAAGATCCCACATGCCGTGGAGCGGCTGAGCCCGTGAGCCATGGCCGCTGAGCCTGCGCGTCCAGAGCCTGTGCTCCGCAACAGGAGAGGCCACAACAGTGAGAGGCCTGCATACCACAAAAAAAGAAAAAAAAAAAAAAAAGAAGCCCATTGGAGGGAATTCCCTGGTGGTCCAGTGGTTAGAACTCAGCGCTTTCACTGCCGAGGGTGCAGGTTCGATCCCTGGTCGGGGAATTAAGATCCCACAAGCCACAGGGAAAGAAAAAATAAAGAGAAGCCCATTGGAAATCCAGATAGGGCTATAGGGTAGGTAGCCGGATATACAAGTCTGAGGCTGGGGCAGGGCTGGGGGTGGGCAAAGTCCTGATTACAGATATGAACTTAGGACTTCTCAGTATGTAACTGGTATTTAAAGCCACAGGAGTGGATGAGATATGAAGAGGGAAGTTCTGAGGACTGAGCCTAGGGATTCTCTAACATCCAGCAATGATGGCCTCACCTACTTTTCCACAACAGTGAGAGGCCTGCGTACCACAAAAAAAATAATAATAATAAATAAATAAAATAAAATACATTGTGTTGCCATTTTCCCCCAAATAACAGAAGAGCCAAGCTCTCGGTCTGTAGGAAGATTTGGAGTCTTTAGCTTTCTGCCATCAAACCCTTCAGGCTGGGCTTCCAAGGAAGAGTCTGCCTGGCTTCCCAGCCCTGAGGGCTCTCTCATGAGGTTCCTAGACCACTGTCTCGTAACTTATGGTTTACTTGTCTAGCTCCTCTTCTGGACTGTGGATTTCTCCAAGTGGAGGCCCTGTCTAATTCATCACAGGACTACTACCAGGACCTGGCACCAAACAAGCATCAAGAAATGTTAGCAGAAATTAACCACATGGCAGAATCCAAGGAGGAACATCCATCCCCCAGGTTCTGGGTGTCTTTCGCTACATTGGTGTCTATTCTGCTGAACCCCTTCCCTAACACCTGCAAGTGAGTCCTGGAAAGGGAGAGATAGATCCTGCAGGGCTGCACTCTACCCTTTGGGAGAAGAATATTCTCGGGGGCCTGGATAAGCCATCCTCAAAAACAAGTTCTCTGAGTCAATCCTTAAGCGAGTTCTGGTGAGAAAGGGTCCAGAACCCTGGAGGGAAGGTTTAAGCAGCCTGTGGCCTCTGAGAAGCAAAAAAGGGGTATCTCCTCCAAAGGGACCTACCTCTTTATCTGACCCAGAATTCCTGGGATATCAACTCGATTGTGCCATCACTTTGTCCAAGGAATAGAATGATCCAAAAGGCCCTCTTCTGGACAAGTGTGTGTTGTCCATCATAAAACAAACAAACAAACAAAAACCCTCTTAATCCCAGGTTACTCTGGTTCCTGCACTGTGTTCCACCTCCTGCATATAGCTAAACCTCTTCAACAACTTGTCTAAACTGTTACCCTTCACTTCATCACTCAGGCCCATCCCTAAAATAAGGCTTTCCTTCCAGGCCCTCCTAAATGACCTCATCTAGACTAATCACTTCAGGTACCACTTCCAGTTCCTCTCCTGAGCTCCAAACCCATGTATCCAACTGCCTACTGGACATCTTGACCAGGCTACCCCACAGGCACTTCAAACTCGAATGTACAGAGCTGAATTCATCATCTTTCCCTCAAACCAGGTCATCCCGCAGTGTTCCCTGCCTTCGTGAACGGCATGCCCAGCCATATCCTCGAATCCTCCTCTCTCTCTTTCTCTGACATATATAATCAATCCCTAATACATCAACCCTTTGTCATGAGTATCCCTCAAAGGCAGATATACTCCTCTCCATCCTCATGGCTCTTCTGCTGATTGGGACCATCATCAACATCATTTTTGCCTAGATGTTGACATCAGCCTTCTTTTTTTTTTTTTTTTTTGGGTACGCGGCCCCTCCCTTTTGTGGGCTCTCCCATATGAACCCGTGTCCCCTGCATCGGCAGGCGGCCTCTCAACCACTGTGCCACCAGGGAAGCCCAACGTCAGCCTTCTTAACTGTGGCCTAACAAGTCTGCAGTCTTGACTATTTCAAAACCATTTTCTGTACTGTAGGTAGCATTTACGAAAATGCATGTGATTATGTTCCTCCATTGCTTACAACTCATCAGTGGCTCCCCATTGCTCTCAGGATAAATTGCAAACTTCTTAACCAACACAAAACACCCTGCATGAGTCGGGCCTTGCTTACCCCTTCAGCCTCATCTCTCACTACCCCTCCTCCCAGTCTACCCCTCAGCCACACTGAATTACCAGTAGTTCTCCAAACAAACCCTGCCCTGCCCAATTTCCAAGTCTTTATTCCATTTGTTCCCTGGGCCTCTAGTGATCATGTCCCTCACTTGTGTTCTCTATCTTCCCTAACTTTCACTGGCTAGCTTCTGTCCCCACCTCAGGGCAGGCCTCAAGTTTGAATGTTATTTCTACCGGGAAGCCTTTGCCTGGACTCTTCAATTCTGGCATGACAGCAACCTTAAAGGGTTCCTATAGCAAACATACTGCACATTATCCCCAAAGCATTTATCAGAGTAAGTGGCAATGACTTGTTCTCTTGTCTGTCCCACCTACCAGGCCTGAGCTCCTTAAGAGCAAGGACTTTGTCTGTCTGATTTGTGGCTGAATCCTTAGCACCAGGCATGGTACCTGGCTCACAGTTGTTGTGTATTTATGTGTTTGTGTGTATGTATGTGAGATGCAGGAAAGCCAGGGAAGGGGCAGATGCCATGAGAACCCGGGGGAAAGAGGGACAGATAATTACAGAAGTAGGTCTTGGCAGACTCCACAGAGACAATAGCCGCTAATGGGATGGGGAGGACAGGATCAATTCAAGAGGCTCCTAGGATTTGAGCCTGCATGAATGGGAGGGAGATGCGCAGAGCTATTCACCAATCAGGGACCATAGAAAGGAAAGGTAAACCCAGGGGAAAAGTTGAACTCAGGAGCAGAGGACTATTGGAGACCATCGGGGGACACATGCAGTAGGCAGCTACAGATATTTCTGTAGCTCCAAAAAGAAGTCAAGGCTAGAGATACCCATTTGAGAAACTATCTATAGGAGTCAATATAGAGTCGGTAAAGCTTCCAGGAGGAGAGTGGATAGAGAGAAAAGAAGGTTGAGGACAGAAGTTTGGGAATGCTTACATTGTCACGGGAGAAGAGGAGGCAGAAATATGGCATTTGCAGAGATAGGAGGAAAACCAAGAGAATTCATGGTCACTGGAGCCAAACGGAAAGGACCCAAAGAATGTGCCCAGCATCACTGAGTGCTGCAAGAAGTTGGAGGAGAATAAGCCTAATCTATTTGCAAACTAGAAAGTCTCTGATTAGAATGGAAGTCAGATCAACAGTGTTTAAGGGGTTGGATAATAAAACAGAAAAGGCAGCAAGCATGCACTATCCTTTCCAAATATTTCAAACATGCCAAGGGAAACAGTGACCTAAGGACCTTGGAAGGCGGTACAGGGATTCAGAGACTGGGCTCCATAGTCAGACTGCTTGGGTCCAAATCATAACCCCACCATTCCATAGCTGTGTGACTAAGTTAAACTTACTCTATCTTCCTAAGCCTCAGGTTCCTGGTCTGTAAAAATGATGGAACTAGTAGTACCTGCTTGATAAAGCTTATTGCGAGGATTAAGTGAGATAATGTATGGGAAGCACTTAGTCCATGGTAAATAATCAATTAATGTGAGAGACTATTTTTAACAAAGTCAAGAGGGAAAATTGAGAGGAGGGAGCAAGTGGAGAAGCTGCCATGCAGGAGGGAGAGAAGATGCTGGATGTGGAAGGGATGGGATGGAGGGTTCGAAGGGCTTGTTGGGGGCGTGGGGAGGTAGATCTCTTTAAAACCTGATCTTGGTGAAGCTGTCATCTACTGGTTATTGAGCGAGGCTGCCATCTCTGTTCCATTTTCTTGGGAGGGTCATGCTGAGTCAGCCTGGGGTTTCACTCAGTCCCAGACTTGTCCAGGATTTCCTAGAGCCCCAGTTTCTGCCTCTTTGCCTCCCCCAGCCGACTGGTTCTCCATGTGGAGGCAGCTGGACCTGAGTAGCGGCAGGATGTCCCAGCAGTACACCCTGTGAGAGGGAGATTCAGGGACAGCTGCTATCCTAAGTTCTCCTTGGGCTGTACCCTGGACACAGGTCAATATCCTGCTGTCCCCTTCATGGTCTGCATCTTCACAGTTATTCCAAATGACCCCCCACCTCCCATAGTTAATGATGCTTCTGAAACACTTGCAATGGTCTTCACGTGCCTCCTGGCTAATCTGCCTGTCTCCAGCGTCAGCTCTGCCAAACTGTCTCCACCCTGCTGCCCATGGTTGTTCTCTCACCTCCTCAAAACCCTGTCACAGCTCACCCTGCAGTAGCTCCTCTGTCACTGGGGGAGGCCTCTCCACTTGCCCAACCTTCTTCTCTGGTTTGTCTTCACATAGACCCTCTGCTCCATCCTGACCAAAGCTGTTCCTGCCCATGACTCCCTGCCTTGGCCCAGGTTGGTCTTCTTCCTGCAGTACCTTCCCTTCTCTTCCACAAACCAGCCCTCCTCGTCTTTAGAGAATGGCATCCAACCAGAAGCCTTTCCTAATATTGCCCCCCCTGCCACCACTGGTGAGTTGGATGTGCCTCTCCCACCCCAGCATTCCCATAGCAACCACTGCTTCCATGTTATTCTTTGTTCCTTATGGTAACAGTTGGGGAATATGTTTGTCTTGTTATCAGACTAGGAACTTCTCCAACATGAGGATTAGGTCTTATTAATATCTGTATCCCCAGGGCTTAGCATAGTACCTATCTACCACATAGCCCCCGCACCCTCATTTCTCAGGGAATACTGGTTGAAAGAATAAATGTCCTCATCACAGGAAGGATGTCTTCTGGCAGGAAGACAAAGAAGGAATATGAAAGTGGACACCCCACACGGCCAGGCTCCTACATCCTTATTGCCTATCCTCTCATTCCACAACTCCAGGGTTTCTGGTTGTTACTGAGATTGCCAGCCTGAGTCTCCTTTCTGGGGTGTCAAGCAGGTTCTTTTCTAAGCATCATCTAAGTCTTAAAAGGGAAGCGGTCCTTAGGCAAGGCACCCACAGGAAGGGAGATCTACCAGAAGACACTGCTGCCCAAGAATTGCCAAAGTCAAGACTGTGCAAGCATCCAAGATCAAAATGCCAGGGGAACATCCAGGTGCCATAACATGAGGGGCCCAGGTCCAGGACCAAAGAGAAAACAGAGGCCTTGTGAGCGCCCAGGAATCACGTGTAGATTAGGACTTAGTATAACTTAGAGCTCTTGGTCTTAAGTGACCCATCAGAGATCTGTTAAGCAAAAATGGGGATTTATTTAAAGGTACAAGAACAGGGGTGAAATAAGGCCTCAGGAGATAGTAGGAAGCAGGGCCCTGAACTCCATCAGAGCCTTCTATTCTCTTCCTTCTCTCCTTTCCTCCCAGCTTTTTTCTGGCCCTTTTGGCAGAAAATACCAGCAGGGCAGCTCCCTGATTTACGTACTACACATCCATCTGCGAGAAGATACACTGAACCACTTTCTCCTTCCTAGTTCCAGAGTCTCAAGGAAGTTGATCTGAGTGGCTCAGCTTGGGTCACGCAACTGTAGCCCAAGGGACAACAGCATAGTTGTGTATTTGTGTACACTGTGCAGAAGGACAGGTTCCCTGAAAAGCAGAAGTTGTTCAGACAGCCCTATATGTGTTCAGTTCTGGGAGCCAAGAGTTGGGCTAAAATAATAACAATCCCAAGAGAGTCAGAAGCAAATGAGTATGGACTGAATCTTGAGTGACCATCTAGAGCAGGTGGCCTGAGGGCTGGTCATTCCAAAGAGCCCAGTCTTAAGAAGTAGTCTGGGAAAAAAAAAAAAAAGGGTTTCTGGGCTTATATACATTTTGGAGATGCTGTAGTGCCATGTATCAGCATATGGACAACTCTGAGAAGTCCTGTGGGAAAAGACCTGTTTAAATCGTAACAATGCATACATGTGTGTTTGTGTATGAAGTCCTTCCTACATGTGTGTTTGTGTATGAAGTCCTTCTTTTAGTGGAATATTGATAAATCATCCACCTTTCACAGTGTGTACTGTCCTCTTCTAGTGATTTTTATGGGGGCTGGGATGGTCCATGAGTGAGTGGTCTTGATTTAAAGCAGTGTTTCCCAAGCCTCATTTATGTCTCTGACCTTCCTGGAGTTTGTCTTATATGTTCCCTCTGTGCCATTCCGTGATATTTTCATTTCAATCAATCAACCAACCCATCCTAAACAGTGACATCCTTAAAATCATGGATTTGATATGATGGTTAAATTTTTTTTCTCATACACATGGCAATATATACATAACGATTAAAATGAAAATGTCTGTACAGGCATTACCTATAATCTTCTCAAGTACTAAGGGTAGGTGGACCATATCATGGGGATACCAGATTAAAGTATCAGGAATCAGAGAGGGGTTGCGTGGGCTTGGGTAAGCCAACCAGCCTCGGAGCACTGCCAGCCACATATGCTGGCAGAGAAGTTCAGCCTGTGACAAGACGCCCAGATATCTGCATGTTTGTGCACGGGGACCATGCTTGGGATGCCATTTTGGTGTGTGTGTTCTGTTTTCATGCCTACCCAGATCTTCCTTGAAAATGAATGCAGATTCTCCCTGGCTTGGGAGGGTGGCAGTGGAGTAGTGGTAGGAAGCTCTGTTATGCCTTAAGGCAGTCCTCAACTTACTTTGGCCTTACTGCAGCAAACAGGTAGGAGTTATATGCTTCACCTGGTGGCCTGGCACTGATTCTGAGATGGAAAGACTATGATGAAAGACACCAAAAGCAAGGTGAAACTGGTTCTGGCAACTTGTTTCAGAGAACTCCGAAGAATAACTTTGGAGTCAAGCAGACCTGAGTTTGAATCCAAAACTCAGCACTTACTAGCTGTGTCTTCTCAGTCAAATTTAAAAAACAAAAATCTCTTAAAATTGCACCATTATCACCATTATCCAGCTGAGGAAACTGGGGCTCAGAGAATTAAAGCAATTTGCCTGAGGTCACAGAGCAAATAAACAGCAGAGAAGAATTCAAAACTAGATTGGTTTGACTTCCGCATGTGTGGTCCTAACCACTGTATTACCCTGCTTTCATTCCCTCACTGATTGCACATCTCTTTTGTAGGATCTGCAGCTGGACGCTGGGGATCAAGTACTAAGCAAAATAGACAAGGTCCTAGCCCTCATAGATCTGGCATTCAGTAGGGGAGAGAGACATAAAATCACTAGTTACCCCCCTTAGTAATTTAATAACTGTGATAAGTGTTACAAAGGAAAAGGACACTATGAGGGGCACTTGATCTGGGTGGGGAAGGAGGAGTCAGGGATTGTGGAAGGGAGAAAATGGTACTAAGATTGAGCTTTGAAGCATTCACAAGAATTAATTTTTCTTAATGAATTAAGAATTAAAGTGTTTACCACTAGATGTGATAGAGGTGATTTCAGTGGTCCATGGATGAACACTTTTTGTATTTTATTTGTAAATGATTTCATAGACATTATTATTTCATAGCTATTATTGCTTAGGATGAAGCTAAAGAAAGAAGAGGGATCAATTAAAATATTAAGTAATAATAGCAGAAGTGGTAATACATATGGAAAAAAAATTCACAAAGGTCACACTTGAATTAAGCAGGTTATTCAGGATCTTGGCAGCTACTTTAAGAATTTTGAACTTCGTACTAAGATGAGGGGAAGTTTGCGGAAAGGGGATAATAGTTAGATCTGGTGTTGAAAGAGCACTTTGTCTACTGTTGCAGAGCAGCTTGTGAGAGAGGCAGAAAGGAAGTAGGGAACCCTGTTAGGAATGTATTGTCAGAATTCAAGCAGGAGATAATGCAGACTTCACAGGTGTGTGGGCGGGGGAGAGAGGATTGAAGAGATGCAATCAGCTGGACTTATGAGAAACGGAGAGGAAGATGTCCAGGGTGGAGCTTTTCTAGCTGGGTGGCGGAGGAAGATGGTGAGTTCAGCCTTGGAGAAGCTTGTGAGGTATCCAAATGAAGATGTCAGGTAGGTTAGTAGGTTACGTATCTCTGACACAGTTTAACTTTAGTGAAATAGGCGACCTCACGGAGCTATTGTGTGAATTCAGAGCGGAGTACACAGTAGATGCTCCATAAACGGCAGTTCTTTCTCCAATTCCTCCCCCCTACACCACATAGCGCGTTATGGACACAGCCAGGTACAGAGCCAGGTCGTGTTTACTCCGCGATCTGATTCCCTTTGGCCCCGACTCCTCTCCTTAGCACAATTCCTGGCTCAGGGATGTTTGAAGAATGAACGAATGAAATCAGGCCTCTTGTGACCCAGGGCTACATGTACCCGGCTGCAAACTGAAGCTAAGCCAGACCTTTCGCGGGTTGAAAAATTAAAATAAATTTTAAGAAGTGGGCGTGAAATCATCCATAAGTTGGAAGGCCTGGACAATGGCTGGGGTGGAAGCTCCTCCCGCCAAGCAGCGTCGGGGTCCCGTTAGCGAGAGAAGAATAGCTGGTGAGAGCTCGGGGCCCTTGCTGCCAAGGTATTTGCAGCTCCCGGGAGATCTCGGACCGGGTCCTGCCGCTGTCCCGCGGCGGCCTTTAAAGGCCCACCACGTGGCCGAGCTGCCGGCCCCAGTCCGGAGGCGGTGTCCGGGCTGCACCTGCGCACTGCCTAGGGGAGGGATCTGGGTTCCGAGAAAAGGCGCTGGGAGAGGAAGAGAAGATTTCACGGGGTGGGCGGCCGTGGGCGGAGTCAGCTCCTTATGCAAATCACATCGGCGCGCGAGGGCTAGGGGCGGGGCTTGCGATGCAAAGCCGGGTCCACCTTTGGAAGCACGAGGGGGCGGGTCCCGCAACCCTCGGCCTCCTTCCGGAATCTCTGACGTCAGGGACGTCGCGTTTAAAAGCGGCCGCGCAGGCGCAGTGAGCCGAAATGCGAACTTAGGCTGTTACACAACTGCTGGGGTCCGCTGTCGCCACCAGGCCGGCAGCAGTCAGCCTCACCGCCGCTGTCGCCGCCTCAGCCGTTCCGGGAGTCTCAGGCCCGCCCCGCCGCCCTTTACCCGCGTCTCCGGGAGCCTCCCGGAGCCCCAGTCCGCCCGAACAGGCCGGCCGCGACCGTCTCTGCGTCTCCTCGGCGCCCCTCACCGTCCGTCGCGCTCGCCGCCTGAGCCGTTCCGGGAGTCTCAGGCCCGCCCCGACGCCCTTTACCCGCGTCTCCGGGAGCCCCCGTCCGCCCGAACAGGCCGGCCGCGGCCGTCTGCGACTCCTCGACGCCCCTCGCTTCCGCCGCGCTCGCCGCTCCGGCCGACATGAGTGGGGACCATCTCCACAACGATTCCCAGGTACTGCCCTACCCGGCCCGGCCCGCCCGGGCCCCCAGGCCCCCTCATCCCGGGGGGCGCAGGGTGGGCCCGGCCCCCGGCAGCGCGCGCTCGCCCGCCGCCCGCGGGGTGAATGTGCCTGTTGTTTCATCGTTCCTCCTTTTCTCTCCCCAGATCGAGGCGGATTTCCGACTGAATGGTGAGTGTGCCCCCTCCCCGACCCCGGTCCCCCCGGCCGCCGGCCCCGCGCCCGGCCCGAGCCGGGCAGAGGACAGACATGGCGTCCCAGAGACTAAGTCCCGGCTCCTCGCTCACCGGCCCCATTGTTCCCATCGGGCCGCCTCTGGACCCCCTTTCCGGGGACCCCAGCGCCCCCAGATCGCGGCCCTCCCAAGAGGGGGCAACGGAGACCCCGCGTCGCCCGCCGCCGGGCCTCTGGCAGCCTTTCCGGGCCCGGATTCCTCCCGGGAAAGTCGCCTTGTCGACAGTCGGGACTTAGTCTCTGCGCCATTTTCTTTTTCTCTCTCCTCTCCTTTCTGTGTCTGTGTCTCTTTCTCTCCCTCCCTTGGCTCCTTCCTTGAGCTGCCCAGAAAAAGCTTTCTGCGGAGCAAAGCCACGTAAATCACAGACCTCACCAGGGGGAAGGTTGGGAGCCTGAATTGTTACTGTTTTTTCCCAAAGTGAACTTTATTTGGGGTGTTATTCCCTCTTACTGCTTCTTGTTTGTTTCCTTTTCTGCTTCCAGAATGAAAGATACCCTTCGGCAACTGTTGATTTTTTTTTTTTTTCTCCCTTTCCCTGGTAAGATGTTTATGGTAGGAAATAGGGCTCTAAAGCTAAAGCCCTCCTTTGTGGAGTTCTTTATATTTTGAGATTGCTTTCCCCAAGTTGTGTTCTTTGCAAAGGTAGTGGTACCTGCCTTCAGAAAGTTTGCAAGTTCTCTGTTGGCCATCCATTGTAAATGTTGGGCTCAGGCATGTTGATTTTTTTTTTTTAATTAAAGTATTACTGACTAGAACTTCAGTGGGGCTGAGGTTCCTAAGGCACTGTTGTGTTTTTTTTAGAAATGCAGTTTAGTGTAGTTGTCAGGAGGAAACGTTGCTGAGCATCTCATCTGGCCTGGTGTATTAGGCATTTCTCGTAGGCTGTGGGGTACAAAAAAAGATTTTATTTATTGAAACAAAGATGACCAGCACCACCCCTGCTTCCTGTTCATTCTTTTTCAGAAGCCTCTGTTTTTCAGGAATCGAGAGCTAGCTTGCTTTTGCCTGACCTTTATGTTTTGTACCCTTTTCAGCCAAATCAAGGCATTTATTCTTTGAGTATTTCCACTTCAGTTACCGAGTGAAGATTCCCCCAATAGAAAGCTCACCCTGCGAGCTTTTCAACAATCCTGTTGAAGGAGAAGGTACCTTCTGTAGTGTGCTGGGAATTCCCACTGATTCTGATGGTACATAATCCTGCTCAGTTGAGTTTGGGTTCTGGGAACCTATCCAGTGGGAGAAGCTGATGACTAGGTTTTCTGATGTTGTAATCAGCAGTCCATCGTGTTAGCCTGCTCTACTGCGAGCAGCCTTATGTTCAGATTTTGAAGTAGGGCATCCAGCAAGAGATGGTACTCTGCGAGGAGAGAATCTGGTTAAAGTGTAGCATTTCTTGAGCACCTAATATATGCCAGGCACTGTGCTTAGTGCTAGAGCTGAACCTTTGGCCACAAAGTGCTGCTCTTGCCTTCAGTCTATGTGGGGGAGACATAATTAGTTAATTACAAGGTAGGTGCTTGGGCAAATCTATACCCAAAATGCTTTGGGTGACTAGGGGATTTAATTTTGTCTGGGGGTGGGGAAATTTCTCAGAGGAGGTAGCTTTTGGGCTTGCTTGTGCAAGACTAGGTGCTGAGTGTCAAGAGTTGGAGTATTTCTTAACTGTGTTTAGTCAACCTATCAGGGTTTTAAAAGCGGGAGATGAGGCCCCTGCTGTTTAGAAAACCGCAGAGTGTAGATAACGTTTCTTTGGGATGTGGGAGCAAAGAAAGGATGTGGCAGGTGAGGATGTAAAAGTCCTTTTGACCTCTCTTGGAGGAAGGTAGGATCTTAATACAGAATAAGTGTTTTTTGACTCTCAGACTGGGCTGAGTAGGTAACGTATCTAGTAATGAAACAAAGTGTAGTCCTTCCTCCTCAGAAAGTTAACCTCCATGGTTCTCACCTAGGTTATACAAAGGAACTGTTGAATATGTGAATGATTGTAGGCTGGGTAGGTTATTGCTCTTTAGTGCCATTTTTTAGAGACTGAAGTAAACTGGCTTTATTGACTTTTAGAATGTGTTTTTTCACTTGTAATAGCAATAATTGCTGATATTTATTGAATGTTTACTGTCTATCAGGCATGAATCTCAGTTCTTTCCATTGGATCATCTAGTTTAATTTAATCCTTGGAAGAACCCTTATGAGTTGGGTACTATTATCTCCATTTCCATAGATAAGGAAACTGAGCCTTAGGTATATTTACTAGCTTTCCCAAGGGCAGTGAGTTGGCACTACAAAGCTCACAAGCTTAGCCACTATGCTATATATGATTCTGGTATGAAGAAATTTAAAGCTCCCTCATGTCTGCTTTCTTACAGAGCTGAAAAAGGCAAGAGGGAGAGATTTGATAGTTTGTTGTTTGCTTTTTATCTAAACCTGCTCCCAGCAGAAAAAGCACTTTAACTGCTTCCCCACCACACTGAGGGTCTGACAGTGGAGTATTATCTTTGTAAATATTGTCTAGAAGAAAGATGTAGTATTAGTAGCTGTTTGCTTGCTCTGTTAAGTAATACATTAGTAACTAGTGATTGATTTATGTAACTATGAAAGAGTTTTTAAAAGATAAAAATCAATGTTTAATTATGCTCAGACAAGTTATTGTTGATCTTTGTATTAAGAGTTTGCTTAAGCATGATTTTAAGTGGACCTAAACCCATCTTACAGATGAACTGTACCGATAATGTTAAAACAAAACTCCCTCATTTGCCTGCCCTTATCCCCTAAGAGCTAGAAGATTTTTTGCCTTTGGAGTTCATTCTTTACAGTAGTTAGAACTGTTACTGTTCGTACAGAATTTAGAACATTCCGGCCCATACTCAACTGCTGGGAAAAATCTGTTATTTGTGAAATGTATGTATATTTAAAGTATTGCTGGGAGTTTCAGGAGCAGAAACCATAATCTCTTATACCTAAGAAAAGGCTTCTTTTTCTAGGTGTTGGTAGCACTCATTGAAGTGGGGCTGAGTCATTAGCACAGTACTGTGCAGACTACTGAATTATCTGTAGTGTTGATAATGGTAACATCAGGTTGGGGGGTCAGTGGTCCTATTGCTGTTTCAAGAGCTTGATGTTTTTGTCCATCTACTCTGGAGTAGTAGGGTTCTTTCCTCCCTGGCATGAGTAAAGTATAATGCTTGGTTTCATCAGTGATTATTCTCAGAAATGTTACATGGGTTCATTGTTTGGCATTATCTTGTGTTGATTCTAGTAGCTTAGTGGATTCAAACTGGATGATGGAATTAAATATAAATTGTTTCTGATGCTAACAGATAGTTATAATTCTGTGCTGTTGGGCACTGGTTGGGATGGCAGGTGGGAAAACTAATGATGTGGCTATCTGAAAATTCCCATCACATTTTTAAAACCAAACTGATGGCACCTTCAAATGAAATCTGGCACGTCTTCCTACTCCATCCAGAAACACTTAAGCTCTGGGCTCCAGTGTTGTCCTTCCTTCCACTGCAGCCAGATTTCTTGGGGGCACCTTTTCAGAATTAGTGAGCTGCTGTAGAATCTTTATAGATGAAACGGAGTTGCTTGTCAACATGTGCTTTTTAGATTACTAGCATGTCAGAACTCACAAACAAATTTTAGATTCCGACGTTACCGGTAAAACAAGAAAATCAAGTAGTTACTAAATCAGAAATACCTCATGGTTTAAAAAGTGAAAACTGGATGATATTGCTTGCTATAATTAACTCATTCTTGTCTTTGGTAAGTAGATAAAGTAAAATGGAAAATAGGAAGTCAGGGTCAGTTCCAAAATCTCATTTTAACCAACAGTAGCAAAAAAAGAATTGAGTCTGGCTTTTTTCCCTTAACATCAGCATAATAATGGGGAATTGTGAGAATTTGAAGAGAGGTTTATTAGTTTGTTCTAGGTGAGTCAGTATCCATTTATACAAGTGCCAGGGATTCTTAACATGTCTCAAAGCTTATATTCTAAAATGAAGCTGTTGGGGGTTTTTGTTTTCGGCATGTGTGGGGGCATGCAGAAAACATGGCTGACTTCTGAGCTTGTGAATACGTGTTGTATGTTAATCACAGTAACAGTTACCTGTTGCTGCCAGTGGTATTGGACGTGATTCTGTTGTGCTTTCTGGGTGTATTTCATTTTAGGAACTTTCAGACATACTTCAGTTGTTCATGTTATTTCCTAGTAGTTGGGTATGAGTGCATACGTATGTTATTGGTCTTTAACAGCTTTTGCCGTACTTACAGTGCAGAATACTGATTTTCTTCAAACCCAAAGTTATTTCTCCAGAAGTGTTTTGTGAGGGATTGCGTGTTTTCCATATGAAACTATGTTGAACTCCAATAAAGTTCTAGGTTCACTGGGAAAAATGGATTCCAATGTAATTATTTACTTTTGAATGAGGCTATGGAAATGCTTGAAATGAGCATTTGATGTGGGATCCTGAGTTTAAAAACTGTCTTGAAAGAAAGTTAAAATATGGTCCATTCATTGCATTTGGAGACGGAAGAGTCAGTTCACTAACTTTTCTGAATCCTGTGGTTAAGGTTATCTGACTGCTGCTTAATTATTTTTGAATTCATTAACTTTGCGAAATGAGGGCATTTGGGCAAGCAGTTGAGAATTTGGCTTTTTAAGGTAAAAAATTTGGGATGGGAGAAGTTCCCAACTGGCCCTTTAGAAGTGAATGAGATATTGTGTTTAAAGGAGGCTTTTAGATTGTGTTTTAACTTTGAGTAGTAATAGTTGGAACAAGTCTTTTCTGTTTCCATGCCTTGTAAATCTGAAGTTTGTGAAGCAGCTTTCCATCCCCATGGCTTCAGGCCAGTAGCTAAAGTAGGAAATGTAAAATAGAGGCCATCGGTATGGAAGAAGTAGCATTTGCCAACCTTTGCCCTTCCCCCACCACCTGCCTATCTAGGTGTGAGCAATGTGTAGTATGCTCTGTGTTGATAGCATAGGGCCTGGGTACTGTGCAGGGGGATAAAGATGGGGGAGTGGTGATGGTGGGTGTAGCCTTGGCTTTATTAGGTGGGAAGAAGCTTAGAGTGAAATATCTGTTAGATATTAATGGTATTTTGGGTAGTGTTGTAGGAAATGACTAATAGTTTGCTAAATGATTTTAGCAGCAGTAGATATTGTTTAAAATGATATTTATTCTGTATATTCAAGAAAGATTCTAAATATTTTTCAGACTGGGAGAGAAGTGACTCAAGTATATGTCTAGGGTATACAGATTGTAATATCATCAAGCTAGACCACCCATTGTCAAAGTTTGTATTGTGTCTTTATCTGTCATTTATGGCTGTAAGGTTTAGTTAAGAAAAAAACGGCAAGGGATATTGGCAACTTAAGTTTTAAATTTCTTTTTGGTAGGTACTCGTTTTTAATTTGTTGCCTTATATTTTTAGATCCACACAGTTATCTCCCTGCCAACTTTACCTTTCTGTACTGTTCTTGAGAATTTTTCTGAAATGTATAGTAAATATTTTTATTTACATCTCCCTTCTGCCCTCCTCATTAGATTGGGTAGAGGTGCGTGCATCTCTACCAGTCTCGGTTAATTCCTCTCTGAGCCTTTGAAGTTAACTTTGTTTCTGTGGATTTAAGGAACCGAAGAACTCAGTTCATTAGCATTCCTGAGACACACCTAGATAAGCTTCAACAAAAGGTGTTAAAGCAGTCAGCATAATTGAGGACTTTAATTCGCTTGTCTTTGTTGTTGACGTTGCTGAGAACAAGTTTAATAGATCCCTGGGTATTATGACATTTTCCTGTATTTTAAGAACGAAAACACATCCGCCAACCCTTGGTCCAATATTCTTTGTATTTTTCTCAGCACAGCCTAGGAAAGATAGAGGGCAGGAACCTTGGAGGAGATATCCTTGGCTATTTGGAGTTTACCAAAAAAAAGTTGTAAGTTGAAGGCTATTCCTACACTAGAATACACTAGAAGTGTACTCATTGCCCCTTAGTAAAAGTCCAGATTTTAACCTTGCTACCAGATACGAATGCCTAGATTTATAAAGTTTTGTAGGCAGAATACGGGTTGGGCAGAAGACTGATCTAGATTTCAAGATCAGTGGATTAGGGAATCTCATTGGCTAAGACCCCCTTGCTTTACCCAGCTCCTATAAGGTAGCCCCTTTATTTCTTTGTAGTCAGCTATCTGAGCTCTTGCTTGGCAGCAGAAGGGGAAGTGGGAGGAAGGGAACTAATTTTGAGAGTTCGGTAGACACTATGTTTTTGTATTCATTAAATCTCATTGGGAGATTGGGATTGACATATATACACTAATATGTATAAAATGGATAACTAATAAGAACCTGCTGTATAAAAAAATAAATAAAATACTAAAAATAAAAAAAGAAATCTGAATTTAATGGGAATAGTACAGATTTGTGGGAAAACCTCATCTCCCCCCCCTTTTTTAAATATCTTTTAAAAAATATTTTTTTAATTAATTTATTTATTTTTGGCTGCGTTGGGTCTTCATTGCTGCACACGGGCTTCTCTAGTTGCAGCCAGCGGGGGCTACTGTTTGTTGTGGTGTGTGGGCTTCTCATTGCAGTGGCTTCTCTTGTTGCGGAGCATGGGCTCTAGGCGTGCGGGCTTCAGTAGTTGTGGCACATGGGCTCAGTAGTTGTGGTCACGGGCTCTAGAGCTCAGGCTCAGTAGTTGTGGCACGTGGGCTCAGTAGTTGTGGCGCACGGGCTTAGTTGCTCCGCGGCATGTGGGAACTTCCTGGACCTGGGCTTGAACCTGTGTCCCCTGCATTGGCAGGAGGATTCTTAACCACTGTGCCACCAGGGAAGTCCCTCTCATCTCCCCTTTTTGGTAGCATACTGTCTTAGTTCAGATTCCAGAAACCCCAGTCAGGTGGTAATTGGTAAGCTTCTAATAAGATGTCACAGCCGGGACGTGCCTGGTAGTCCAGTGGTTAAGACTCTGTGCTTCCACTGCAGGGGGTGTGAGTTCGATCCCTGGTTGGGGAACTAAGATCCCATATGCCCTTCAGCGCAGCCAAAAAAAAAAAAAAAAAAAGATGTCACAGGCTGTCCTTAATTATATGCTGTTAGAGATAGCCTTAGACCCCTTATATCTTCAAGAGATGCTATGGTATTAAGGCTGGAACCAGATTGCTATTGAAGTAGGAGAATAAGTGATGAAGAGGGAGGCTCTGGGGAGATACAATGCTCTTGAGCAGCTGTGGTAAAATAGAAAGTTGGAGTAGAAATCAGAGCAATCTGGATTAAGTCCCTGTTCTTACTATGAAACTTGCCCTGGCCGCCGCTATACCTTGTTTTCTTTTTCTTTTTTTAAAAAATCTTTATCAGAGTATAATTGCTTTACAGTATTGTGTTAGTTTCTGCTGTACAACCCTCTAGATCGTCACAGAGCATCAAGCTGATCTCCCTGTGCTATGCAGCAGCTTCCCACTAGCCATCCATTTTACATCTGGTAGTGTATATATGTCAGTGCTACTCTCTCACTTCATCCCAGCTTCCCTGCCCCCCCGGCCGTGTCCTCAAGTCCATTCTCTGCTTCTTTATTCCTGCCCTGCCACTAGGTTCATCAGTACTGTTTTTTAAGATTGTATATGTGTGCGTTAGCATATGTATACCCTGTTTTCTCATCTGTAAACAAGGATGATATTTCTATGCTTCACAAGCTATTGAGATTTAAATGAGTATATGAAGGTGTCTCTCTACCCACATTTTAAAATTTAAACTTTGATCAGACAGCTTCTGCTCTGAGATGGATCTTTATCTTGAATGTTAGGTTTGAAGTAGTGAGTTGGTGGCTCTTTCCTTCCCTCACTGGTATTCTCTGTTAACATTTTAAATCTTCCTGACATTTACACAGTGAACAGTAACACATAACTAGAGTTGGTAGATAGAGTCTTTACCTAACTGAACTGCATAGCCTATGTGGCTCTCTTCTGACTATTAAGCAATCACCGTAAAATAAAAGATGGTGTATCTATATCTAGGTTTGGGCTAAGTAGGAGCCAAATGTCTACCTGGTTCTTACTTTTCTGAGAATAAGTCTATGGCAAGGTGGTTACTGCTGAAAGAACTTCTTCCAGCAATAAAGGTGGGCTTAGAAATGAAGGAACTGTATTGATGTGGGTAATTTCTCAACCTTTTAATAGAATTATGGGTTTTCTATTAAAGTCACCCAGAGCTTATATGTCATTTATACCTCAATTAAAAAAGAAAGGTGGGCTTCCCTGGTGGCGCAGCGGTTGAGAGTCTGCCTGCCGATGCAGGAGATGCGGGTTCGTGCCCCGGTCTGGGAGGATCCCACATGCCACAGAGCGGCTGGGCCCATGAGCCATGGCCACTGAGCCTGCGTGTCTGGAGCCTGTGCTCCGCAATGGGAGAGGCCACAACGGTGAGAGGCCCACGTACCGCAAAAAAAAAAAAAAAGAAAGGTAACCAAGGGTTTATCTTTTAGATACGTTTAATCAGTGAAATGCCTAGTTCATTATTTGTGGTTTTTTTTTTTTAAACCACAGAACTCAGTATGTCTTCCGTCATCATGGTTCTTCAAAGGGTACTCTTTTACTACCTGTCACTAAGGCAGATTCTTAACCACTGTGCCACCAGGGAAGTCCCCACCTCAATATTTTTAAACTGAGAAGACTCAAAGCACCTGAGAGTTACTTTTATTTTTCATTTATTCAGATGGTTGCTCAAAGTGACCAGCTCAACTTGCTGTGAAATAATAATTCTTGGGAATAAGTGCCTTAGATAATAAAACTTAGGTATGAGAACTTAAGTAGCAAACTCCATGTTAACAATTGTGCATGAGTATAGGCATTTGGGGGATTCCATGGAAAAAAATTTTAGTAATGGCTCATAAGTCTAGGTAATGCTGATTATTGAATTGCCTTGAATTTTTAATTTGGAAGTACTACTTAAGATAAACCGAAGTTAGTTAGGGATATGTTTACTAATGTACATTAAATTAAGCCAAATGGATCTCAGTAGAGATCTTATACCATGGATCCAAAAGGATTATCTGAGTAGCATCACAACAGGAACAGACTTCAAAATTAATATTCAATTAAAGGTAGTCCAGAGAAAATAATTTTGTAGGATCAAAATTACAGCACAGGGTCTAATTTTAAAGAGTCTCAGAGATAAAGTCTTGAAAAGATAAACATCTCAGGAACAAATGGTTCTTAAAGTACATAGGAAAAAAAAGTGAGAAAGTGAATATTAATACTGCATGGCTCTATTGCCCTCCGTATGTTAGAGTGTCAGAAATAGGATTGGGTTTAAAAGTCTTCAGAGCTTGGACCTCTTTCTCTTACATCATTTTTCTCTGATTAAGAATGTGAATAGCCTTGGGTGGGGAGGGGATCCATGTGTCTCCCCTGACCCACCGCCAAATCAGGCACCCATAATGTAGTGGAAAGGATATTTCAATTTGAGCTCTTGCACTTCTCAATGGCGATGTCTTTGAACAAGTTAATCTCTGAGTCTTAGTCCTTTGCATCTAAACTAGGTCTAATACTGAGGATTAAATAGCATGTGAGGATCACTTTATTTATTTATTTAAATTTATTTATTTATTCATTTATTTTTTGCTGCGTTGGGTCTTTGTTGCTGTGCACGGGCTTTCTCTAGTTGCAGTGAGTGGGGGCTACTCTTTGTTGCGGTGCGTGGGCTTCTCCTGGTGGTGGCTTCTTTTGTTGTGGAGCACGGGATGTTAGGCTTACGGGCTTCAGTAGTTGTGGCTCACGGGCTTTAAAGTGCAGGTCAGTAGCTGTGGCACACGGGCTTAGTTGCTCTGTGGCATGTGGGATCTTCCCGGACCAGGGCTCAAACCTGGGTCCCCTGCCTTGGCTGGCAGATTTTTAACCACTGTGCCACCAGGGAAGTCCCGAGGATTACTTTAGTAAAGGTAAAAACTTAGAAAAAAATTTTGAGTTCCTTGCCAGTCCTTAAATTAAAAAAAAAAAAAAAAAAATCACCCAGTCACCTTTTCAGAGATTGCTTCATTAGTCTTCTGTACAAAGGGAACTTCAATTTCTTTAAATTTGGGTATTGTGAGATTTTACTCCAGGGGAGAAGGGTCACTAGGGAGTTTGAATATGATACTGTTGCTGTGAATCTGAGATGGGCAGGCTCAGGAGGGTGCTGACTCGCATTTACTTTGTGACTGTGTACAAACCACTTCGTTTCTCATACCACTTTGCCCTTGGGTTGGTGCAGTATTTAAGAGATCTTCTTAGGAAGGTAAAACGTTCATGTTTAATTGCAAATGGAAACTTTAAGTTGCCATGTTCATTTATTTAAACATTCACAGAGTAAATACCTGTAGTGACTAGATACAGATGAACAAGACAAACCCATAGGGCTCTCAGAAGGAACACTTTGAGGTCAGTAAGTTGCAGGTCTGTATTTTTACTTCCTCTGTTGAGATTCCATGTGTTTTCATCAGTGCAAAGGCTCCTGTCGTACCAGGGTAAGTGGGAACGGAAGGTACTTTCTGGCAGCTAATGCTTCACTATCAGTGAAAAAGAGTGATGTCTCCATTTATTTCCAATCCTAGGAGATTTTTTTTTCTCTCCTTGGAAAGAATTGGAAAAGCTAGGACCTTAGATTTCCAAAGATGTCCAAACTCTCATAACTGTTCTAGAAAAAAAAAATTTAGGATACCTATAAGCTCATTAAAACTTTTTCACCTGGAATAGAAGAATAAAAGTTTAGTTTTAAATTCTGTGTATTTTCCATTATCTTTTTGTATCAGATACCTGTTTTGCATGAATTTTAGGAAATTAGTTTTCAGGTTTCCCCGAACAGGTACATTTGTCAGGGTGACTAGAAACGTTCACATTCTGTGCAAGAGATTCATATGACAGTAGCTAATCAAGTATTTGCTTGAAATAGTTTAAATCCTTGAATGCATTGCCTAAAATAAAAGCTGTGAAATCACCATCTTATTAAATTTGAAGAACTGAAATCTTAGAGGTTAGACTCAGGACTTAAAGTCTTGGGAAACTAATTGTATGAAACATTTCAAATATATTACTATTGTTACTCCTTCCTAATCCATGAAGTGTCTTGATACGGGCAATACATGAAAGCTGTTAAACTCCTCAGAGGAAGGTTCAGAGTACATAGTAGTGTTATGTATAGTGATTTGAACACTAGAAAACTGATTGAGACTAAACGTTAGCTTTACTCTGCCTTATTCTTATAATCAGTGTGTTTTTGCAGGAGTAGGCAGTAGTTCTTGCTATTTAACATCGAAATTTTCACAGTTCTAGTTAACCAGGAAAGAACAGAAATGGGGAGGAGGAATACAAATTGGCTAGTCTTTGTAACTGCTGGCTTGTTACACTTGACTTCCAAACTGAAAGCTCTCCAAGGCCACACAGCCCAGCTCTGAAAAGTCTCCCAGTTAGCTCCCTTAGCATACAGAAGTCCACGACAGACGGACGGGGTGGGCTCAGTGGAGATTCAGCTGATGGTGGTTTGACCATAGTTAATTACTCTTTCCAGTTAAAAATCACATCACCGTCTTCCTCCCTTGAGTGCAGTGTAGTATAAAAATCACACTTCTGCAGAAGTTCACAATCTCTTTACAGATGTCAGCACCCCCAACCTCAGAATGTTGGGAAAGTGTCTATAAGCAGAAATGTGCTTGTTTTCTCTTTGGGGAAACAGATTCTAGTTGGGCAAGCAAGAAGCTAAAAATTTTCCCTCCGTAGTCCTGAAAATGTTATAGCACTTATTTAGGACTGGAGCTAACTTCTAGAATTTAGATGTCAGGTAGTGTTTGTGTTAAGCTCAAATTTTTAGGGGAAGAGTTCAAAGTTATAGTACAATATGATGAAATATGTCTATAAGTGACTGAAAACAGTGAAAGTGTTTGCATAAATAAGACGAGCAGACTATCAAACAGAATTCATCCTGATTGCACATGTGTAAATATGCATGCCAGTAGGTGCTGTTGTACAAAAGTGAAGATAATTTTGCTCAGTACATTTACTGAAAACTTGATATTTTTTTTAAAGGCCTTCTGCAGCAACCCTGTTTCCCAGAAATGAAGTTCAGTGTGTGTTCTTCTCCCAGGAGTCTATGATCATGTTTTGTTTTGTTAAAATATTCCTTTTTACCCTGGAATGCCTCCTTAGTGTTTAGAACTTGGTACGGTTTAGATAAGTATATCATCTCCATTTTCCTATCTAATTTTAGGAAGGCATTAAGTATTGTAAACTCCTTGAGAGTTAGAAACATCTCAGAGCCTGTTTCAATATTGAAGGCATAGTCTTAGATACTCAGTTTCCTTTCCAGTGAAATCTGTCTGCAATCAACACTTAACCCCAAGCCAGAAGTAGCCACTTTTCTCTGGCTTTCACTAAGCCTTTGTTGTCCTCTTCCAGTTTTTCATTCTAGGCTTTAGAAATTTATGTGGTTGGCTTTTTGCTTACTAGGAAGTGGGCAAGAGCACTATCTCATCTTATATGGTCAATACCGATGCTTTTAACAAATGTTTAGTTGTGAAATGGGATCCTCCCTCTCTCCTAGCTCACCAACTGGTTGAAAATCAAGTTAGGAACATTGAGAGCTTTACACTAAGTTTTCAGTTCTTAAGCTAATTTGCATAAGAATTACCTGGGAGTGCTTGGTGAAAATACATATTCCTAGTCCTGTGCCTTGAAGTTGATTCTGTTGTGGAGCTATTGAGAAATCTACATTTTAAATATATTTTTAACAATTCAAAATGATTCTAATACAGGTGACCCATAAGTCACCTTTGGAGAAACTGATCTATCTGAACTATTTTATTTGGCTAAGATCTGTTTTGTTTCATTTGATTAAGGTACTCCATTGGTCTAGTTATTAAATTTACAGAATTTTTAAAAAGGTATCAGAACAGTGTTTTCCATATGTTTATAAATGCTTATTACTTATCTCACTCTAATTTAAATAAATATCTTCTACCTTTCAACGAGCATTTAGATAAATAGCAGAGATAGTTAACTGCCTTTGCAGCTGTTTAACTATGTGTCTCATCAGAATCCTAATCCTTTCTCCTACTTCCATGTTTAACTAGCCATTATTTGATCCTGATGTCATCTTTTAAGATTGGTTGACTAAGCGGAGCACGAAGAGTGAGAGGCAGTTTTCATGCTAGTGATCCTAGGATGTTGAAGGCAGGGCTTGAGGACGTGAAGTGGAGAGTAGTTTAGTGGAATGCTGTGGATCTAACTTGTGGAGAGCACTATCTTTAGGTTAAACTAGGGGTCTTTAGTTACTGATGGCACTGATTGAAATGGGAGGATTTGAATAGAGCAGTGGTTCTTAAAGTGTGGTTTCTTGATCAGTAGCATCAGCATTGCCTGAGAACTTGTTGGGGGAAATGCAAATTCTTGGCCCTCATGCAAACCTACTGGCTCAAGCTCTGGGAGTGTGGGCTCACCGTCTAGGTTTTACCAAGTCAGCCAGGTGACTGATACACACTGAGGTTTCAGAACCAGTGGAACAGAGTAAGATTTGAAGTTCACCTTCTCCTATTGCGCCTCTCACATTTTTAGGAGGAATGAAAGACAGTTGAAGTCCGCGTGCTCACCAGTGAAACATAGGCTTTGGAGTTAGATAAACTTGGATTCAACTCTCGGTAGTTGGGTGGCCTTGAGCAGATTATGACTCTGATTCATATGAAGCCTATAACTAGTTTTGTAGTAATTCAACCTCTTAAACAGTGTTCCTTGTTTTTTTCACAAGGCCCATGTCTGGGCCTCAATACTTCTTTGATACTTATACTTCCTTATAGTTAGGAATTTGGAGTAATTCAAAATGGGAGCAAAAAATAGGAGCCAATTACATGATTAGCACCAGAAAAGCTTCTAAAGAGCATATATATATTCAGGCTTACACTTTCTGTAGCTAGTTACCCAGAGAATGACCTGTGCATTTCAAGCACAGTCAGTAGTGATATTCTGGACAAAAAGGGCCCGTTGGCTGAATTAGTAATAGGATGCATGAAGCAACGCATCAACACACTTGATACCTTTATGGCCAGACAAGGTGTGGACTTGGGGCCATTTGAGGCCCACGCCCATTGGAAATGGGCAGTTTAGGCTGAGCTGGTGGGTTCCTATGCAGCACTGGCAGGAGGTTTGTAGTCACTTTCACTACTTCCCAGGCATTAAGGGCCCACTTAATAGAAGCAAAGGAAGGCAAGCCTGCAGGAATGAGCCTGTCCTAATTGAGCTGGCCTGAGAAGGTACATTTTCAGGTTAGACAAGTCCTTTTTCTCTTTTAACTTCTGCCTCCTAGGAAAGGAGAAGCATTTTCAGTACGGAAATGTCCTTGTGAAAACATTACTCACTACAGAAGAGTATGTAAAATGCAAATAACCCTCTTAAGGATCTTGTACTGGTTAATTACTTTCAGAGGCAAAAGTAAAAAATTCCAACTTTGTCTTGCGTTTAGAGAACAAAGATGAGTTAGTAAAATGGGACTTCCTTGCCATACTCTTGAAGCTTAAAATAATTGCTCTATCTGATTTAACTTATACCTTAGTGGACTAACACCTTAGTTGAAATGTTCTCTGGGCAGCACTCGTTGAGTCTCTGATTCCCCTGGAACTCTGCAGAAGTGGCCTGCTTTTGAGATGGCAAACTTCGGCTGACCTTAAGGAACTACACAGCATAGTGTCTTGCCGTGTAGGGAAAAGGCCCCTGACTGGGCTCCAGCAGAGGAGTCACTGGTGGAGTGGAGAGTGCTAGGCAGGGCATCAGGACACAGGAAGTCTCAGTCCTGGTTTTGTCAGCACTGTCCAGTGGAATTTTCTGTCATGATGGAAATTGTTCTTGATCTGTGCTATTCCACATGGTAGCTGCTGGCCATGTTGAGCCTTTGAAATGTGGCTAGTGTGGCCAAAGAACTTAATTTTCAAGTTTTTTTTTTTTAATTTAAAGTAGCTACATGTGGCTAGTGGCTTCATATTGGACAGCACAGCTCTAGGTAAAATTTAGATAAAAGCAAAGAGATTTGGGTTTAGATTTTACTTGGGATATGGGAGGTTGGGGCTCTTGGAACTTCAAAATCCAAAACAGGTATGAATTTATGTTATGAGTTTGAATAAAGAACTTCCTTCTGTAAGTCTACATTGCCTTATCCTGGGTGACATGCTAAGAGGATTTATGACTGGTAAGTAAAGTTGAGTTTACCACAGCAGTTGGAAAGCTCAGACAGTTTTCCATTTTACTTGACCCCTTTAGTGCTACACAAAGGTGAACATTTAAGGTACCTGTGGATTGAATAAATTTTCATTTTATCTCAGCAACCCTATGAGATAGGTCATGTCTGTTTTGTAGTTGACAAAAACAGATTAACTTAGGTTTACATATAATACCTTATGGATCACTGTCCTTTAAAATGGTTGGTTTTAGCTCACAACTTAATTTGAAATTGCAAGTTTTTAGTATGTTGCTATAACAAGAAGTTAATTCATATTTGTTCCACTGTAGTCAGTAATAAGTTAATGTCTGACTGTAAGTGGTAGAGAATCTAAGATTGTACAGGCAAGCAGATAGCACCCAAGATTTTAACTCACCCAAGGTGCTGCTTATAGTAAAAGCAGATCAGAACTCAACTTCTCCACCCCATTTGGGGTCTTCCTGTCATTTGCACGCTCACAGTGAACATAGTGAGTGAGTGTTGACTTACTTATAAGTAATCTAGTCCATTAGCCAGACAATCTTAGTCTGGTGGAACAAAGTGAGATTTTATAGCCTTGACCACTGGCGTATAGTGAACGTATGAGGTCTTAGAAAATAACTTGAGTAAATTGCTTAAAGACCAGGGACAGATCCAGTTTCCTTCAGCTTCAGCTTCAAATTATGATCTGTTATTTTTGGGGGTGGGAAGACAAAATGGAATTGGGATAAAATAAGTAGCTGAATTTTGAACATTTATTATCTCCACTTTTGAAGAAACTGAGGCTCAAGGCTATATAGTTAGTAGTAAGCCACACAGCTGGGAGGCTAATCGAAGCCTGTCTGATGCCACAGCTTGAGTTCTTAAATGTGACACAAAACAAGGTAAAGGGGAGCCTGGGTGACTCAGTTGCCTCCTGGGAATCCTGGGTTGTAGTGGAGTGACCTATGTGGTATCAGACCAAGGACTTGCATTTCTTAGAGCACTTGCCTTCATTTAGTGGATCCTTATCAGACTAATATCATTGACTAGAAGGCTCTGTTACAGTTTAATGTGTAATCCTTTCCTTATTAAGGAAGGCTTGCCGGCTTGTGCAGCAGAGACCCCTGGATAATTTATTTTTAAGCAGTTCACCTTGTGCTTGGAGCCAGTTATTCCAAAAATCAGTAAAACTTCTGTTTATCTGAGTACTCAAGAAAAGGGATCTTTTTGTTAACCAGGGATTTACTAGACCCCGCCCCCCCAACCCCCTTATTTTAGAAGGATCTCTGAAGTCTGCTTATATACTAAGGAGTTTCATTGGAGGTGGTTAGGAGTGTGAACAAGTGTGATGTTGTTACCACTTCAAGGGGGATAAATAACAAATTTAACTAGCTTGCTGCTTAAGCAGAATTAGCAGTGGGCTCAGCCTTGGCCTCCCCTTCAGAGTTCTCATTCATGTGACTGACTCTGTCTAGTTTTGTAGAGCAAGTAGATTTTAACCACTTTTAAATCAAGTATGGCCATTCATGGGCTGTTTGAAAGGAGGAGAGAAGAGGGAACCAGGCTGAGCATGGATATCATTTAGGGGAAAGCCTTAGGTAAAGCAAGGAGGATATTCATTTACACACCGAGCTTCAGAATGGCATCGCTCTCTCTACGGGGGCATTGGGGATAGTTTCTAGTCACTGTTAAGTAATTGCAGAGTTCTGAAAACTGTGCCTTCTTTTGTATGGCCCATGGTCTTTATATTTTTTTACTGGTTGGGAAAAAATTATTAAATACACCTGAAACTAATATAATGTTATGTCAGTTATACTTCAATTTTAAAAAAGAATATTATTTCATGACACAGGAAGATTATATGAAATGCAAATTCCAGTGTCCATAAATAAAATTTTATTGGAATGCAGCCATGCTCATTCATTTACATATAATCTGTGGCTGCTTTTGTGCTACAGTGGCAGTGCTGAGTATCTGCAACAGAGATTGAATGGGCCACAAAGCCTAAAACTATTTATTACCTGTCCCCTTAGAGAAAAATTTTGCTGACCCCTGGCTTGGTGAGTAGTGCCAGATGCTTACCTTGCTGATTCACACTTGTATGTATCACAGGAAGCTCACGGGACTCTTTTCATAAAACTTGGTAGCCTCTGGCTTCCAGAGGAATCTGTATAAGCCAAGTGTCGAAAGTTTACTGTGAGCTTGCAGCTTCATTAAGTCTTATTCTATCTTGTTTCTAGTCATTCATCTTCTCAACTGAGTCCCAGTGGCAGGACTCAAGTTACCTCTGTCTCTAAGCACGTCTGTGCCCGATGTCCAAACAACAAAGGAAATTTCTATTCTAAAGCACCTGACTACCCTACTCCTTATCTAAGTTGGGGTAGCTGTGTCACCCCTAATGTAGCTCTTCCTTCTTCCTTTCAAATAGGGGCTGGGAAAGTAGCAGGTGAAAACCTCTTTCTTCCTCAGTTGTAGAGCCTCAATATTCTCAGCTGTAAATTTAAAAAAATCCCCAGGAACTGACTCAGCACCTTGTGCCTGCCTTTTAAAGGAACAGAGAGACCCAGTTGAAGTAAAAACTGAAAATAAAATCGGTAGCATGTCCATTATTGTAGGTGGCTGGTATTTGGTATTAATCACTGCTCAAAGGACCAAGACATGACAGAGCAGGGTTTTTCAAAATGTGATAGATTATAGTCACCTGGAGAGCTTGTGTTAAAATACACATATCTGAGGATGATCTTATTCCCAGGTCTCACACATAGGAAAGTTTGAGAACCACTGCTCTTGATAGAGATTTTTTTAAAGCATTTAGATTTTTTTCTTTTTATCCTAATTTGTTTGAACTAAAACAATTTTTAAAGATCATAGAATTCTTGGGACTGTAAGTGTAAGAGATCAGTAGAGGTCATTTTACAGACTAGAAAACTTGAGACCAGAGTAGAGAAATAAATTACCTAGGACCCCGTCATGACATTGCATGTTTTTTTTATTTTTAATGTAATCAGTTGGTCCCTGGGAATGAGAGCCAGAGGAAGAGAGGAAGATGAACTTGAATTTAAGGAGCATAATGGGAGGAGTAGGATGGGAGAGAAGGTTATAAAACAAGTTAAAATAGGGTGCATAGACAGGAAGGGACTGAAAAGACAGATTAAGGTAATTGTAGTGTTGTAAAAGCATAAAAGGAGTCCAATTTAAATGAGGAAGTGGACTGGAAGAGAAAACATCCTATGACCATTTAACCCTTTTTTGTATGAGATTGAGGCCTAAAGCACACCAGTTGGCTGCTTCATGTTGTGTCTTTTCCAAGGCAAGGACATGGAACAACATCTGGCCACTAATCTTACAGAATTGCTGATGTTTAAGAACCAAGATAGGTCCACTTAGGTGTTTTTAAGTCAGTTTGTGGCATTTCTTCTAAGCATATAGACACTTGGGAAGATGTTGTGATTGGTTTTAGAATTTGAGATTGTGTTGCAGAGCTGGTAAAAACAAAATGGAAAATGCTAGACTGCTATCTTTGAGCAACTCTTAGTCTTTTAATGCATTGTACTACTAAGTTTCTGATGATGAAATTTTACCAAGTATTGAACATTGAGGAGAAAAACTTAAGTACTTTGCAAAATATTTGGCAACCTTCATCTGATTGTTCGGCCCTTTCTTTGACTTGGCATCTATCACTTCTTATGAAGGTACCTTCCAGCTGCAGTATTGAAGTCTGATTCTGGAACTTCATGGGGCCAAGTCCAGGGAAACTTGGGAGACCCTTATGGAGACCCTTTTTTCCCCCTCCCTTTCCAGAGTTACTCATTTAACAGCTGCTGGGTTGGGGTGATTATGATGCTTATTATGGGACTTCATGAGACCAGAGACTTGGTACTGTTTTGCCACACCTAGAACAACGCCTGACACAGAGTTGGTACTCAGTAAATATTTGAATGAATGAATATTGTGAACCCCAGCTTCTCCAAGGAGAGAAGAAGAAATACTTACATCTGCATTTTCTCCCTAGAGTTTTTTGTGTTATTAGCTTGAGAGTACTAGGTCCCTAATGAGGAAACCCCATTAGTTTCAATAATGAACAAGTCAGTTCATGACAAAAGGTCTCGTTTATATACAATACACATTTGGGGAGAAAAAATGATAATTTGGACTTTAAAAATTGGAAATGTTACTAGTGTCTTTCTTTAGAGCTGAATCCTCCCAACATTTTTCTTTTAAATTCCGGAGCTCTTTGAACTTTTAGCCATAACAGCCTCTGTCTTGCATACTTTGAAAGGCTATTAACTATGCACTGGAATTTTGGAAATGTTGTCTGAGAATCACTGTAAAACAGTGATAAGAACTCTTCCATGGGCTGCAAATTGAAATCAGCCACCCATTAAGATGGATCACAGACTGGATTTCCTGGATTGAAACTAGATCAACATTGATAAAGTCTGAATTTAGACAGCTAGCTGTGTGGGGAGAGAAGGAAGGGTAGAGTTCTCTCAGCCCCTCGACCCATCCCCCTTTCAGTGACAGGCTCTCGGTCTTTGTGACTGCTTTTAGTTTGGCATTAAGTTCCTGAGGAGATTCTTGCACACCCCTGATACTGACCACACTCAGAATGCCAGTCTTTATCATTGAGACCAGCTTGTTGTCTGTCCTAGACAAAAACAGTCTCAAAGTGTTAGAACATACTGGATGTAGAGTGTTAAGTAGAAATGGGGATTTTGTTAAAACTCCAGCTTCTGGGGATGTGGTATCCATGGGTTTAAAGGTCAGGGAGGAAGGAGAAGATACAAGGATTTATCCCAATAGAAGTGATTTAATAAATGATCAGGTGATGAATATCTTCTTTAGAAAATTAATTTCTTTTTTTTTTTTTTAATATTTAGGCTGTGCTGGGTCTTAGTTGCGGCACACAGGATCTTAAGTTGTGGCATGCAGGCTTCTTAGTTGCGGCATGCATGTGAGATCGAGGTCCCTGACCAGGAATCGAACCTGGGCCCCCTTCATTGGAAGCACAGATTCTTACCCACTGGATCACCAGGGAAGTCCCTAGAAAATAAATTTTTTCACCCACTGTTTTCACCCAAATCGTTCCACTGTCCACTTTCCTAAGGCACTGGCTATATATCTGTGTGTCAGAGATGAGCAGAGATTATCTTTGACAATGTTGTTTGAAGGCCTCTTTGGGGAAGGCATCTTTTGGTTGAATAACTATTCCCCACTCCCATCCTCCACACACTTGACTATCTTTGAAGGAAGAGCCCATCATATTTTACAGCTACTGCTTTAAGTCTCAAAACCTGTTGTCAGAAGTCAGTGTAAAGAGGTCTGCCTCAAAGCTTGGCAAAGAACCCTTCTTTATACCAGAAAAGTCTCTGCTTTTGTTTATAAGGAAGCAAAGGACTCTCCTGCTCTGATCTGATTACCCTAATCATTTAGAAGAAGGTTGGAGTGGTAAAATCCTTAAAGATCATGGAGTAGTTGATAAAATGGTCAGAAATCTTTGCCAATTCCTTTGCCTTTTCTCTCTTAACAAAATGTAAATGTTTGTGCTTGGGTTGAATTGTAGTTGCATTAGTGACTTAATGCAGCTACCTAAGTCACTATGTAGCTTGTAATAAGCTTGGTAACACTGTTAGCCACCTGCTGATAACCGCTAAACTCATGCAAATATTTCTACCTGGGGGTGTTAACTGGTTTAGCAGTGTATCCCTTAAAACCAGTAGGTATTTTAGGGTTCTGGGTACAGGATTGTTAGATCAGGCCAAAGTTTTACTTCTTTCTTTGTAAGCTGCATCCAGGAAAGAAAATCAGACGGCCTTTTATTTATCGTTCGCTGGTCAGGCAAGGTGAATGGGCATGGTTGCCGCCTTAAATGCATGTATAAAACCTGAACCCTAAGTTATTTGGAATGATTGGGTAGGCTTATTTCAGTTTGATGTAAATTAATCATGAAGAGGGGTCAGTAACAATTGTACCTTATTGACAGTTGTGAACATGTTTGGAATTTTGTGAAGATTAGCCAGGAATTCTGTTACAACCATACACAAAGAATCTGATTGACTTTTGAAGTTAAAATTCTTTCAGGTCACTTAAATTTTCTGAGCCCCAATTTCTTCATCTATAAGAGAGGTGATACTGAGATTACAGGTATCAAGTCAATGATGAACAGATTTGAAGCTCTTAATCACTAACTATGCTGCCTTCTTATAGACCCAGTAGTTAAGTGACTTCTACCCAAGGTCATACAGTCAGTGGTAGAATAAGATTTGAATTGGATCTTTTTCACTCTATTGAACCAGTCTGCTTCCTTCAGAGGTTGTTTCCAACCTTCTGTGCTTGTCTGTTATGTCTCTAATCGTCATTAGGGTTTAACTATGATCTTTTGTTCTAACGGCATCGTTCTTGAACTTTTTTTCTTTTTTCTCTGGCCCTGCCGAGTGACTTGTGGGATATTAGTTCCCTGACCAGGGATTGAACCTGAGCCCTCGGCAGTGAAAGCGTGGAGTCTTAACCACTGGACTGCCGGGGACTTCCCATTCTTGAGCATATTTAACAAAGTGTTTTATGGACTTGGCTTCCTTTTTCATATGATTTGTATATGTGTCTGTGAGGAGTGAACTCTTCATCTTACACCTTGATACTGATTTGGCTACTTGGGGCTGGTTCTGTACCTGGTTTCCAAACCTGCAGCTTCATTGTCATCCTGGGATTAGGCCAGCTTTCAGGTACTTTATAACAGTTGGATCAAATTTTGCTGGATTTATTTGATACTGAAGTTTCTTATTCCTATAGGTGTTTTGTTTCTCTTCTGTCTAAGCAGAGGATTGGGACGCTAAAGCTACAAGCAGTAGAAGTGTATCTATATCTTTTCTAAGAAACTGCTTTTGGGACACATGGCTTTAGAAAAGCAAATTAAATATAACTCTGGGATTTTATTTTCTTGTATGCCCTGACAAGAATCAACTCTACCATTTCCTAGCTGGCAGGAAGTACATCACACTTAATTTTGCTCAATCATGAGAAGATACATTTTTCAGTAATAACAACAACAATAATGATAGTAATAATAGGTAGTTGACTTTCGTGGCTCATCTGCCAAGAATTCCCTCTAGAGAGGGAATTCCCTCTACCTTGCTAAAACTCCCTCTTAGCCTTTAGCAAGACTTAGTTCAAATACTGCCTCCTCCAGGAAGTCTGTGTTAATGCCTCATTGCCCTGTTGGATCCAGGCTCTATTTCTGTTCTCTGGTGGAATCAGATTGTTTCTCCTCATTATATTACTTTTCACTTGGAAACAAGGAGGCAGGTAACCCAGATTCATTATTTTTACTCTTAAGACTTGTTTCAAAATGCTCATAATCCTACTACCTTACTACCCTTTCTAAAAAATAACAGGGCAGAAAAGTAGAAAATCCTACCATGGTGTAAGAGACAGAGGTAATGACACCCATGTGTTTCATGTGTAGACATTTAGAAAAATGTCTGTTACCTTTTTAAATATAGGAGCATCATGATGCAATACAAACACTGTTGCTTTAAGGTCAATCATTTGACATCCGAGATTTTTGGAGATAGGAAAGGAATTTTAATCCATTTTAGCAAGTCTAAAATTAAGGTTTCTTCTCTGATGACCTAATTTTCTCTGCCTTCACATATACATAGACCAGCATAAATTTTCTGCTTTTAAATTATATATTCAGGCTAAATTCCTAGATATGGATTGCTGGGTTAAAACAGAGTATGTGCGTTAGTTCTGCTGGACATTGCCAAATTCCCCCTCTATACGAACCATATGCACCTTTTCAGAGATGTCTTAAGAGGCAAAAATGTGTATTAGATTTGGTGAAATCAGTACTGCCCAGAGTTGTGAAAACTAGAGGTAATACATAAAGCATACTACCTTGTGCAGAATGCACCCTTAGAAAGGGATAACTATTACTCTTGTGTGAAATTGGGAATATTTCCTTATCATAAGAGTAGTAAGAAAATTGAATGAGACAGTGTAAGTACTCTAGCATGGTTCAGCACCTCTATTAGTGCCCCTTTTCTCTTGCTTGCCAATGGCTGTTTGGGTTCATATCTTAATTACCTTCCTGGACAGTAAACTCCTTGAGGGCAGAGTATCTGATGAGTCTTGAGCAGGATGCTTTTGATTTAAGAATACATTTCAAATAGTTGTAAACTGAATCAGCCCTCAGAATATAATTCTGAATCGTAAAAGTTTGTTGGTTTTTTGCTTTTTGTTTTTGTTTTGCACATTATCCATCAAGTCACTGTGTAATGCCAGCCAGCAACTATTCCTGCAATCTGAGAAGACACAGATACTTACCTCTTTTGTCGTTTGGAAGTCTCTTTACTTAAAATCTTTGTTAACCTCAAGGAACATCTTAGGTGACAATAACAGAAAATGTTGATTCCTGTTCTCTCTCTCTGTTCATTGACATATCTATTCTTAGGGAGTAACTCTAGTTAAGTTAGAGTGAAAGGAATTAGTTGTTAACGTCTTCTCAAGGCTGCCTTATTTCAGGGATCGATCTTCCTCCCATGTCTTTATCTTGAATTTTTGAAGGCTAGGGTTTGAAACACCTGTCATCAAGAGGTTATTGGGTGACCAGAATTCACAATGAATGGGGTTTTCTGGTGACTTAATATACGGTGGTTTGCACCTTTCATTTCTAATCTCCAGTCAAGTTCAAAACAATTCTTTTTGCATTTAACAGATGCTTGAAGTGGCAAGATCCTTTCTCCAAAACATTTTAACAATATCTATTCTTAGGTGAATTCCAGATAAGGGAAAGAGTATGTACTAAAAGTAATCTTCAAGTCCATTAGTATGCTGTCTACATTTTCACTATGGGGATGTAGATTATTGTGCCCTTATCGGCATCTCTTCTGACCAGCATCTTTAGATTTCCCAGTTTTACCTTAAATACAATATGACTTCAGTTAGTTTCATCATTTCTTCACTCTTTTTGTTCTCTTCGTTTTTGTTCTGCACAGCTTTCCTGTGTCTTCTTCCAAGGCACCTTGTTCTCATCACCTCGACTTAAAGTCTTTGAGTCTACTTTGACTCTTCCCCTGCGTTTATTGATTACACATACCAGTGAGTTCCTGGAACTGGATTCTACTTCCTCTTTTTCAACATGCTTTTACGTTTTCTCCTTTCTTCTCCATCCCTTTGTTATCACATTTTTCTAGATTGCTTCAAAAACACTAGCTAGTTATTTTGCTTTTACCTTCTACCCACACTGCCCTTCAATTAATCCTCCTTAAGTATGGCTTTTATTTTGTTCCTTTTCTGCTTGAAGTAGCTCCTTGTCATCCTGAGAGTAGGACACCCTGACTTGGGTTAATTTCATCTATCAGACTTTATCTCTTACTGCTCCTTAACACAAATCCTCTCTTGAACTAGGCTGGTCTTCTCCTTGCTGTACCCTATATAAGAAGAAAAAATAAGGGATTGGAAGGGACGAAGCTTAAAGATAGTGTTTAACTTCCTATTATGAAAGGTTTCAAGCATATTTAGGTAGAGAGTAGTATAGTGAACTCCCACGTATCTTATCTGCTCACTTCAATAACTATCAACCTCTTGCCAATCTTGTTTTCTCTATTCCCATATTGCTCCAATTTTTTTTTTTTTTTTGCCTGAGAGTATTTTAAAGCTAATTGCAGACATCCTTCACCTGGAAGTACTTGCGTATGCATCTTTAAAGGTTATTTATCTATCAGTTTACGTAGTGCAGATCATCTCTATGGTGGTTTCCCTGTCAGTTGGTAATTTAGCTTGTTTACACACTTTTGGTGTTCATGAGATGCCTCATTCCATTTTGCCTCCCTGTCATTTCTCCTCAGAAGGCCCAGGCTGCCATGTGGAACTATACTATAGCTATTCAGATATTTGAAGAAGTTGTCACATATTATTCTTTTTGGTACCTGTCACATCACACATAGCACAATTTGAGCATACAGGAGACATGTAATAACTTTTAAAATTAGGGGCACTTGGGTTTCAGATCTTTGACCTAGGTCTTACTTGCACTAGTGGGATTTTCAGCTACAACTTGTAAGTTTCTTACCAGACATTTTGGTTTTATGTTTTTAGATTAGCAATTGAAAGAATTGGGGACCTGGCTTTCAAAATCGATTCTGAGGTTTTGTGCACGTAAAACAATGTTTTGGGCAGACTGGTTATCTAAACCTACCTGGAATTATTTTCAACTTTTACTTAGTTTTCTTTTTCTTTAAATTTAGTGCTTTTTAGTGAGCTAATAATACGTTTTCCTTGTGTACACCAGTACTTGTCAAAATAAATTTTTAAAGCTGGGTAATTTTAAAAAATAACTTCTCTTTTTTATTATAAAAGTGACTCATCTTGGGAAAAAATTGGAAAACAAGGCAAAGTATACACACAGAAACTCAAACTGCTTATAAATTTACCACCCAAACTACTTTTAACATTTGGTGTCTATCTTCTAGTCTTTTTGGACATGTTTCTGTGTTTGTTGAATTATACACAGAATAATTTTTTTTTTAATATATTATGTCCCTGCCATTTGCTTGTGCCATAATAGCAGATCCTAATGTTCTGTTTCTTGTTTGCTAAATCTGGCCTGTAAACAAAATCAAACAACACAGACTTCATTCCAGGTTGTAGTGCTGGTGGCATGTTTTGTCATTATTGTGGTTTTAACCACAAGTGCTAGTTGGGCACAGAAGTAATGAGGGTATTAATTATTGTCAAGTGAACAGGGACCACCAACTTTGTATCAGATTGACTCAGCATTTTAAAATTGTAGACTTGAGATTTTCAGAAATTGGAGGGTTCTTTATGCTACATGGAAGATGGGGTTCAAGTCCTATTTCTGACACCATATGATTTTATTTTCCCATCTCTGTGGGATGAGAATTTCTTACAGCTAGGGGTACGGTCATGCAAATTTCTGTTTCCCTAGGGCCTGGCACAGAATAGATACTTAATGGATTGTGCCAAATGTGGCTTCTTTTTTTGCCACAGGAGTAGTGTGAACACACACATTGCCTATACATTATTGTTAGTTATCTATTGCTATTAAACATGTTATCTCAAAATTTAATGGCTTAAAATAACAAACATTTGTCTTACACAGTTTGTGTGAACCAGGAATCCAGGAACAGCTTAGCTGGGTGGTTTTGGCTCAGAGTCTGAGACTGCGGTCATATGAATGCTTAATTGAGGACCCACTTCCAAGGTGGTTCATTCGCATAGCTATTGTCGGGAAGTTTCAGTTCCTCACCACATGGGCCTCTCCATAGGGCTGCTTGGATGTCCTAACAGTATGGCAACTGGATTCCTCCAGGGCAAGGAGAAAGATCCAGTGCCTTTTATGACCTGGTGTTAGAAATTGCACACTGACATTTCCACTTTATCCTGTTTTTAGGAGTCACTAAGTCCAGCCCATATTTAAGGAGAAGGAAATTAGGCCACACCTTGAAAGGAAGAGTATGAAAGAATCTGTTGGACATATTTTAAAACTACCACATGTGTTGGATACATAAACTTCTAATTGATTCATATTCAACATTGGGGTCACATGTCCCCAGTGAGCTGCATTTTTAATATGCCCTTGGGTTAATTCTGATACACTAAAATTTGAGAGTCACTAACTTAAAAAAGTGGAGAGAGATACCATGTTCGTGGATGCAAAGACACAGTAATTTTTTTTTTTTTTTTTTTTTTTTTTAAACCCGTGTCCCCTGCATTGGCAGGCGGACTCTCAACCACTGTACCACCAGGGAAGCCCCACAGTAATGTTTTGATGTCACATCTCTCCAAATTGTCCTATGAACACAAACTCCCAGCTGGCTTTTTTTTTTTTTTTAAAGAAATCAACCAACTGAATCTAAAATTTATATGGAAATACAGAATAGCCAAAACAATTTTGAAAAAGAACAAAGTTAAAGTACTTATATTACCTGATATCAAAACTTACTATGGAAAAAAGCTCTACTGTGAAGCTTTAGTAGTCAAGATAGTGTATAGTGTGTGTGTGTGTAGGATAAAATGGGGTCCAGAAACAGATCGATGATTATGTGGTCATTTCATTTCCAGTAAAGAGGCCTAAGGCAATTCAATGGAGAAAAGGCAGTCTTTTCAAGAAATGGTGCTAGAACAACTAGACATCTTTATAGATTAAAAAAATGTTCCCTGTCCCTTACCTCTGTAAAGCTCCTAGAAAAATAGAATATTCACAATACACATGTCTAACCAAAAATTTGTAATGGATAATGTATAAAGAACTCTTACAACTTAGGAATAAGACAAATTTTTTTAAGTGGGGGAAGGATTTGAAGAGATACTTTACTGAAGGAGATATATGAGTGGCCAATCTGTACATGAAAAGTTGCCCATCATTTAATCAGGAAACTGGATTAAAACCACAGTGAGAGGGACTTCCCTGGTGGCGCAGTGGTTAAGAATCCGCCTGCTGATGCAGGGTACACGGGTTCGAGCCCTGGCCCAGGAAGATCCCACATGCCGCAGAGCAACTAAACCCGTGCACCACAACTACTGAGCCTGCACTCTAGAACCCATGAGCCACAACTACTGGGACTGCGTGCCACAACTACTGAAGCCCGCGCGCCTAGAGCCCATGCTCTGCAACAAGAGAAGCCACTGCAATGAGAAGCCTGCACACCACAACAAAGAGTAGCCCCCACTCACTGCAACTAGAGAAAGCCTGCGCGCAGCAATGAAGACCCAACGCAGCCAAAAATAAATAAATTATTTATTAAAAAAAAAAAAAGCACCACAGTGAGATACCTCTACATACCTGCTAGAATGGCTAAAATTAGAGACTGATAATACTAGGTATTGGTGAGAATTTGTAGCAGTTGGAACTCTAATCCGTTGGTGGTGGGAATGTGTAATGATACAATCACTTGGGAATACAGTTTGGCAGTTTCCTATCAGGTTAAACATGTACTTACCCTATGACCCTATAACTTCACTATTAAGTATGTACCCGAGAGAAATGAAAACACATCTACACAAAGACTTGTATATGAAAGTTCTTAACAGATTTATTCGTAAAAACCAGTGCCTGAAAAGAACTCAAATGTCCATCAACAGGTGATTGGGTAAATTGCAGTGTATCCACACAATGGGATACCATTCTAATAAAAATCTAACCAATTACTGATCCATCCAGCAACATGGTTGAATGTAAAAAAATATTTTGCTAAGCGTAAGAAGTCAGACACAGAAGAGTAAATTCTGTAATTTCATTCATATGAAACTAGAAATGTAGACAAATCTAATTCATTGTGCTAGCAGATCAGTGGTTGCTTTGGGCTGGTGATGGAAAATGGGGATTGACTGGGAATGGGCACAAGGGAGACTTCCAGGGATGATGGAATTGTTCTAAATTTTGATTGTTGTGGGGATTATATCTGTGCATATGTTTGCTAGACTTATCACACTGTATCTTTGAAATTGTATATCTTACTGTATAGAAATTATACTTCATTGAAGTTGATTTAAAAAACAGGTATCTCTTAAGGTTTGAATTTTCCAGAAGTTACATAGATAACCATCTGATCTTGAAAGTCAGTGTTCAAGATTTATCCCTTCGAATCATTTATGGCTTAGTCTTCATAGTACCTGATCTACGAGAAAAATACCAAACTGTTGCTTCCTTTTATGGTAGAATTGGCTCCCCTCCCCTTCCTGCTTATTTGTAACACATCTTGGTTTTAGAGGCAGGGTAATGGGATGCCTTGTCTGGGCTGCTTTGTGAAATCTTTCCCTCCAATGGAATGTGCTATTATGGCTACCATGCCATTTAAATCCTGTCATTGTGCTTCTTGACTAGCTTGTCAAGGTAGGTGGGCAGGAGATAGCTCATGACTGCTCTTTACTGACTCATCTCTTATGGTTACAGATTCTCATAAACACAAAGATAAACATAAAGATCGAGAACACCGGCACAAAGAACACAAGAAGGACAAGGAGAAGGACCGGGAAAAGTCCAAGCATAGCAACAGGTAAGGGTTGAACCAGCAAGTCCCTCATCATTCAGCAGTGGGTTGGCTATGGCTTGGCTCACCTGGAACAGGCCTTAACTTGAACCACAGGTAAATACCATGGATAGCAAAGTCAGCAGAGACTTTGATTCCAGAGTTGTTAAGAGGATGGCCTTGACAATTCATGCTTCCTGGGGATGCCATTTTTCAGATCAGGATGTACAAAGCAGGTATGGTGAATTGTTAACTCATGATGGCATTTAATCAAGTGTCCAGAGAGCTTGCCTTGATAAAAGGTGACTGGATTGGAGACTTGATAGATATATATTTTTCTTCTTTCCGTACTTTAAAGGGTATAAATTTTAAAATTCTTAACTTAGGCTTCCATGGTTTATAAGCCCCTGAAATCATATACAAAAGGTTGGGTATATGAGATATTCCAGGAGAGAACATTCCTAGCTTTCGTCAGGTTACCAGAAGAGTTCAGCTCTCACAAAAGCCAATAACCACCAATGTAAATGAAACTCAGCGGTGCTGCCCTCTGGGATCCAAAGGAATCAGAAAGATGTTTTCTTGTTCATTTTGCTTCCATTTTTTTGATGTAGGAGACAAGTGGTTAAGCCCAGAGACTTAGGTTATCTTTGGATATAGGACCACTTATTGAAAATGAGGGCTTAAACTTCCATTTTGAGTTAAAGGCAGTTGTTGGTGAGAAAGCCATAGGGTATTCTCATAGTGGCCAAAGTTTTGGTAGAGGGAACATAATAAAGTTCGGTCATTTATTGGCACAAGTGCCTGTAGCCTAGAGTCTTTTAGAACTACTTCATTAGGTTGGCTTATTGTCTGTGGACAAGATATTTTCAACATAAATAGTAGTCAAAAGTTTCTTGTCCAATATATACAGAAACCTTCTACAAATGAATAAAAATGAGGCAGATAATCCAACAGAAAAATTCATGAGAGGATTGAGTAAGCTCTTCACAAAAGAAGATATCCACATGGCCAATAAAAATACTAGAAGACGCTCAACATTATTCATCAGGGAAATGCAACCTCAATATAATATCCTACACATTGTAATAATGGCTAAATATTAAAATAACACTAATACCAAGATCTTACAATGATGTGGATCAATCCCATTTCTGATGGGACTATAAATTGTTAAATCATTTTGGAAAACTACTTAGCAGTGTCTTCTAAAGTTAACATATGTATACCCTATAACTTAAGAATTCCGTTCCTGAATGTGCTCACAACAGAAATGTGTGGATTTGTGCACCAAAGGGCATGTACAAAGCTATTCAGAGCTGCATTGCTTTTAATAGCCCCAAAGTGAAAATCTCCTAAATGCTCATTGATAGTAAAATGGATAAAGTGTGGTATATTCACATCTTAGGATACTATATATAAATAAATATGAAATAACTACTGTTAAAGTAATAAGCATAGGTGAATTCCACAAACCTATGTTGAGTGAAATAAACCAGCCAAAAAATACATATTGTATGCTTCAATTTACTTGACGTTCAAAAACAAAAAAATTAATCAAGACCTTTAGAATTCAGTCATGGTTATCTTTGGGAAGGAAGGAAGGGTAGCAATTGTAAAATGGTATTAGGGGAACTTCTGGTGGGGTATCAATGGTATTTTTCTTAACTTTGGTGGTAATTACATATTTATCGTTATTTTGTGATAACTCTGAACTCTGCACATACGATCAGAATATAATTATGTGTATATGCTACTTTTATTTTTAAAAGTTATAAAAATAAGGCTTATCAAGAAAAAAGATAAAGTGAGAATTCTAAGTGTTCTTTTTATGAGTAATGAAAAATTTTTAACTATTTTAAATGAAAATTTTAAATTAATGTCTTTATGAATCATTAACCAGATTAATTTCGCTAGTGAGGATGTTTCTTCACAAAATCATCTATCACTCCTGTGGTCGGTCTTTTTCTTTTTTAATTTTAAAATTTTATTTCTTTTTTTTTAACTTTCTGGCTGCGTTGGGTCTTCATTGCTGCACACAGGCTTTCTCTAGTCACGGCGAGCAGGGGCTACTCTTCGTTGCGGTGTGTGGGCTTCTCATTGCGGTAGCTTCTCTTGTTTCAGAGCATGGGCCCTAGGGTGCGTGGGCTTCGGTAGTTGTGGCGCGTGGGCTCAGTAGTTGTGGTGCGTGGGCTCTAGGGCACGTGAGCTTCAGTAGTTGTGACACATGGGCTCAGTAGTTGTGGCTCTCAGGCTCAGTAGTTGTGGCTCACAGGCTCTAAAGCACAGGCACGGTAGTTGTGGTGCGTGGGCTTAGTTGCTCCACGGCATGTGGGATCTTCCTGGACCAAGGATCAAACCCATGTCCCCTGCATTGGCAGGTGGATTCTTAACCACTGCGCCACCAGGGAAGTCCAGTCCTGTGGTCCTTCCCCACCGCTCACTCATTTCTTACCACTTGATTATCTAGTTTCCATTTTCATTAGTCTAGTGATATTAATTTTAGTAGTGGAATCCAGTATCAGTTCACATGCATCTTTTCTTCAGTTTGTAGGTGTCCAGCCTATATTAATATCTACCAAAGTAGATTTGAGAGCAAAGAATAATGCCAGTAATGAAGAAGTTCATTTCATAATGATAAAAAGGGACCAATTAATCAGGAGGACATAGCAGTTATAAATGTTTATACACTGATATCAGAGCCTCAAAATACATGAAGTAAAAACTGATAGAATTGCAAAGAAAAATAATTCATATTTATAGTTAGATTTTACTACCTCTTTCTCAATTGATAAGCAGAGAGAAAAGCATTAAGGATATAGAAGACTTTGAACATCATCAACCAACCTGATTTAATTGACATTTATAGAATATTACGCTCAACAGTAAAATACATGTGGAACATTTGCCAAGATATACCATATTCTGGGCCCAGGCCTTCTCCTTGAAATCAGCTTCCCTTGGCTTTCCACTTTTCTGGCCACCATTTTCATCTTCTCATTCCAGTTCACAGAGTGATTCTCTTAAGTTTTTGGCTCTCTTCCTCTGCCACCTCTCTTGCCATTTACCCTTCTCAAATTCCATTTCCAGTCTCCCTGAACTTCTTTTCAGTTCCCCAAACACAGCATGTCTTCTGAATACTCTGGGTTTTAAAATATGCTGTTACTGATTCTGGAATACTCTGTTGCCCTCTTAAGAACATTCTTTTAGTTGCAGCATAGAGTTTACTTCTTTCAGGTATCCTTTATGCCCTCCACCCTCATATTAAATTTTTATGAGTTCCCTCGCACCTTGAATATATCCCTATCACAGTAATTACCAGTTGTGGTGGTGTTGTAATTGTCTCTTTACTTTTCTGTGTGCCTTATTAGACTCTTGAGGTCCCTGGGAACAATGTTGGGGTCTGTTGTATTCATTTTACATCCTCAAGGCTTAGTATAGTACCTGGCAGATAGGTGGTACTTAGTAGTGTATGTTTATTGAATCAATGAGTGGTTGACCTATGGTTACACCAGTTACCATCTTCTCTCTCCTTTTCATTTATTCTCAATGCTATAGGATGGTTCCCTTTGGCCATCCCACATTTCAGATACCTTTGTGTGTGTGTGTGTGTGTGTGTGGTGAAATATGTATAACATAAAGTTTGCCATTTTGAAGTGGCATTAAGTACATTCACCATATTGTGCAACCATCCCCAGTATCCATCTTCAGAACTTTATCGTCATCCCAAATAATCTCTGAACCTCTTAAATAATACCTCCTCATCCCCCTTCCCCCCATCCATTAGCAACTTCTACTCTCTATCTCTGTGAATTTTTCCACTCTAGCTACCTCATGTAAGTGGAATCATAAAATATTTGTCATTTTTGTGTCTGGCTTATTTTTCTTAGCATAATGTTTTCAAGGTTCATCCATTTTGTCAAATATCAGAATTCCATTCCTTTTTATAGTTGACTAATATTTCGTTGTATGTCTACCACATTTTTAAAAATTCATTCATCTGTTGATGGATATTTGGGGTTGTTTCTACCTGTTGGCTGTTGTGAATAATGCTGCTAAGAACATGGGTGTACAAGTGTCTGTTTGAGTCCCTGCTTTCAATTCTTTTGGGTGTATACTTAGGAGTAGAATTGCTGATCATGTCAAACAAGAATTATCTTGCTTGCCATGTTTATGATGTGCTAGTTGATGTGAAGTGCCAAAAAATGTGAGATAGTCTTGACCATGAAGAACTTCATCATCTGAGGAAAATGCTTACAGATCAGATGAAGAAAAACTAATTTTCATGTTACCTGAAATCTGTCCAAAAAGACTTTAAAAAGATAGAAGTTACTATTTAAACCATAAGCTTTTTTTTTTTTTAAGTTGAGAATTACGTTTTATTTGACGGACTTGCTGAGGACTTAAGCCTGGAAGACAGCCTCTCAGATGACTCTGAGGGACTGCTCTGAAGAGGTAAGGGAGGAGCCAGGATACATAGGAGTTTTTGCAAGAAACCAGGTAGTAGGAAGGTCAAAAGATTATTTTTAATTAAAGAAAAACAGGGACTTCCCTGGTGGTCCAGTGGTTAAGACTCCAGGCTTCCACTGCAGGGGGTGTGGGTTTGATCCGTGTAAACCATAAGCTTTTAAAAATGGATCTCTTACTCTCTGATACATCTTACTTCACCAACCATAATTTGCAATTGTGATGGGAGAAAAGATTAGGTAGAAGTGGCATAAAAGACTTTGGGATATAAATTTGGCCCTCTCCTGTTTTGCCAGAATCTCCTTTTTAAAAATAAAGGATGTAATTTTGGCATCATTTTTCTTGAAAAGTCCACAGTGGTTTCTTGCCTGTATCTAGGAGAAGGCCTCTGGTCTGGTCTATCCACTTAGGTCTCATGAGATCTTGACTAGGTTATCTAACCTTCCTCAACTGAGCTTTCTCGTCTTCCTTAGTTTCCCCATATTAATACATGCTTCAGAAGGGACCCTGGGAGTCAATAAGTATGAAAGCTCTTTAACTGTGATCTGCTCTACAGATGTGAGGAGATAATATTTTGTACATCTATTAAAAGCATGCTTTTCCAAGATTATAGCATAGGCAATCAGGAATTTGTTCTACGCAATTTTGTGCCTTTTAATATTTTCTTCATTTCTAATCAGAAGACTTGAGAAAACAGTAGCCTGTTTGCCAAAAGGCATTGGAAGAACCTGCTCTGAGTTTCTGTTTATATATGACTAAATCTAGCCCTGGATCTCTAATTCACATGTGAGTAAGTTTAAGACAGTTTAACCAGATGATGTGTTGTAAGCAGACTTTTAAATGCTTCCTGTTTTGACCTCTCCTGACACACTACCTCTTTGCAACAAAGCAAGTGTGTTGGTTATGGTCCAGTAAAATCCTGTACACTGTGTTCCTTTTTAAGTGACTTCTGATCTTAACGGTAGTTTTGGGTTTCTTCATTTTTCTTCTTAGCACATTAAGGAAACCTTGAGGATTGTTTAATCACCTCTGAAGCCCAGAATAATTAAGATGTAGTATGTTCTGTTCCAAAATGCTTCACTTTAACACCTTGATCATCAACCCTGCCTAATTTTGTGGCTATCTATATGAGGAAACAAGTTCTACAGTAATGTGTTTCTATATTCCCTCCTTCTCTGCTAGATATTAGCATCAGTCATTTTTCATTAGGCTACACTTAGGACCCAAATCCAGGAGGCCTCTTTGTCCTGCATAGTAATATGTACTGCATATTTGGAGTGTCAGAGGATGGGAAACAAGCCTTTGAGAGCTAGAATGGGATTTAGACCTACCTCTTAGGAGATCCCATCTTATTCATAGGCTTTCTCCTTTTATTATTCTAATTCAAGGTGCAAAATAGGGGAAGGGGTGTTAAAGATCATTCCACCTCATCTCTTTTTTGTGTGGACATGAGTCTGAGGTGACATGCCCAAAGTCACATGGCAGGGTGGTAGCAGAGTGAGGATAAGAGACCAGGGCTTCTGAGTCCTAGTATGATTTTTCTCCCACTACATTATTCCTTCCAGTAAAAAACAAAACATAACAAAACAATCTCCCTCCCTAAGAAAGGTTAGTTGTGTTGCTAAACTGTGTTTAAATACAAGCATCTCTTTCTCATATGCATATTGTTGGCAGCTTAGGTTTTAAAATGCCAGATCATTTCAGGCGCTGCCTCTTTCTTTGGGCCCCAAATCCCTAAAGTTTTTGGCATTAGAAGTATTAATCTCATTAAATTCTGACCCTGCGAAAACCCCATCTCTGACTCTCTGGCCTATAACATCACAGGAAGTTTCTACCAAAGTCAAATAAAAATAATTTCTTCTGTTATTTGTCTCTGATACTGCTTCTTTCCATTAGCATTGATATTTAGTACTTGAGGTCCTTTAAAGCAATATATAAATCCTCTCTAAAGAAATAAAAGGAATACTCTTACCAGATGCTAAGGAATCACTGGACTTGTAGGATCTCACCAGATCCTTCTCTTGAAAGGTTGCATTCTTAGCATAAATTATCTTTAATACTAGACCTCTTATATATACAACATAATTAAAAGCAATTGCGGGGGTGGGGGGGAGGCTTGATTTTAGAAAACAAAGGACTGTCACATGTGAAACATAAGATTTCTCCTGCTAGCTTTTGACTGTGTGCATCTCTTGTCATTTTTAAACCTGACACTCAGGGTGGAGTGACAATTTTGCGGAAGGCCAGGGAAGATACAACTACTGTGAAATAGTAAGGGAAGTGCTTTTCCAGCCACATTGGCAGTGCTAATTTATACAGTCAGTGTGAGAATAAGGATGCTTTTGGTTTCTGCTTTCCCTTCAGTTCCAAATCCTACCTGAATTAGAGTTGAGAGAACATAGGCTCGTAGGGAAATGCACTGGAATTAAGCAACTGGTTCTCAGATTAGGGGCAGTTTTTCTGAAAGTAATCACATTTAAAAGATTGTTTACTGCTTTTTTTGTGAGCTGTTGCTGAAGCCCTCCATTTATCTACATGTCCCTATATCACCCTCTCTGGGGGAAATGGACAGTTAACATAGGTAAATAGAGAAGATTGGGTAGTTTAGAAATGAGAAAACTGAGTGCCACCACCATTCACATGGGAGTCAATGTGATGTAGTGGAAAGCACACTAAAATAGAAGTGGAGAAGCTAGGTTCTATCATTTACTAGCTGTGGGTCCTCATCCAAGCCGCTTAACTTCTGGGTCTTTTCCCATTTTGGTTGAGTGTTGATAGCAATACTAGCCTGGTCAAGCTTTCAAGTGTGTTGCGGGAGAATTCAATGTAATTATGCAGATAAAAGCTCTTTGGAAACTGTAACATACTCAGTAATTGAGATTATTACGATTACCACAAAGCCTGGTAGAATACCATTCAGATAAATTGAAGCTGTTGATTTTGGTAGTTGAATCTAATTTAGTAGTTACTTATTGATAACTTCTATTTTGGTGCCCTGGTTTTCATTGATATCTAGCCCTATTATAATGACCTACAGTCTTTTTTTTTTTTTTTTAAAGATTTCATGGTGGAAAGGGTATTTGAGCTAGCCATGGAAAGATGGTTAAGATCTTGTCAAGGGAAGGTGATGGCTAGAAAGAGTGACATTCCAGACAGCGAGAAAGCATAAACAAAATATGGAAGCATTGTAATGTACTTTGCTCTGAGAAGAATCCAGTTAGGTGGATGCCTGGGTTAACAGGATGGGTTAGAAAATGAGGGCTCCAAAAAGTTGCTTGAGGCAGAACTATTAAATGCTATTTTGAGAAGCTGGGACTTGATTCTAAAGGAGCAAGAAGCCTTTGAAAATAGTTGAGAAAGGGAAATATAGGACGTAGCTACAAGTGGCATGAGGGGGTCTAAGAAAAAGGATTCCTAGCTTGGATAACTGTGTGACTGTTTACCCTATTGGTAGAGATAAAGAACTTAGGGGAGGAATGGGAGTTCAGAATGTGTATCGGCTTTGGCATCTTTGGGCACATCCCTTTATCTGCTCTGGCCTGCAAACAAAGGATTAAATAATTTCTAAGATTCCACTCAACTCCCAAGTTTTAATAATTCTTGGGCTTTTGTTTAGTAACCTATTAATGGTGGATGAGCATTGAGAAATCTTCATTTCTCAGAGCCTTTCAGAAACTAGCTGCTGCATTTTTTCAAGAGGCAACTTTTGAATTTACCTCCTAGAATGTTTAATTGAACAAACATTATTTAAGCTCTAATTGTCTGCTTTCCTTTGAAGGGTATCCTCCTTTCACAGCTTGGAATCTTTCTAGGCTCTCCCAGAGGAATCCCCTGTGACTCCATTGGCTGCAACCTGCAGGGGTCTGCTGCCTTGAGGAAGTGGGCAGATTGCTAGAATGAGTTTGTCCTCTTAGCCATTAGTGGCTAGGTCCTATTCGCAGAAGATAAAGAGGCTTCTTCTCCCCTTAGCCGTGTTTCGTTTTTTGCTTTGTTTGGGGAGTAAGGCACCAGAGTGGTCAAATGCATGACTGCCTGAGTTTAAGTCCTAGTTATTGTTCGTTAGATGTATTTCCTTGGGCAAGTTACTGAATCTTCCCGTGTCTCAGTCTTAGTTGCGGTGAGCGGGGGCTGCTCTTCATTGCGGTGCGTGGGCTTCTTACTGCGGTGGCTTCTCTTGTTGCAGGGCCACGGGTTCTAGGCACGCAGGCTTCAGTAGTTGTGGCACATGGGCTCAGTAGTTGTGGCTTGCGGGCTCTAGAGCTCAGGCTCAGTAGTTGTGGCGCACAGGGTTAGTTGCTCCGAGGCATGTGGGATCTTCCCAGGCCAGGGCTCGAACCCGTGTCCCTTGCATTGGCAGGCAGATTCTTAACCACTGCGCCACCAGGGAAGCCCTGGGTAATGTCTCTTAAAACAGGTTGTCAGCATATGACTCCTCTTCTGCATTGGACAGAATTTCCATCATCTCACTATCATAAGTGGAAAGGTGCTGCCCTTTAAGCCAGTGTGAAAGTCAAGCCAATTTTAAGTCTTGGAAAAAGAGGTACATGTTAGGAAATCCTGAATGGTGATGAGTCAGCCTAACTGATCCAGATTGGCTGCACTTTCTACCACTGGCCAAATTCTGCTTCTGACTTCCATGGCACAGCCTTAGACATGCTTCTGTATGATAGGACTTTGACCCCCCAAGTGCATCTGCTACTTACTTCAGGTAGATTCCTAGGAAAGACTACCACTGAGGCTCGCTCTTTGGCAGCACTTCTGTCGGTGTGGGGTTATGGATGAGGGGTAGGACCCCCGGTGCTCTGCTGTCTATTTCTGGAGGCAGGGACAGGAACAGCACCTGACACGTAGATACGATGTTAGCATTGTGTCCAGGAGACTTAATAGGGCTTCATAAACCCGTATTTCTAATAGTCCCCAATGGAATGCATTGTACCACAAGATGTTCCTTAACCCTGAATCACCGGAACTCACTTAGTCTAAAAATCTAAACTTGTTCTCTTATATCTAAACAGTTGGGAATAGAGGAGAGTGAGTTGCCTTTGGAAAGTCAAGTTGATAGTTTCATCTCATTTTGGTCTTTGTGATTAATTATGACCTACAAAGGGGTTACTACTCTAGCAGGAACTTTGAATTTCCTGAATAGATTTCCCTCTGGTTAGCAGGCAGAGGAAGTACTGACTTTTTTCACTTTCCTGGGGTGGCCTGGGTACTATCTCATCGCCATGTCATTTGTTGACTTCTTTTCCCTGATCTCTTGTTTGGTGTGGTAATGAATAGCAAAGCAGAAAACTGGAGGCCTATGTGTATACTTATGGTGTCCATGCTGTGATTGCCAGAAGGCCAGAGAGCCAGTTTTCTAGTGAAACAGACTAATGTTCTAAGAATTGCTTTCATTGAGAAAGAGAACAAGGGGGGTGGGGGTGGGGGAGGCGTGGAGGTGGAGCATAAAGGAATAAGGAATATAGAGCATTCCTAAACTTAGATTCCTAAGTCAGCCATTTAGAGTTTCATGGGAAGACAAAATGAGAAGTAGCTGTCCCAAGGGTTTTATCATTTCAGATATCCTAGATCTCTATTCTAGAAAGTTTCCACTGATGGTAGAATAAAGTTTTGATCTTATACATCAAATCTCAGACTGGACATGCATTTGTCTCTAACAACACCAGGCTACCCTTATGTGGTACTTATCGACTTCATGGAATTGTAATGATATTGATTTAGTGGAAAGTGCTCTGAACTTGGAGATGGAAATACTCAGTTTAAATCCCAACTGCCCTTCTTTCTAACATTGTAACTTTGAATAGACTTTGAACCACTGGCTCCTGTGTTTCTAAATCAGTCTAAGGGGATAATAAAGCCTACTTCACACGGGTGTTGTGAGGACTGAATGAAATAATGTATGTGAAAGCACTGAGCAGCACAATGCTTGCTTAGATTTTTCTTTTTTCTTAGTCTAGGGAGGGATGTATATATCCACCCATTAATATTATGGATGTAATTTTCCACCTTTTTTGCTTTTAGGCAGAAACTTCTGTAGATGACCATTAATTCCTCTTACAGTTAATGTTCAAAACAAAACAAAAACTGAAACTTCAGTGCTTGCATATAGAATAGTAAGCTCAGACATTTTGCTGGTAGTATCAAAACGATGGGCCTATGATTTCACATATGTAAACTCCTAAAGAATCAACTGCAATCTTGGCAACTTTGCTTTTTCACCATTCTAAAGCTGGAAGAATTAATGAGAACTGGAAGTAAGAGTGTTATTGTAATCAGGAGCCATTTTGTACAAAATAAAGGATAAATTTGTTTATAAAAACATTGCGTTTTGGTAAAAACAGATTATGAGAGAGAGCACATTGAGTAGAGAGTGACATCATAATAATGCTGAGAATAAAAAGCATGGTGGGAAAAAATTGATCATCTTGTGCTTCCAAGCATACTAGAGTTGAAAAGAAAAGTGTGCTCATATAGAAATTTGTTATTTTTCAGTGTGTGGCACATCTAAATAACAACGTAATGAGAACAACATAGAGGGAGGAGTACATCAACCAAGGAAAGTGGACATTGCTTTATTTTCCATCTGTGGTAGTTCTGGGTCTTCCCTACATCTGTAGTCCTGTTTATACTAGTCCCCCTGCCCTCCTGGCTGGATTCATAGTTTCTGCTGATTTATTATCCAAACTCCTATCTTTAGTTGGGGCTCCTTTTGTGCCCAGAGATGTGAGTGATAGCGATGCTCTCCTGATCCACATTCTGGGGCTCTCACCTAACTGGTCACCATCATTTGTTTCTCCCTTTTTGGCCTTTGATGTGGCTGAGTATGCTAGCCAAATCTCTTTAGAACAAACTTCGTGGGATGGTTGTAACCTAATGAGCTCATTGCTGGTAAAATCTGTTTTTTTTCTCCTGGGCTGAAGGTGGTAAATGTGAGATAGGAAATACAGTCTATGGTGGGAAAGGCAAGGGCCGATGCTGCCTATAGGTTTGACTGTCCCTGTCAGCTGTCAGCTGTCCTGTGTCTGGGCTGACCCCCAACTCATAGCACTTGAATTCATGCTCTCTTTTGTTAACTTGTGGAATATATTGGCTGCTGAGGTGAGCAAGGTTCCTAAACCTCCTGCCCAGTGTACTGAAGAAAATAGTCATCCAGTGTTCACCTTAAAATACAGCTTGTGATTTTTGCTCTTTAGTCTTTGTCTACATGCATGTTTTTATATAACTGCAGTCATTTTATATATTCCTTTTTTCCATTTGTGTCATAAACATTTTCCATGTATATTTGTAGGACTCACAAATTATAGCATAACAGCTACATAATGATAATGATAACTGTGATGTATACCTTTGATATATCACAGTTTCTCCCTCTTGGTATTTACCAAGGCTGTATCTGGTTTCTTGGTGCTTTTTTGTTTGTTTATTTGTTCTTGTTTGTTTTTTGTTATGGGAGGCATCAAAATGAACATCTCTCTGTAATGTTTTACCCAGAGAGAAATCTCCAGGAGCTAGACCCAGGATATGAACACTTTAATGGCTCTTGTTTTGTAATGTCATATTTTGTTTTCCAGAGAAGCGGCACCTTTTTACAGTGCTACCACTGTGCCCACAAACCCCTTTAAAAGTAAGGCTTTAAATATTTAGCACAGGAAATGCCCTTGCTTTTAGATGGATCTTTTCTTATTCTCAGGAAAGAACCAAGCAGGATTTATAAGCCCTAGCTAGAAAAGCTAGAAGTGACTAGCTTTTCCTAAGCTGGCAGGAAACACTGACTGTGTTGGGCTGCTACTGCACAAAGCCCTGGCGTGGCTACATTTGTGATATGTCTCACATCTGGCACTGAGCCACCAAATGATTTTTGGTGAACTGTTTTTACCTCCTCACATCAGATGTGAGAGCTCAAGTTGGAGCTTTCATTATAGTTTTCTGCTGGTAGAATGTTGTAGAAATACAGTGGGTTTGCTGTATAGTCTTAGTAGCTTAAAAAAATGTCCTGTTACGTTTAGAATGACTATGTTTTTTCCATTTGATTCCTTTGCTCCTTCGAAAAAATTAAAACATTAAGCACGATAAAGAAAGTCTGATGTAGCCAAGAGCCTCTACTTGAACCTTCTGTCAGGACTATTTATTTAAAGCATTGTAAGTTTCCATGGTTCATGTTATCTCAGGGTATCTTGTGAGTTAATCTTGTGATATGAACCCTGTGGTCCCTACTCTGTTTGTCCCTACTCTGCTAACTGTGTCTTATTTTTCACAGTGAACATAAAGATTCTGAAAAGAAACACAAAGAGAAGGAGAAAACCAAACACAAAGATGGAAGTTCAGAGAAGCATAAAGACAAACACAAAGACAGAGACAAGGAAAAACGAAAGGAGGAAAAGGTACAGAACTTTCCAGTGGGGAATGAAGAGGTGTGGGATGTACTTTTCATTTTGTTTACCTGTAAAAGCAGGTACTGAAAGTACCTTCATTGACTAGTAAGATTCCCTGGCCTTTGAATGAAAAAGGTCTGTGTCAGGAGACGTCAGAGCCAACCAGAGTCTTAAACTATAAAAGCCAAAGCCCTTTACCACTGTATTTCATGCACCAAACCTATCCATATCATTACCTTACTTTATATGGCAAATGGATAAATTGAGGGATGTAGGGTTTCTGGGAAAGTCAGTTTTCTTTCATGGGGAGAATTAATTCTGCTAGCCAAATCTCTGTAGAACAAACTTTGTGGGATGCTTGTAAACTAATGAGCTCATTGCTGGTAAAATCTGTTTTTTTCCACCTGGGCTGAAGAAGGTGGTACATGTGACATGCACATCTGGCTGTGAATAAGTAGTAGTACTGTGCATAGACTTTTTAAAAAAAGTTTTTATATTAGTTTCTGAAAAGGTAATGCTGGATGGACTTGCTAAATTCAGACAATATGAAATAGAGAATAATAGTGAGAAATACATCTCCCTTTTACCCTCAAATCATTGTCGTCTATCTTTCCCTTTCTGGAGACAGCCACTGAGCTACTTTTTGTATTCTTCCATTGGTACCGGTGTGTGTGTGTGTGTGTGTGTGTGTGTGTTCGTTCCTCTGAGTGTATGTGTGAAGATTTTTGTAATGTCTGGAAAGTTGAAGGAGGGCAAAAGTAAATATACTTTGCCTAAATCAGAGAAGATAGGAAATAAAGTACTCTTTTTTGTTTTGGTTTGGTTTTTTATTTCCTGTCTGCACTGCCAAGGGCAAATCCTTGAGAGGTGGAGTATATTTATTGAGGGAGAGGGACCTACCATCATTTAAAGGTAAAAAGCCACCATTTTGAAGGGAAACATTTCTCAGTAAATTGGACAGTTCATCTGAAGAATTGTTAAAAAGGAGTCTTAGAAAAGTGTCAAGACCTTTGGTCCACCTGTTTAGTTTTGCTAACAAGAAGAGTCAGTCTGGGATCAAGATGCCCCAAGAGTGGAGGCCAGATCATCTCAAGTAAGGTAGAGGCTTCTTCAAGTTTAGTCCTTTTAAGGTACTAATCAGTTACTGTTGTTTTACCTTTCAGATTAGAGCCTCTGGGGATGTAAAAATAAAAAAGGAGAAGGAAAATGGCTTTTCTAGGTAAGATTCCTCTGCTGCCTTGGCTTCTCTTTCTCTGTGTGCATCCAGTAGGCCAGCTGCCCATGTTACAGTGTTGTCTGATCTTACCTAAGATGCACTGACTGGCCATCTCCAGGTTTTCGAGGAAGTTGGCAGTGAAAGGACTTGGTCTAAGCCAATGTGAGCATTTCTAGAGTGCCATTTAGTGAGACTGACCAGCACATTTTCTAGAAGGCTGTTTTGAGTGGAGAAGGTTGGCAGGTGAGACTGACCAGCACATTTTCTAGAAGGCTGTTTTGAGTGGAGAAGGTTGACAGAAAGAAGCTTTTTTAAATTGAGATATAATTTAACATTCCATAAAATATACCCTTTTAAAGTATACAGTTTATTGGTTTTTAGTATTTCACAAGGTTATATAACCTCCCCATTATCCCTATCTAATTTCAGAACATCTTCATCACCCCCAAAAGAAACTCTGTACTTAGTAGTAATTTTGGAGTTGCCTGAAAAACCCCTACTCTGAACCCCTACTCTGAATTGCCCCTATGCTGAGGCTCATATTTAAAAACTAACTTGATTTGCATTTTAGGGACAGGTGTAGATTTGAGTAGAAATATTTTATATCTTTTCCAGAAGGAAAGGAAAATACGCACAATCTAGAGGTCACTTTTCCTTTACTTTTTGGGGCCATTTTGATTGTTTTCCTCATCAGCCTCAACTCCCTAAAATAAGCCCGAATGTCTCCTCTGGTTTCAAAAAACCCAGAACTTACATGATCATATATTCTCACCTGCTCCACTAAATGGCAGGATGCATTTACGAGGAGTTGTGGGGAGTATTTGCATTACTGTCCAGGGCAAAGTGTTTTGACAGTTTTGCTTCCTTGAAACTTTGAACTTTCAGTTTCGTTTGAGAACATTTTTGAAAATTGTTCCATTTACTCTGGGTCCCTTAGACCAGGGAGAAGCAAGTGCCCTCTTCAGGCATGTTCTGTAACTGTTCTAGGAATGCAGAATAGTAAAATTCAAGAAGCATTAGAGCTGTAAGCTGGGCATTCTGATTTCTTAGATAACAGTAACTGAACACAGGGCAACTATTTTCTGCCAGGAGACTGCCTTGAACTTTTATTAAACTAAGATATGATTAGACTCTCTGGACTTGGTGTGTAGTCCTGGTTCAGTTTCAGACTTTCTGGGCTAGACGGTCAGAAGCACACCCTTCGAGGCAGTGGTCTCTGTGTTCACTTTGCTGGACTGCTCTCTAGCTTGCATCTGTATCGTGGTAGAGAATCCACATGCTTCACTGGATGGAACAGTTTTCTGGTAATTGTTTTAAAAATTCTTTCTTCAGGCCTAGTAACCCTTCCCAAGTGTTTTTAACTTCACTCATGACAGTACTAGGATCTAGCATTTACTTAACTAGTTGGGTAAATGGCAGCATTTCTTTCTTTCTGGTGCAAAGCCTTTGGAGATTTTGGACACTTGGGGCTGTGTCAGTGGTTTCCGTCGTGGGGAGAAACAGCTATAGAGGTCAGCATTTGGGGAGTGTGCATAAATAAGGAAAGAAAGCTAATCTGTTTAAACATTCAAATTCATTTGCAAGCAAGGGGATCCAGTATGCTTGGGGTGGGGGCGGGAGTGGGGGGACAGCACTGAAACCCTGTGAATATCCTTTCTTTGGCAGCTAAATCTGGATGCTTATCCCTTGGCCCCCCTAGAGATGAGTGGCTTTGTGTCTGGAGGCCATTCCCTGTGCCGAGTTAGTTAGCTTTGTAGATGCTTCTGGCTGTGAGCAGTGCAGTTCCAACAAGATGTGCCAGGCCAGGGAATATCCCAGGCTGTGGTGATTGCTGGTCCCATTGGTTGTTTTTTTTTTTTTTTTTTTTAATGTATTTATTTATTCATTCATTCATTCACTCACTCACTTATTTATTTATGTTTGTGTTGGGTCTTCGTTGCTGCATGCGGGCTTTCCCTAGTTGCAGTGAGTGGGGGCTACTCTTCGTTGCAGTGCGCGGGCTTCTCATTGCGGTGGCTTCTCTTGTTGCAGAGCACGGGCTCTAGGCATGCGGGCCTCAGTAGTTGTGGCTCCTGCGCTCTAGAGCACAGGCTCAGTAGTTGTGAGGCTACTTAGTTGCTTAGTTGCTCCGTAGCATGTGGGATCTTCCCGGACCAGGGCTCAAACCTGTGTCCCATGGCAGGCAGATTCTTAACCACTGCGCCACCAAGGGAAGTCGGGTCCCATTGGTTTTTTAACTTGTTCCTTCCTCTTTTTGGTTCAAGATAGTCATCTAACAGAATCATCTTTTTATATTCAGAAGGCAGAATCTTAGCAAAAATAGGACAAGGTACTCTTCTGTGTATAAAGTAAGTAAACCAAAGGAGGAAGTTGAACAGTGAATAGATTTGGCTTAGAATGACTTCAGTTTGTTTTGGGCCTCAAGTTTGGGGAATACATTTTTATTTCTTTTTTTGTGAAAGCTATATTTTAGCTTTTGGAGCACTAGAATAATCACTTCACATCACTTGAAGGATCAGATACACAGACCCCTCAAAAAAGGGGAGGAAACAACTTAGGTTTGTTCCTGTTGTGGTGTGGGTTCCGTTGGCGCAGATAGCTAAGATGTAGTGGAAAGAATCCTGAGAATAAGGAGTCCGGATCCCGAACCTTGATACCGCCTCTTCATCTGTAATTGAGATCAATACTGTCTACCTCACAGGGTTGTAGTGAGAATTAAGTGAGAAAAAGTACTCATGGAAAACCTTTTAATATGTACACATGTATGTTGTTATCCTTCCACTAGCTACCTCCCGCTACTTTGCATTACTTGATATAATGTAGATGTTCCACTGCTCATTAACTAGCAATTTTTTTTTCTTTAGTCCACCATTGATTAAAGATGAACCTGAAGATGATGGCTATTTTGCTCCTCCTAGAGAGGATATAAAGCCATTAAAGAGACCTCGAGACGAGGATGAGTGAGTATTTCTTATTACTTTAATTTTTTTAAACAAAAAGGAGTCGTTTAGACAATAATACACAGAACAACTGCATTAGTTGACTTTTACTCATTAGGAATTTGTGATTAATAGACCGGGTGACTGATTTCTCTTTGAATTATGAGAAATAGGGTTTCTTAAATAAATAAGTAGTGTGCCTGAGGCTTAAATGGAGTATATATATTTACACTTTTCTTACGTTTTTTCTTATTAAAAAGGTAATGCATATTTATTGTTGGAATTTCAAATAATCCAGAATTCACAAAGAATATTTAAATTATTTAAGTTACTTTAAGTTTATCATCACCTACCACAGATAAGTTTTCATTGCTGAAGCAGTTTTTCCTAGGATCTGTGCCTGTTCGTACCTTCTGAGTGAAGTTTCCATGTATAGAAGTAATAAAGTTGCTCTTACGTAAAACAGTTATTTGAGACTTATATGTACCTCTTTCTCAAGTTCAGTCATTGCGGTTAAATCCTGTTCATTATTTTCAATCTTGCAGAGTTTATTATGTTTTGGGAATCTGCAAAGGATTTATGGTAGAAGATGGATGGAAAGGGAGGAGGGAAATACTTAATGAGCTCATTTGTATATATTCAGAATTCATAGAGAATTTCTTTCCTCCCCTTCCTTTTCCAGTTACTACTTTGTGGTAGCTATTGTTGCCCTGTGTGTGTGCTTCCCAGATTTCTACCTTCTAGTGTTGTCTATGTTTGTATGTATTCCTCTACTCCACTTCCCTTCCAGGCCTGCGTGTAGTATAAAGTTGTTTGTTTTGTTCTATAGAGGACTGTAACTATTGGTCCTTGGTCTGGCCTTCTTTACTTTCTCCATTCCTGTTCTTGACTGTAGAATGCCCAGCCAAGAGTAATAGCAGCCACGCCTGCCTTGGAGGCCGCCAAGAAGAGTTTGGAGGTCCTAATCCTATTGGTGAGAACTACTGAGTCACAATTGTGTTAACTGCGTATTCATGTTCCCCTTTCTAGTGCTGATTATAAACCTAAGAAAATTAAAACAGAAGATACCAAGAAAGAGAAGAAACGAAAACTAGAGGAAGAAGAGGTTAGTAAAGAGACTTAGGCCCTTTGGGGCTTGAGTTTGGAATAGGGAGTTTTCCATAAGATAACTTTTGAAGGCCAAATGGGTTTGAGGATTTTATTGCTCTGTTGTAGAGGAAACACTGGGAAAAACTCTTAAGTGTGTTACAGTGGCTGCGGCACTGTTAGTTTTAAGATCTCAGCCTTCCTGGGTGTCTACCCATAGCTATGCTGCCAACTGACATGTTCTTGGAGAAACTGTGCTCTCTTCATACATACAGGGGAAGTGTTAGCAATAAATCATATTTTGGCTTACAACCCAGAAGAGTTTTCCCTAGGAATGTTTTCTAGTGCTTTCTTATATCTAACAAAGCTTGCTCGTCACTCATTTTGGGTAACTCTCCCTATTTAAAGTCCTTTAAATGGGTGTCCCTTGGATACAGGATTAAATCCAAGCTCTTTACAGCTTCTTCCGATCTGGCCCCTGCATCTTGTGCCTCTTCTCTAATTTACCTTGTTCCAGCCTCACAGACCTCCTTTTCTTCTTTCCACACCAGATTCTTTTGTGCTTCAGGGCTTTATGTAACACATGCTGTTCCCTCTGTCTGGAACACATATACTCTTCCTCTTTTCTTTCTCTCCTAGTTTATAACCTTCCTTAAAATCTTAGTTTCAATTCAGGTACTTTCCTAAGGGTTCTATTTGATGCTTGTGGTAGATTTAACATATACTAATATGGTTCCTTCTTTTGACACTGTCTATTTCTTGGACTAAAAACTGTGGGCGAGTAATTCAAGAAAAAGATGTCAGAAATTCACAGGGGTCTTAATCTTGCACTCTCCTAAGAGAAGGGGTTGAGTAAGTTACTAGCTTTGCTGCATTTGAGTTTAGCCATTGTCTTGAGCAAAATGGATTCACAAGTATAAAGTCTATAGCTTGAAGTATCGTCAGTAAAGATAGTGAAAATAAGGGGCAGTGAATATTAAAAGTGTAATCTATCATAGTAGTAATAATATTAATAATTCAAATTAAATGTACTAGATGTTTACAGTGTACCAGGCACTATTATTCACGCTTTATAGGTATCATTTCATTTAATCCTTACAACAGTCCTTAGAGATAAATATTGCTACTATTATCTCCATTTTACACGTGCAGAAACTGAGGTACAGAGAGGTTACATCATTTGCCTGAAGCCACACAGATACCAAGTGGTAAAGCCGGGATTTGATCCCATGTGGTTTGATTCCAGAACCAGCACACTAGCTGCCATGTTATCCTGCTTCCTGTGGAACTTTGCTGATCCTCCAAATCCACAAGAAGGCAGAAGGAGTGTCTTTAATGAAATCATATTAAGAATATGAATGAGTAGGTGAGCCGTAGAGAGATGATCAGGGCCTGCATTTAGGGAATTGTAGCTTTTCTGACAACTAGCCTGTTCTTGGCAGAAGCTCAAGTGTATAAGAGCCAACTCAAGGAATCGAGAGTGAAATGTTGAGTAGTGAGTATGATAGTCACTCCACTTTCATGTAGATTACCAGTACAGACCAGTCAATAAAGAAATGTAAAACTTTAGCTCTCCATGCGTTCTATATTGCCTTTATGCTTATGTTGCATTTATGTAAAATAATACCTTTCTCTGGGTTTCACAGAGGTTAGTAATAACTGTTAAAACCATCTGGGAGAAAGAATGGTTGACTTCATTTATTTAATTGTCTTAGCAACCCTCTCCCTACAGGGGAGGGGAAAAAAAAGCAGGCTGAAAGACTAAATTAATACCCAGTCTTATTGTGGTAGGGACCCCAGATGGCAAGATCAGTCATTAAACCTCACTTGCTGGCTATGGTGTTTTTCATTTCTGGGAATTGTTCTGAAGTCTCCTAGTGACTGATAATCCCATTTTGAGGCTTGAAAACATACGATGTAGCCAGTAGTTTCCTGATGAAACCATCTGCATGCCTGTTCAGAAGCTGTTTAGAGAATGTCTTAACTGAAAAACATTTCCTTTTCCTGTGGTGTGTTTCAGCCTAAACAGTAAACATTATCTGAATTAATGCAATTCTCTAGTATTTTCTCTTCCCAGACATACTTACACGTATATATTCTCCATTCCTATTTTAAACTATGTGTAGTACTGTAGTCTTTCCCCTTCTTTGTACACTGGAGGCCATTTGCTTTCCCTAAGTTTATCTGATTACCATCCTATCATGTGTAGTCCTAGAATGTTTATATATTCCAGCCATTCCCATGAGTCACATTCTGTTATTTTTCTGGTAAACGGGCTCTCATCATAGTCAATAGCAGCTTTTTGACCTTGAGCAAGTGACAAAACCTGTTTCAGAGTTTCCTTGACTATAACTGGAAGAGGTCAAACCAAACTAAAGTTCTTTCAAGTTCTGCCATTCTGAAACTGACTTTAAGATGACTCAAAACCATTTTTCATAGCTATATAAAACTTAACTGAATAAAGACTTAAATTATATTTAATAGTTAGGACAAAGGAAAATATTCTTCAGAAGAGTTTAGATTCTGTTAAGCAGGACCCCCACCTGTTGAATAGCACATTTTTGTCTGGATGTGTGTGTGTGTGTGTTTTGAGATTTATCACCTGTATTGATGGATTATACTTGTTTATGTTTGTTCTTTTTCTGTGCTACTGTGACAGCTCATCTAGGGTTACAGTTCAAAGAAATACTATCATGGGAATTGGTCATTGTTGTAGGGCTTCCCAAGTACTTGCTTGCTTACTGCTTCATGACTTTGTGTATGCAAATAGCAGTAATAAAGTATTTCCCCCCCAGGCTCAATCAGAAATTTCCTTTCAAATTGTATATTTAATACATTAAAAGTCTCCTGTACCTGTTATTTGGTGGTATTAGAAGAGGTTTAAAGATGAGTAGATTTTAAAATAAGTGAGGATAATACACTGGGATTACTCTGTCCCAAACTCCACTGAGGCTAAAAAAATACAATTTCCCAGGCTCTTCTCCTACAGAATGAATGTTTTTAACTACTTTCTCAGGTAATCAATGTGTCTGGGAGTTTTAGGAAATACCGCTTTAGAGAAAAGTACCAATAAATTTTTATTCATCTGTCAAATTGAGAGTATTGGACTCAGGAACTTCTCCAGTTCTCATATTCCATGATTCCAGTTTTTCTGTCTAATGGCTCCCCAAAACTACTTCCAGAAGTGTAATTGGTCCTTATTTAAGTGCTTTCTCACCATGTTTCTTTGTAGGATGGTAAATTGAAAAAACCCAAGAATAAGGATAAAGATAAAGATAAAAAAGTTCCTGAGCCAGATAGTAAGAAAAAGAAGCCGAAGAAAGAAGAGGAACAGAAGTGGAAATGGTAATATTTCAGCACTGGGTTAAAATGTTAGCTCTTTTATTCTACAACCTAATGAAACAAGAATATTGAGTATTAAAATGAATAGCTTGATATTTGTGGGAGGAGGGAAGTACTTAAAAGAATCTCTCTGGAATAACATTCTGAAATAAGTTTTGCAGGACCTAGTGAGAACATTAACTACCTCTTACCCTATTGGATCTCAATACTATGTCCCACCCTGTTGAACTATAGAAGTCCTATATATATATGGAAATTTAGCATATGAATAAAGTTGCATTTAAAATGAGAGGGGAAAAGATGGATTGTTCTATAAATCATATTGGGGAAATTGCCTATTTGTTTAAAAAAAAAAAAACCTCCACAAGAAAACCTGGGTGAATATTTTTATAATTGTAGAATAACGAAGACCTTTTGAAGCAAGACATATAAGCAGAGCCATAAGGAAAATATTTATAAATTTGATAAAATTAAAGTCTTCTATATGGCAAATCAACAAACTCATGCCATTAAAAAAAAAATCCTAAAGGAAAATATTTGTACTACAATGGGCTAAGATTCGTAATATGAAAAAAAAAAGGTCTTTTAAAACAATGAAAGGAATAGTCTGATAGAAAAATGAGGAAAAGGCAACTCATTAAAGAAGATAAATGATTAACAAACATCTTAAAATATGGTGAACCTCACAAGTAGCAAAGAAAGGTGCAAAGAAAAATAATAAATGAAACATCTTTTTGTTTAATGTGTCACAGATTAGGAAAGATTAGTAAGTACCAAAACATCTAGGGTTGTAAATATGAGAAAACAGGCATTCTTCTTCACTGTGGGGAGTGAAGATTCAGACAATCTTCAATGGAGGACAGTTTAGCAATAACAGGTTATTTCTAGATGTTTAGAGTTTTGAAATAAACTTGTATTTTTTATACTGGCTGTTCTTAAAACTTTGTATTATTTAGCCGGTGCATCTATACTATACATGATTTGTGTTTATGTTGAAAAAATTCCAATGATTCAGAGGTATACGAGTTAGAAAAAAATGACTGTTCCCTTTCCTTCTTTCTCCCGTTCCCATTTTTCTTTTCTAGCTTTGAGGTATCCACTATTTGTAGTTTGGTATGTAGAGTTCCAGACCCATTGGTATGCATTTACTCTATGGCTTTTGTAATAGAGAACAGTAATCTCACCAGTACTTCTGAGCAAAGGGGAAACATCAGTGTCCAGAGAGGTGGCTGAGAGGAGCAGAGCTGCAGTGGCAGAAAGGCTCAGCACAGCTGTGCAATTGGCATTATTGGTGTGGACATATGTGGAGTTAAAAAAGGAAAGTGTAAAGGAAAAATACAGAGCAAAGGAACTCTGGGCCTTTCTGGGGTCTGTCAGAAAACTAAAGAACATGTGTTTTTATTTTCCTCATTTTTTTCCTTTGAAATTAATCAAAGTTTTTAGTGATGGAATTTAGAAAGGTTTTTATGACCTTTAATAAAATTTTTTTTTAAGATGAAATTAAGTGATTCTATAAATCAGGGGTTATTATTGGGAGTGGTGAGTTAGTAATTCGTCAGTTTGTTATGTCTCTGGGTCCTGTGGTAGGGTGCTCAGTAAGTTTGTTGAGTGAACAAGGTACTTTCTTTGTCATCACAGGCTCTCTGCTGCCTTCCCCCTTCCTTTGGAGCCCTGGCTCTTATTGGGCCTGAAAGCAGATGTACTCTTTTTTCTAGTCCAGCCTTTTGTGTGTGCAATTAGGTATCCTTGAAGGGTCTAATAGCCTGATTTTGCTTCTGTGGTTGAAATTCTTGTCAGTGTTACCACACTTTAATTCTGAGAGATTTGTGACCTATGGTTTTTATTCTTGTTTTGGTTTAAGTGGGACCATTGAAGATGGTAGGTTTGGGGCTGAGTAATCTTTGCTACAGCCTCCAGTGCATGCATTTCTCAAGTCTGGTTGTTAAATCGTGTGCATTCTTAAGCACAATGCTTGAAGGTACCACTGTAAGTTTTTATAAGTAGAGAACAGGAATGAATGACTGGCCTCTTAACCTATCGCTTGCCCTTTCCTGCTGTCACTGTAGGCTTACCTGTTAGACTCTGAAGTCGGTGGTCAAGTCCTCAGTGACTGTCACTGAGAGCCTAGTCAGTGAACTTAAATGGCAGATACTCTCATTTTTACTACCTCTCTTGCTATCTCACTAAAAGAATTAACACCCTTTATCAGTTTGGTAAATGTGTAGATCTTCCGCTTCCCCCCCAGAGTCATAGACTTGTTCATCCTGCCAAAAAACAAGCCAACTTTGAGCCTTTTCTCCCTCTTTGGTAATTTTGGGAATGGGAAAATGTTCGGGATCCCTGTGGGTTTCTTTACTGTGTCACATTTTCTCCATAGAAACAATGTTACAAGTGGTGGCAGTAATGCTCAGGCTCATTCATAGAAACCTATTAAACCCAGCTCCCCCTATTTTTAAAAAATTTTTTTAATTTATTTTTTATTGTTTTTAATTAATTGTATGTTTGTTTTTGGCTGCATTGGGTCTTCGTTGCTGCACACTTGCTTTCTCTAGTCGCGGCGAGCTGAGGCTACTCTTCATTGTGGTGCGCGGGCTTCTCTTGTTGCGGAGCACGGGCTCTAGGCACATGGGCTACAGTCGTTGCAGCACATGGGCTCAGTAGTTGCAGCACATGGGCCCTAGAGCATGCGGGCTTCAGTAGTTGCAGCACACAGGCTCAGTAGTTGTGGCATGTGGGCCCTAGAGCGCAGGCTCAGTAGTTGTGGCACACGGGCTTAGTTGCTCTGTGGCATGTGGGATCTTCCCGGACCAGGGCTCGAACCCATGTCGCCTGCATTGGCAGGAGGATTCTTAACCACTGCGCCACCAGGGAAGTCCCAGCTCCCCCTATTTTTATCTGTTACTCGTTGTAGCTATATAGGGTTTCAGCGCTGCTTTGAGTTGAGTGTACTTTTGTGTCAGGGTTGGTCTGTTGGAACATAAGTCCCATGTTTATTCTAAACAGATGATTCTTCATGAGAATATCTAGAAACTGGGGAGTTTGTTGATGGTGTTAAGTGTGATTAAGTACATGTTTTTCTTAACTTTGTTGGTGAACCATTGATGGGGGCCTTAAAAGGCCAACACTACTATTTTTATTTGTATAGTACTAGTTGCTGATCCAATGATATCAGCATGTGTCATAGGTTATGTTCTTTCTTTCTGTTTAAACTGAGGTTTAGTGTTGAGTGCATCTCTTAATTTGCTTAAATGGTTAAGAAGTTACTGTGAGCCCTCAGGATGAATGTGACGGAATAGAAAGAATTATAAAAAGTTGGAATCTTAATTAAAAAGCACTGGAGTTGGGAATTCCCTGGCGGTCCAGTAGTTAGGACTCTGCACTTTCACTGCTGTAGGCCCAGGTTTGATCCTTGGTCAGGGAACTAAGGTCCCACAAGCCATGCTGCGCGGCCAAAAACATAAAACGAAAACAAAACAGTGGAGTTGATGAGAAGAATGGAACCAAGTTATAGGATAAAGGAAAACATGGTGCTCTGGATCCCCATACAGCTACTTTGTGACTGCTATAGATAGGCTTCTTGCAGTTTCTCTCACCTCCGTACACACATCCATCCATACATACGTATTTTCTCTGATTTGGAGAGTAAAAGATCCTGGGGGAAGTGTGCAGTTAAGTGGTATTATAATACATTCACTTTGTTGTGCAGTGATCCCCACCACCTTCTGTCTCCAGAATTCCCATCACCTTGCAAAACTGAAACTCTTTTTTAAACAATAACCCTCCTTCATTCCCCCTTTTCTTGCCATCAGTAACTACCATTCTACTTTCTGTCTCTGTGAATTTGATTAATCTAGGTACCTTGTATCAGTGGAATCACAATATCTGGCCTTTGGTGGCTGGATTATTTTACTTAAGAAAATGTCCTCAAGGTTCATTCATGTTGTAGCATGTCAGAATTTTCTTCCTGTTTCAGGCTGAGTAATATTCCATTGTATGTATAGACTACTTTTTATTTATCCACTCATCAGTTAATGGATGCTTAGGTGGTTTCTACCTTTTGGAAGTTGTGAATAGTGCTTCTGTGAACATTTGTGTACAAATATTTGTTTGAATGCCTGCTTTCAGTCCTCTTGAGTGTACTCCCAGGAGTGAAGTTTCTAGATCATATGGTAATTCTATGTTTAACTTTTTGAAGAACCGCCATATTGTTTTCTACAGCTGCACCCGCTTCATTCCCACCAGCAGTGCACAAGAGTTCCAGTTTCTCCACATCCTCATCAACACTTGTTATTTCTGATTTGTTTTTGTTTTTTAAGAATAGCTATCCTAGTGGCTGAGAGTGCTATCTCATGGTTTTGATTTACATTTTCCTAATAATCAGCACCCTTGTCAAAAATTATTTGATCATATATATTGACCTTGGTTTTATAGTAATGCTCTTGTTACAGCACAGTTTTTGATACATGTAATTTTTATTTGATGTTTCTGAACTTTAAAACATTGGCGTTGTAAGATGACAGGAAGTAATAGAATATGCATAACTGGCCTCCTGAATAATTCTGTAGAACTGTAGTACTTTTCATTTTAAGATAGGAATACCAAAGATTAAAATCTGTGAAGTTTTAAAGTATTCTATCTGTAAGACAACTGACTGACTCTTTAAAAAACAAAATGGTGGTGGTGGTGGTGAGAAGGTTTGTCTAATTCTAGAGAAAGAAAGACTTTGAGACATATCAACCAATTGCAGTGTGTGGTCCTTAATTGTATCCTAGTCTATAAAATACTTTTTGGATATAATAGGGATGTTTTTAATATGGTCTGAGTATTTGAATGATACTAGGGAACTATTACATGAGATGATAGTCATTATGTACTTTCTCAAAGGATTGTTTTCCCTTACACCTTCACCTGGCATCTCCATTCCCAGGAGGCCTTTTCCTATGTATCAGCTGTATAAATAATACCTCTGTCATGTACATCGTTGTGGCTGTTATATCATTGTGATAAAACAGTTGTTTCCATATCCATATCCCCTACTTATTGCTGAATAATGATCTCATGTACTCAATATCTTTGGACTAAACTGCTGAAATGTATTTTCCTCCGTTCACCTGATTATTCCATCATATTTGTTGTGAGTATTGGCTTTTACAAAGTGAAGGATGCTGGGGTTTTTTGACCCAGGCCTTGAATGTGGGGCAGAGAGTCATTCCAGAGCACCAATCAGTTGAGCAGATAATTATTTTGGCATTTAATAGGTGATAATCTCTATATTAGGTGAAGTGATCACTAAATGAGGTTGTACTTTGTCTTTTAAAGGTGGGAAGAAGAGCGCTATCCTGAAGGCATCAAGTGGAAATTCCTAGAACATAAAGGTCCTGTATTTGCTCCACCATATGAACCTCTTCCAGAGAATGTCAAGTTTTACTATGATGGTGAGTTGTTCCAAGGTTGTCCAATTCTTGGCCAAGGAAAGAGTTTGCTTCTATTTAGGAATAGAAAGTGAGGAAGGATCTTGTGCTGTATAATCCTTTTTGTTTGTTTCATTTTGTTTTATTGTCATCGTATGGTTTGGGGAAAGGGCTCTCAGGTGTTTACTTAACTCTTAAAAGGCCCATTTGGTGCTGAAAAAGTGCCGTGAGAAAGGGGCTGTCTTATCTCCCTTGTCTCCCTTTGAGACATGGTCCCCAAAAGGTCCATCTACATAGGTCACAGCACTTGGTCCACAAGCCTAATGTTTTTATCTGAACTTCACTTCTAAGGAGCTACTCTTTGTAAGAGTTACTGGAAAAGCCTGACTTGAATGGTGGTATTTTATTTTAGTGACATAATGCAAGCTGACAAGCTGCTCATTGCTAGAAATAGTATTTAGTACTTGATTGAGGATTAATTAGTCTGCCATCAACATCTAGGTAGGGCTAATAGGTGTCTATCACTCTACACAGCGCAACACTATGCCTTTGCCCTTTATGCAGTCAAGTCTGCTGGGCTGCTCTGAAGAAATAGCCTGCCTCGTTCTCTTAGAACCCTCAGAATTGTCTATTAACTGTCACTGGTATTTCTGTCCTTGGGTTGAACATTTTGAGAGTAGTCTTTGATGCTCCCTTATTGGCATATAGCAGTATGCAGATGGTAATACTCAGCTGATTTCCCTCATTCCAAGAGTTTTCTCCAGAAATGGCTAGAGCATTATTCCTCAAACTCTCATGTGCTTTAGATTCACCAAGAGGATCTGGGCCCATTTAATTGGTGTTGAGTGATATTGGGTGCTTCTGAACCAAGTGGTCTGCTGACCAAACTTTGAGAAACACTGGGCCAGGAGGACTGCTGAAAAGCATCAGTGGTGAACACTCAGAGTTCTGGTATATCTCTGTGTCCGCGAGCAGTGGCCTCAGGCCATGGATGCTTATAGGTCAAGGGTGGTAGTTTATACTGAAAGGCCAGGTCTTGCAAGTGAGGAACATGTCAGACTTGGCAAGCTGGACTTCGTTTTTTTTAAACTGTATTTATTTAGCGTGCCTGTATTCAGACACCAAGACCCAGCAGCGACAATACTGACGAATCCCTGATCTCATGGACTGTGCCATCTAGCAGGACCTTATAGCCTCAGTGACAAATGCTTACATCAGATAAACATTCTGACCTATGTTGACTGGACAACACAGGACAAGAGTACAGAGTTCTGCTGTCAGCCCTCACAGTGGGTCATTCCTGGAGACTCTTCAGTGTGACTCAAAGCTAAAACTCCAATGAACAGAAAGAGCCTTAGATAATCATAAAAGTTCAGGTATTCTGTAACCCTAGTATGGGTTTACCAAGAGCTTTAGAATGCTCAACTGGTAAAGCCTAACTCTGAGGTCCAAAGTGATTTGAAGGAAAGCTAGATTCCTTTCTTTAGCCTTTGGGTTTCTCTTACTTTCCAAGATGGGAATTCTTGCCTGGTCGTCCTTTATAGGAGCTCCAGCTCCAGGGCTCTCACATTTTCTCATGTGCTCTTTCTCAGATCTCTTCCCTTTGATTAGGTAAAGTCCCACACTGCAGTAAGTCAAGAAGTTGTATTTGACTTACTAGTCTAGAGTGATACTGTCAGTCCTGCCTGCTCTCTAGGGAAGAGAATTCTCAGACTCCTTTAGCGCTTGCCAGGGAGGTGGGGAACGGACTGGCTGAAGCAGTGAATGGCCTCTAAGAAACTCCAGTTTTCAGCTCTGACTCAGCAGTTTCTTATTCCTGGAGCTCAGCCTTTTCTACAAAACACTACCATTGTCAGGAACCTTTAAGTCATCCTCCTACCCTTCTACTGCTGGGAGCTGTCATTTCATCGTTTGACAGCTCATCTAAAACAGGAGGCGTCAAAATTGTTCTCTATTGGGACAGAATTCAGTAAAATTTCCCAAAGAGTATACCAGAGATACCCGAGAACAGTTTACATTCTTTCTTGCCTTTTATTTTATTCTTAGTGACTTAATGGTTTCCTTTATATTGGAAGCATGTTACATCTTAACTGGCAACACTGGTTCCGACTTGAGTGGGGGAATTCTAAAGAAGTGCAGGAAACTCTTGAAAGCCAGCCTATCCTCAAGGTGTCGTCTTTGGAAGGAGCCGGAATGTTGAGAGGGGAAGCCGCGCCACCTGCTGGCCTTTTAAAATTATGAATTTCAAGCAGGTTCTTTCTGTCTACCCAGAAAGTTTCAGTTTGGAGCTGCAATTCCCTGTATCAACCCTACAATCAGGGATAATAACTTTCTAACCATCATGAGATGAGATGTCTTCTAAGTTTTGAAATGAATGGATTTCTGGTTAAGTTTTAGTTTTCTGTAATAAATGGGAAAATCCTTGGTGAATTATTAGTACCTATGTAATAGTAAGGCAGTGGAGAAACGTGTATGCCAAGAACCCCAGTCATCCCTGTGTTCTGGATGAGCCCTGTTTCCCTGAAAGAGGCAACCTCATAATGCCTGTGTTCCAGGGCATCTCAAACTCTAGTGTATACACAAGCCACTTGGGGGTCTCATTGAAATGTACTTTCTGGTCAGTAGGTCTGGGGTGGGGCCTGAGATGCTGCACTTCTAACAAACTCCCACGTGATGTCAATACTGCTGGTCCATGAACTATACTTTGAGTAGCAAGGTTCTAGAGGAATGTCTTACTTAGATTTTTCATATGGGATATCTGGGCTTGCCTGCTGTGAATATATATTTTTAATTCATATTCCACCCACCTAACTTTGAAGAAGAAAGATGCCTATTTCTTTTCCCCACAATTCCTTTCTTCCACTCCCTGCCCTATCCCTTCCTCCCCTTCTTGAACAGAAGCTGTTTAGCTTAGCAGTGGCAGGAGTCCCTCTGAGGATTTGATTTTTAAAAACCATTGAAGAGGTGTAAAGGACCCTGCTTGCTGAAAGGAAAAGGAAGAGTGACTGGGCCTCCCCCAGGTCATCCCTGTCCTGAGCAGGCTCCTGGGAACAATTTACTGGCATAGTCTCCAGAGAATGACCCAGGTAAATATCTGATACAGAGAAGGCGAATTCGTACAAGTAGATACAAATCCATATACTACTGTCTTTGTTGTTACTGTTGTTACCACGTGTCACCAGACCTTTATATACATACCGTTGGAAGGTAAACCATTATTAAAGAAGGCGTCTCCAGAGCCTCAGTGTTTATACTCAGAACATGAATACTACACCTCATTTTTTGGAACCACTTTTTTCTCTAGGTAAAGTCATGAAGCTGAGCCCCAAAGCAGAAGAAGTAGCTACGTTCTTTGCAAAAATGCTCGACCATGAATATACTACTAAGGAAATATTTAGGAAAAATTTCTTTAAAGACTGGAGAAAGGTATTGTAGCCTATATATTGATATCCTAGCACCTTACAAAAATATTGATCAACTACTAAGTAATAAATTGTAATTTTACAAAAAATTCCCTGATGTACAATTTGAGTTTTATGAATTTTATTGTATTAAAAAATTGGGGGAGGGGGTTCTGTTCATTTACTGTATTATATAGGTTTTCTGTCCAACAAGAATACCTATATTTCTTTCCTGTCAGCTGTCATAGGACGGTAGGGGGTAGTTTATCAGATTAGGCCAAACAGAAAACCTCAGCTCCAGCTGAGCAAAGCAAAGTTTGCCTCTGCAGGACTGCCCTCTGTCTGCTATTGCAAAGAGACATGCATTGATGTTGTGCTGTTCCCTCTTGATTCGTGCTCGTTAGCTTAGGTACTTCCTGCTCTTGAAACCGCATATCTGTCCTGTATCTGCCCATGTGATTTTAAACAACTTCCTTATTCTCAATATGGATAATATGACAGAGGCTGAGCTGAAGGTTACCTTCTGAATAGCTCTAGAAGTAAGATTTAATAAGTGAAGAGAGCAAGGATGTTTCTAGGAGAGAATGAATGTGGGAATATCTCTCCCATTACTAAAATGAACAATGTGTATTAATGTTTCCCCAGCTGTAGTACTCATATGCTTAGGGGGTTGTGGCAGTGTGCCAAGGAGTACGAGAAACTACATAAGAGTGTTACCCTTTTCAGTGTTAAGTTATTTTGAATGTTCTTCTATTGAATACATATTTATAATAGAATGAAGTAAGAAACGTGTTCCTTTTTTTTCAAAACTCACAAGTTTAGATTGACTACCTTGCCAGATACCCTTTGACTGAAAACATGATGCTTTGCTGTAACTGCAGAAAAACCAGAGGGCTTTTTAGTTTATTTACCTTCTTCTTCTTCTGTCTCCCCCTTTTCTTTTAACTAGGAAATGACCAATGAAGAGAAGAATGTTATCACCACCCTCAGCAAATGTGATTTTACCCAGATGAGCCAGTATTTCAAAGCCCAGACAGAAGCTCGGAAGCAGATGAGCAAGGAAGAGAAACTGGTACTGCAGAATTTCTTAAACCTCTGGAGAATTTTAGAATAGTGATCAGTTTATCTAATTTTCTTCTTGTT